>NW_027468837.1:17325768-17358760 GCF_046254945.1 Alosa pseudoharengus
ACCGATACATGACAGAAAATCAATATGTAGTTCTGTGCATCACGTGGATTACAAACTATAATCCAGTGTTATTACTGGGAGCCTCAGATGTCCTTGATTTCCAACATTCTGATGTTTCAGGAGGCAGACAAGAACCAGAAATGCACAAGTGCATACTGTAGGAAGTGAATTGAATTTATATGACACAATGTTTAAACCCCATGACCTGTATGCGGCACTATTGCCAAAAATTCATATTGATTCTCCATTCAAAGGAGAAATTCCATTTCCATTTGGAGTGCTATTTTTTTCTCCAGGAGTTCAAAAACAGTTGTTAAATCTTACCCTAGGTCATTATAGGTTTATACCCCACGTCTCATGGGGGCTTCTGATTTGTCCATAGGAGAGGGACTCAGCCATAGGCTCGGATTCACAGACACAAACACATGGTAGTCCGCACGCAAAGAGCAAGCAAGCTGTCCAAACACATATGTACCTATATCTGCAGGAAGAAATCTCCTCTAATCCAAACTTAATCACAAACAACACACACACACAAACAAACATAAACACTTACACACACACAGACTACCATATGAGATGGAAGTAGGCCTTTCAAAAAAAGATTAAGAGATGGTAAATATTTAATTTGAATTAAAGTGACAAATGGTAGTTTTACAAGAGGATAAGAGAAGCTCAGTGCTTCCTGTGGGCGCTTCAGTGCGGTGAAGACATTTTTCGGATTGCTGGGGCAATGAAACATATATTTGTTGGGTATCTCCACGCCCATTCGCTCCAAATAAAGTTGCACTCTGCTCGCAATATCGTGGTGATTCCAGTCTCTCTCTCTCTCTTTCTCTCTCTCTCCCTTTCTTTCTCTCTCTTCCTCCCCTCTCTCTTGCTCCATCTCTGCTTCCTCGCTTAAGATTTCATGAGTGAGCTGCTGATAAAGTCATGGGTGACTGGATCTTCACCTCTTGCCCAGAAAAAAAAGAGGGACAGATCCGAGACGAGCAACCAAGCAACCCGGGGATGCTCCAACACCGAGACCTTTAGCGCACAACATTCGAATGTGTCTTGGCAGGAATGGATTGTTACTTGCAGGGCAGAGGGGCGGTTGAGGTCAGTGGAGATCCTGAGTGTTGGAGAAAAGGCTTTCTGTCGGTCTCGCTCTCTCTTTCTCTCCCTCTTTCTGTCACACACACACACACACACACACACACACTCACTCACTCACTCACTCACTCACTCACTCACACACACACACACACACACACACACACAATTTAAGATGCTTTGTAGTCACCTTGCATGGGTGAGGTCAGATGTGTGTGGTTCAAAAGAGAGATGAGACCGGGCAGGCAGCTTTTCAGAAGAAGAAAAAAAAAGCTCAATCTGTAGAGCTAACGAGATCATATGATGGAAATGATGGGAGAAAAACCTTTGCAGCTGCAGGCCTAATCAGATTCTGCCATTTCAGGCAGTTTAGGTTTTTTTCCCCTTCACTCACTGTAATGTGTGTAACATTAATTCAGTTACAGGCAGTACAAGTACACCAGTTATTCTGAGGGGCATGAGACACAAATATACAGTCAATAGAGACAACCCAAGAGTACAGTGAGTCACAGAAATTGTTATTCATGGGTGCAGCCTCGGAATTAGACCCTGAGACAGCAGAGCATTATAGTCTACTATGTCTCCCTTGATGTCTTACATTTCATAAACAATTATGATATTATAGGTTTAACCTACCTCATCAATATCCATTTTTTAAATGTTAGCTGAAATTAGATTTGCTATGAACATACCATCAAATTGTTTACACTCTAATCAGGGTTAAACTTAATAATGTCCAACAGAATAGATGCCAGACAGTCAGATTTTAACTGCAATGTATTAGATGCAACAGAGGTGTTATCCTGTACTAGATTTTATTCCTTAACTTATTCCTAAATAGCTGACTAACTTACTATTTTGTGGAGTTCTGATAAGAAATATGAGAAGACATGTCTTCTAAATGCCTAAACACTCTTCATAGTATACATTTTTGTATGCATCCTAAATGATCCAGACATTGTGAAAGCAGAAATTAAGTTGGACAACACCAATTCAATTTAAATATGTTCTTGTTCACAGCTCTCGGTGGGTTAGTGACGTCAAACCTCAGACCTCTGGAAGCCAAGCGAAGTCAGGAACTTCAGCTGCCATCAAGTGCCTGTATGTGAGAGAGTTAGTTTACTTAAGAACCAAGAACAAGTCGCCTGTCTTCAGAGTTTGGGCAAAGGATCTCTTCGAAAAATCATGTGAGAGATTGAAAAGAGTTGTCTTACTGAATTATGAATAATAAAAAAGGGAAAAGCACAAAAAAGGAAAGAAACAAGGAGTGGAAGAAAGGTGGCGAGGGAAGGACTTTGACGCTAATACAAGCTGAATCGCCCTCTAATGGCACTGCTCTAAATTGGAAAAATTGACCTTGCAAGGAGAGGTGACACAAGCTTGCTCTCTGAGACGTTTGGGAAAGGAGGGGAGGAGTGTGTGTATATATATGTGTGTGTGTGAGTGAGTGAGTGTGTGTGTGTCTGTGTGTGTGTGTGAGTGAAAGAGTGTGAGAGTGTGTGCGTGAGTGCGTGAGGCAGGGAGGGAGGGGGGTCAGCAGGGGCTAAATGGAGTGTTCGGAGCAGGCTGCTGTGGAGCCCGCAGGCCAAGTAAATATTTCATGAGTAATTTAATATCTGGAACATGAGTGCGTCCCTCACAGGGGGTGGAAACAGACAGCGATCTGGGAGACAGTTGGGTGAAGCATGTGAGTGTGTGAGCATGCGTGTGTGTGTGTGGGGGGGGGGGGGCAGGAGTTAGGGAGGAGAGAAAGAGGGAGCAAAAGGAGGAGAGGGAGGAGGTGGTGCTGGAGGAGGTGGTAGGGGGAGGGAAAGTGAGTCGCTGTGAAGACCCGCCACCCCGCGATGCCCTCCCTTTCTCTGGGTCAGTGCAAAGGCACAATCTGTCTCAGCCCGATACACACACACACACACACACACACACGCGCACACACACACAAACGGCCTCAAACGGAAAGCGGCTCACAAAGGGCAGGCTAGCACGCACACAGCGTACAGCGTACCAGGAGGAGCCTTTTCGATGTCTACACAGAGATCGCCCGTGTCAGACCACATTAATCCTCAAACCTCTCTGGTATTATGGACTCCATACAGAGGAATTTCAATGTCAGAGTGGTTTTAATGGATAATGCTCAAATTAATTGCAGAGGTCATGCCCTTAACCAAGTGATTATATGATATGTGAGTGTATGTGTGAGAATGACTGTATGGCACTATCATATGCAGTAAAATATATAAAGAAATAATTTTGTGATTTAGAATACATGCTGTGATTTTAAACATAAAACCGTGATATACATAACATATAAAACCAGTGTATGTGATTTCAACCCTGAGCAGTATATGATGAGTGGCACAGTAAGCAGTCCGTTGTTTTTTCCAGGACTTCATGCTTTGCTTGATGGCCTTCTGGCACATGCGGTACCGATGGTGGGCTTCCGTAGGCTGACACAAGTCAAACGGCTCTGATTAGAGGCAGGAGTGTTTGGCGCATCCATTACAACAAGCAACGCAAGGAGCTCATTAATTTTTCAGTCTTCCCCTGAGGCCTCACTCTGAAGCGACTTACAAAAAAAAAAAAAAAGAAGTTAGTGTTTGTAAGCAAACAGAGCAGGTATTCAGCTGTCTCTAACCACAGATGACACACCCAATGAGAAGGCAATAAATGTGATAGGCTAATGCCCGTTGTAGTGTGGTGAGTGGACCAGCCAACTTTTTGGCACAAAAGAAAAAAAAAGGCCATGATGTTCAGCTTGACATGTTTAGCTTTAAAAAAAACCACAGTGAATTTGTGCAGAATGGCGTAGCTCACTGTGTTCTTGAATATAAATCAGGGGTAATTACGCTCACCAGCCCGATCAGATTTTCACATGTGAGCTCACACCGATTCCCACTAGAGGGGTCCTGCGAGATGACAATCCAGGTCAACTGATGACAGATGAGACATTTCCCAGGTCACACCTCCAGTCCTCCTGGTGCAGGTACAACAACTGCCAGTCCTGGCCGAGAGGAACGAGGGGACACGTCACCAGGGAATTTTCCAGAGACTGCTGACAGAAAAATCAATGGCTGCCAATACATTGTCACCCATGTAATAGGCAGAGGCCCTGATAGCAGAACATGTTGGGGGAGGACTGACAAAAGAAGGAGAAGGATGTGGAATATCACCTCAGATAGACGAACATGAGATAATGGAAAACTAAAGGAAAAGACGAAAGCCAGATAGAAAAACTAAAAGTGAGCCAAACCAAAAAGGGAGGACGTATAGTGCGTCTTGTCTCTTTCTTCTCCTGGTGTCTTTGTGATATCAAATTCCCCTTCCCTGCATCATTTGTTAATATGAGGTTACCGGGTAATTCATTTTTTCTGTCGACACTGACAGATGGCATGGGCTGTGACACTGCATGTGTAATAAATGATTTGTTACCGCAGGTGCACAAGATCATTAGAGAGAATCTGTTCAGGAGGATGTGAAAAACAAATATGTTATTCATGGCAACAAACTCCAGGAAGTGAGCAAAACATAAAATTTGGGGGGAAAGGGGGGGGGGTGCTCTTTAATTTGATGCCGTTTTCCTCTCTGTAAAAGAGCACAGCTTCTGTCTCTCATTAAGCGAATGTTTACTTTTTGGTTTTCTTCCATGAATGTCGAATTAGTTTCTCTCCCCTGTGGCACAGATTGACTATTTCTCCCTAATTATCTCGCACACCTGCTGTGATAAATGACTCAGGACAGTCAGGAGTTTCAAATCTTGTGAATATATTCACCACATAAATCCCAAAACCAACAAGTCCAGTTTTTATTACAAAGGTTATGATCTGTTTAGCTTTCTTATATGTATGTCACCCATTTTAGATCTGAGTACATTTTGACTTAGTATCTGAGAGGTTTGTGGCCAATACTTTTTCCTAGTGGTGGAAACAGACTTCCATATTATGCAGTGCTATATTTATATATAGCACTACATAATATATATTTATATAATACATAATTCCCTCTAAAGTCTAATGTAGTAAAGAATATGTTTTTCCCTCAATGTACTGTATAGCAGAACTCAACATACTTAAAACTGCAAAACACATTATGTAAATGTAAACATGTAAAAAATGTAACATTACAATGTAAACAATGTAACATTACGTAAACGTCAATTTTTGTACACTTGTTTTCTATGGGGTGACTTATTCCTCATCTCTGATGATCTAATTGTAAAAGGTCACTGTAGTAAAATCCCATCACTCCAACCATGTGTTGGCTTCACCGACTTAGCCTTGGAAGTGCACTCTTTACGGAACCCCATACATAATCTCCTATAATTCTGTTTTGCCCATATATTCTATAGAATTTTCATTCTGTTTTTTCTTTTCTTTGAAAATATAGGGATTATTTTCTTCAGACACCATTTTTGAAAATGCTGAAATGTAATGTAATCTGTGCTGTACAGAGCAGACAGGATGAAGTGTGTGTGTGTGTGTGTGTGTGTGTGTGTGTGTGTGTGTGTGTATGCATGCGTGCATGCGTGCGAGACAGAGAGTGTGAGAGTGTGTGTGTGTGTGTGCGTGTGTGTGCGTGTGCGTGTGCCCTGGATTATCTATGAGCATCACCATTTATATAAAATCTGAAATGTTTGCATGAGAAAGTGTTTATGTTATCGTTAAGTGTTTATGTTATTGTGTGTGTGTGTGTGTGTGTGTATGCATAAGTAACTAACGGTCTGCAGCTAGCGCACAGGAGGTGCAGCGTTGTCATTTAAAAATGGCCTGACACCATCCCTGATAAGCTGGCCCGAATCAGGGGATATGAGACAGAGGTCACTGGCTGGTGAGAGCCACCCCTCTGAACTCTGGGATATTAGTCGGGCCCTGTCAATTGCCCCCCCCCCCCCCCCCCCCCCAGGCAAGGCTGCCTGCTTAATCTGTGTCACACGCACAATGCCAAGAGACCAGTGCCCTGGCAGTGCCCTCTCCATCAAAGGTGTGCACCAGCAAGAGAAAAAATGCCTCTGTTGGGATCGATGGGCCAACTGAATTAACTGAGGGGTGTGATTAAAATCGATTGATAAAGAAGCTTTTTAATCATGTGCCTATAAAGGCTACCCTCACAGAACAGGTTTTAACCTTACAGTACATAATGTTTTCATAGTTGTTTACAATTGTGTGACCTTCATTACCTTCCACTACCTGGTGCTGTCTGGTATCATAATCTGATCCGGCATTAATCTATCCGCAGTGCTATTGTGCCTAGGCTCATATATATAATATATATTTCATTATTATGTTACTGTTATCTCTGCAATATGTTTTTATGGTCATTTTATATTTTGAGTGCTATCAAAAAAAAAAATGCTATCATTGTAATTGTCCTATGTTATAGATCAAGTCACACACACCCTTCACTACAATATTGGTTTATTCCAAATATATTGGTAAGTATCTAATAGCATACAAGTACAGAGAACTCTGTTACTCACCAAGGATGGACGAATTAACGTTGTTAGGGGTCCATTCTCTGAATGAACGGGAGTGGGGGGTGGGGGTCACAATTGATTCATGCATTCATTGAGGGAACATGCGCCATGGAACCATCAATGTTTTGTGCATTGGTGTGTGTGTGTGTGTAGGGCTTCAAGGTCTACTAGTCTCTAAGCGTAACACTCTTAAAAATGTTAAGGTGTAGCAGACTGCCTCAAACTGTCTGAAAGGCCCGGGACCTCAGAGTGTTAAGAAAACTCATCTGAAAACGTACATGATTCTGTTGAATAAAAATCATTAATGTGGCAAAATATGTCAGTTCAACATAATAACATTGTGTTTGAAAGAAAAACATGAGTTTGTTTAATTTCATGTTTTGTGGTTTAGTAACTATGACAAACCCCCTTTTTTTTCTTTTTTTTTAGTTTCAATTGCAAAAATTGATTGCTCGATCTGAATGACTACAACACAACAATTTTGTGTTTCATTCAAAACTATGTAATTGTGTAAATTAGACAGCCCTGACTTTTCCTTTTTTACAGTGTTTTACAGTATGCAATATACTAATTTTCAGTCATATATTCAATAATTTTAGATGGCATCCCATACTTGACATATCAGCGCATTCCACATATCAGAGTTCATTCAGTAATTCCCTTGACATAACTGTAGCCTACATGTGCAAAAGAAGTGGGTAGCCCCTGTGCTGTATCACTCACATATCGAATCATTCCCAAATTGTATCACCTTAATTGCATTACTACTAAGTTGAATATCAGGGTATGTTAGTGTCCAAAAAATAGTGTCCAAACAAATTAGTGCCTTCTTACATATGAATAAAATCCAAGAATTATATCAGTCTGGTTTCAGAGCTCACCACAGTACTGAATCAGCCTTAGTTAAAGTTTTTAACAACCTCCTCATTGCTGCCTATAATGGACATATATCAATTTTAGTCCTCCTGGACCTCAGTGCTGCCTTCGACACCATAGACCATGACATACTACTTCACAGGCTTGAACATTTCATAGGCATTAAAGACTCAGCACTCGCTTGGTTTAGATCATACCTTTCTAATCGCAGACAATTTGTACAATTCCACAATAAACCGTCTATCCAGACTATGGTAAAATATGGGGTGCCCCAAGGCTCAGTACTAGGCCCCCTGTTATTTTCTCTCTATGTGCTTCCCCTAGGCTCTGAAATTAGGCATTAAATTTCATTCTTATGCAGACGATACACAACTATACCTTTCCATAAAACCTGACGAATTAACTCCGTTAGCCAAACTTGACACATGTATAAGAGTCATGGTTGTAGGTCCTAAAAAGATGAGGGATATCCTATCCTCATCACAGGCTACATTTACTGATCTTCGACTATCCTCATCCACAAGTGTTAAAAATCTAGGAGTTACAATTGACCAAGACCTATCACTAAGTAATCACATAAAACAGATTACCAAAACTTCATTCTATCACTTAAGGAACATTTCAAAGATAAGGAAGTCCTTATCCTTACCAGACGCTGAGAAATTAATCCATGCTTTTGTAACCTCAAGGATTGATTATTGCAATGCTCTATATGCTGGCTGCAATAACACCTGTCTAAAGAGCTTACAGCTTATACAAAATGCAGCTGCTCGCACACTCACTAGAACTAAAAAATATGAACATATTTCCCCTATCCTGGCATCTCTACATTGGCTGCCTGTTAAAAGTCGCATTGACTTCAAAATATTACTTCTAACGTACCCCAGTCGCGCGTGAGATGGTGGTCCCCGACCATACCTGCGCTGGTGTCGACTACCCCTCACCATGCCTTAGTTATGCTGCTATAGCATAGTGCTGTCATGGACTTCTCATGTGCCACGCCGTACAACCCCCCTACCCTCTTCTCTCTCCCCTTCTCTCTTTCTCTCAACTCTCCCTCTCTTGCCCATTCTCACTATGATTTACTGTAACAATATATAGCACCACTGATCACTTATTGACATTAACCACATTGATTTCAAGTAATACTAACCCATTCTACATTTCTCTTTCTTACCCCTTACTGTACCTCACTTGTGAGGTATATCATCACCAGTCATCAACCATCCGTGTGCCTGGCCCTCCTCTTACCCATCCCACCTGAAGTCCCATCCTTGACTGCTGTATTACTGTCCCCTACCTGGATTCCTGGCCCGTACAGCCCCATCACCTGCCTATGACAACTCTTCCCGGATTCTGGCCTGTCTGCTGACCCACCACTTGCCCCCTGACAACTTTCATTCCTGGACAATTCCCACGCCGGACTATTGCACTTTCTCTCACTAAATCACGATTAATGCTTTATCATACTGGATACGTAATCATCCCACCTCTTGTAACTTTCACCTCAGGTGCTTTAAACACCATGTCCTATTCTCCACACCTGACTGTCATATGCATTTGTCATTGTTTACAGACCTTACTGTCCGTATTGAACCTAGGCAGATGGGTCAGGCCCTTGAGTCGTGGATCTGCTCGAGGTTTCTTCCTATGTGTATCTCCAATTCTAGGGAGTTTTTCCTCGCCCCTGTTACCCATGGGCCTTCTAATTCTTTCTTCCTTTTCTTTTCTCCCTTTTCTTTTTCTCTGATTGCCTACATTCTGTAAAGCGACATGATACATGTGTAATGTTTTGGCACTATATAAGCACAATAAATTGAAATTGAAATTGTATGTTCTGTTTTGAATAAAACACTTTTTAAAACTCAACGCAACAAAATTCAGCACACTTCTCATTGTTTAGATGCTACTTTTTGAACACTCCACGTGCCCACCATTATTTTCGACTGAGACGTAATCTTCGTTCTCTGCGAGACGTTCTCTGCGTGAAGGACACCAGTGTTGCACAAATTGCAGGAGAGCCATTCTGCAGATTTTTTTAGACGGCTATTCCTTTCTCTTTAAAATTCCTTCAAAGGTATTCTATTGGATTCAAGGAAGGTGACATACTTTAGTTTTCACTTTTTTTCTACAGTATTAAGTCTTGTATCATTTTGACAACGTGCTGGAATATTCATTTGGCAAGCTGTTGATGACTTGGAGTCACATTGTCTGCCAGCATTTAGGTATTTCCACAAGTATTCACGGTGACATCAATAAATGTCATCACCCTCAAGACCACCTTCCTGCCTCTCTGTCAGGGCAATCCATTTGCTGTGTCCTGGAAAGGTTTACGCCAGACATACCAAACCCTATTTGAGCTAAACAAATGTGTTCATGTGATCAAAGAATCAAAGAATGCTCTTCCAATTTTCATCAGGCTTCTTTTCATATTCATTTTCCAAAGATTTAATCTATGTGCTGTTTCTGTGCTGAGGAGCTGTTTGGCTCAGACTGGGTACACAGCATGCTTAGCCTGAGCCTGGTCAGTACTACCACCACGGTGAGTGCATACTGGCAAGAAAGTAAATACAATTATTGTCAAGTGTCTTTGTGACATCCCTGACCTTTTGTAAAAAAGCATGACTTAAACATGCTCAATGCTAAGTCGACATGCTGAGCACTGAACCAGAAAGAGGGCAATGACATGTTGGTTCTACACGTCATACATGATGTGACCCTGGCGTAAATAAAAAGTCCGCTTAAGCGCCAGGCCAGAGGCAGTCCATACTGCCTCCCTGAATACACCAGGCACACACGCACACACACCACCACCACCACCACCTCTACCCTCATGACCCTCAAGTCGGATAACAGTGCAACAAGCATGAAGCAGGAGGAGGCACACATACCAGATGGAATGACCATCAATTTGCATTTGTCCTACCAAATTGCACGAAACTCTACATAAACACTCCCTCTCACACTCAACCCCCACATCTAACCCACCACAAAACACACACACACACACACTACAGTATACACACCCGCATCCATACATACATACATTCACACGCACACACACAGGGCTCTGCATTGTCAGTACGGTTGACGATGAGACTCAGTGACCTACATTGGCTGATGCACTCTAGTGGCCCCTATAGAGGCTGCCGTGTCCAGATGCCTCCTCTCTGCACGTTGGGCAGAAACTCGGTCAGAGGTCAGTGTTAGATGAATGGAGGAGAGGCGCGAACAATCAGCACACTGCCCACAGCAGAACAAAGGTGGCCCCTCTCTCTCCATCTCTTGTTTTCCCTGTGCTGGACTGGCCCTCAGACGGACGCGCCGTCCTTTTCATCTGCGCTCATTACTTGAGAGGGTCCGACTCTGGCAACCACACATTCTGACACCTGAGTCGACAACCCAGTGTGCACAACAAAATGGCGGCTGAGGCGATAATGTGGAGAGACAAGGGGTGAGCCGGGGATGCCAGGTTGGTGGGGTGGGGGCTGGTGTTGTTGTTGTGTCGGCTGAAGTTAATATAGATGGGTGAATGACCGAAAAGGGCAACAAAGAGAAATTTTGAGTAGTTTTTCAAAGCTGGAATTTTTTGAAGTGAGCAAGTTTGTTTGTCTGGTCACTTTACTCGCGGACGGTAACGACTGCCTTCCAGGAGCTGAGGCTGAGCTCACTGTGTTGCATTACACAACATAAGGATAGAGCTACAGCTCGGGATCAGCAGAGCTGCTCTTTGATGTTTTCCTTTTGATGTGATCATATTTAAAACTAAACAGCCAACCTTAAAGTACTCCTGCTCACTTTGATGTTTTGGATGCCCTTAACATAGCCCCTGATGCAGCGGCGGCTGTGTATGTAAATCTGTTCTTGGGAGACACTGTCAGTGACAATCAGACAGGGCCTTGGTCTAACGATAGATAATATGTCAACACATGGTTTCAATGAAAAGAGAGCACTTTCAGTGGCTGTAAATATTAATATAGTTCACCACTGGCCAGGGCTGCACCAAAAAAATCACCATCATCAAGACATACAGAGGCGCTCTCTTTTCATAGTTTTAGGTTGATGGCAAAAATCTGCAGTCAAGATAATGATCTTCTATACCTCATCACAATGGATGTTTGGGCTGAATTCTTCCCGTGTAAGAAGCCAAATTTCATATTCCTTTGACCATTAAGGTATCAGTAGTTTCCTCCAGTTCCCCTTCATTTACACAGCTGGCAGGTTTCACCGTTGGCCCAGCTTCATGGGGGAGACACTCACTTCTCCATTCCCATGCAGAGCAAGACAAAATGGACACCCGGTATCCGACTCTCCCTCGAGGATTGGTTTTTGATTGCAAAAAAAAATTCATCTAGAAATGGAAAATCCTGTGGGATTTGTGCGGGTGGCAATAGTTGGCACGTCGGCCATGGCTTGGCATGGGAACACAAAATAAAACAGTTGGAACATGGCTGCGAGGCAAACGAACCAACCAACCAACGCGAGGCAGCCAGCCCTGTTTTCATTAAACTAGGGTTCCTTCCGACGGAGAAGGGGAAAATGTCAACAGCGCGTCTTGCGGACGGATTCAGCAACTTCGGCTCCAACCACACCGTCTCTCTCTCTCTCTCGTTGGCATGTGCTCTCTGCGAGATTGGTAATCTGAGGGATCTCCAACAAGCGGTGTGCAGAGTTCATCCTTTTTCAGATGCCTTCCTTGGCCTTGGAGGAATCTAACCACAGTTCATCTTTTCCAGATTATCAAGATGTTGGAGAACGAAACATTATAAGTGACCAAATAGATTTGCCCATAGAAAGCTAAGGAACACGTCTATAAATCCTCCAGAAGTCCACAGAGTCCATCTAGTGGCCATTTGGGCTATCACACATGCAAGAGAGTGGGAATCCGTAGGCTTTTTCAACCTGTCAAACACACAGTAAAGCTTTGCTGAAAGAAGCAAAAGCAGAACTCAATTCCAAGCACTTAGCTGGAGGTAGCTCTTTACCTCCATTTTAATTCCTAAAATGGACATTCAATGAATACTTATATGCAGGACGATAGAACTCAGTCATAGATTTCTCTTATAATAATATAACAACTCCTTAATTCATTCTAATCTATATTTGAATTTAGGTAGCATTGAGGTATGAATGTATACATCAAATATATTATGATCAATGCAAACAACTAAAAGAAGTCATCATTTCTTTTTCATTTCATTAGCATTAAAGTAAAGTCAATCAAGGTAAACGGATGAGGTTTTAAACACTTTCTGAAAATTCCAAAACTATCGTTAAGAATGGAGAACAATAATGGAGTCTTCACTGTGACCTCTTAGTGTCGATGGAAGGCCGACTCAGCAGAGGCTCATCAGAGGACCACAATTGTCGAGATGATCCAGATAAGAAGGGCCTGATCCAGTGAGTGTCCTGTAGGCTGGAGTGAGGGATTTTAATTTAATTCTGGTTGTTATAGGAAGCCAATGAAGAGTAACTCCCTGCAAAAAGGTAAAGTCAGGGCTGCACAATTTATGAAACTCATTTACATTCATAAACCAGTCTAGTTTTCATATTAAACACAATATTATTATGTTCAGTCAGTCATTCCAATCAAGTATTCCACTTATCTGAATGAATCAAGTAAAGCAAGCGTATCACTGTTTAAAAAGGAAAAGAGAGGTTGTCAAACTTGGAATAGTCATGGTTTCTCTCTAAAACAATTATTGTCAAACTTGGAATAGTCATGGTTTCTCTCTAAAACAATTATTATGTTGAACTGCATGTACTCACAAACAATTCATCCAGCAGAATAGTTTAAAGGCACCCTTAAGAGCTTTTTTACCTTAACATAACGTTTCCAAAATCATTTTTATGGCACAGAACCTCCTCTGCCATCACTGATATTGTCTGAGCGGCCCTCTATTAGCGATTTCCGACCTAGCAACTTTCTGTGTTCGGGTTAGGGTTGCCACCTGTCCAGGATTTTCCTGATTGTCCAGGATTTTCATGGTCTGTCCAGGAAAATAAAAATAAAAATCCTGGACACTGAATGTCCCGGATTTTTGTACATGATGCGCAAAATGTGTATTTCAGTTTAATTGAAGCGTGCCTACATCCATAAACGTAGGCACAGCCTTATTGGCTCTACAAAAATGACGTAGCATAACATGGGTGGTGGTGGTGGGGGCACGCACCGTGGAGGTTCATTAGAAATGGTAAGGTGGAGACGGAGAGTGTGTGGGACAAGGAGAGACAGAGAAAGGAAAGTTTATTCCACATAAGCAAAAAAGCAGAACCTAATTATGTATTCCCCCTTTTTTCTCAATACTGCCCCCAGGTGTCCACAACTAAAAACTGTTGAAAATATAACAAAATAATAAAGGTCTGCTATTAAATAAAGCAATTAACTAAACAAATAACTAGAAATTGTCATTCTTACTAATTTTAGCTATACAATTGTCGCTTAGAATGACGGTTTTTATCTTGGGTTAGATGTGCGAAAGGCGCCGTTGCTTACAAACAAAAAGGTCGATTGGATGGTCAAAATGTCCAGGATTTTTGTCAGACACAGGTGGCAACCCTATAGTTCGGGTAGGAACACTATTTGTTCCGATGAGCCGTAGTAGTGTGCACATCCCCACCGGTGAGGTGCAAGGCAAAAGGGACTGGATACAACTGAAATACTGGATACAACTGTGCTGCAACGTTTCAACCCTTCTGGGTCTTTCTCAGGCAAAATGTACTATTTGTTCCTATCATGAGTGTGTTAAGTATTGAGCATTCTCATTCTTACTAATTTTAGCTATACAATTGTCGCTTAGAATGACGGTTTTTATCTTGGGTTAGATGTGCGAAAGGCGCCGTTGCTTACAAACCCTAATGCAGAGTGAGAAGCAAACTACAGGAGTTGGGAGCTGGGAGAAAAATAGCTGGGCCTATAAACAGGAATGGAAAGACAATTTTGCGTTCATCTTACCCGGTTTCACAAATGCAAAACCTGTGTATCTGATATGCAACAACGCTGTTTGAAAAGAATATCATACCACACTACGAAACGCAGTGGCACCTTCAAGGTGGCCTATCTGCTCCAAACAGAAGCAGAGGTGCAATATTGAAGCGCTGGCCGAGGGCTATGCACAGCTAGCAGGATCCAGTGCATTCCGGTGTTCTTTCTCATATATGTTTAAGCACCAACTCGCAGTCTGATTGGTGAATAGGCTATTTGTAAATTGATATCGTAAAATAAACGATTTTAAAAAATAGGACTGCCAGAATAATTTGACTGGGCCAAACAATATCAGTGGCAACAGCTTTGGCCGCCTGTTGCCGACCCATGTCGTAGATTATAGTTTAAACTTGAGGTGTTTCAGTGATATTTTAAACGTTTCTGCTATCGATGTCATTAAACATGGAGCCATGCAATAAAGTGGTGGTATGAGCGTTCATTCAATGCAGGCGTCTGCGCGAGAGAAACTGAAACTAATCGATAACGTTGGTATCAAAGCTCCGCTTCAACCTGTTGAATGCTATTTAATTGTCAACACTTAATAGAACAACGTTGATTTTTGGAACTTCCATAGAAACAGAGCAGAGACTGTATAATACACTGTATAGCACTGAGTATTGTATAGTCAAATTTGAATATAACGTGGCCAAAAGCTATTGTAGCCTTCTTTCTATCTGTTAAAGATCAACAGATCAGTGATTTACGCCTGCTCGCCAAAAAATCTGGTATTGTGTTTCCTGAATCCTTACATTCAGGCATTCAAATTAAACTTCATTACAGTAAAAAAAACATGTATTTTTTCCCCTACCAATGTATGATGCTTGCATGAGGGAAACATCCCAAAACAATAGCACCCATATAATTGTTGCTGTTTTGAGAAGTATTTCTATTCTTATGCAAGCATCATGCAACCATGCAAAATGTGCATGTCACAAAACATTTAAGTGAAAGTGCATGTATAACAATAGGCATAATAATGATTGTGATAATGATAATGACAATTTGATTGGGAGGGAGTGGGGTTGGGTACGTGTAGATGACCCCAAAGTCTGCCATGACTGGGCCTCAGGTCAAAGAAGTTTGAGAAAGGCTGGTCTACATAACCTGCATCAGATTGAGGTTTGCAGTGATGCGCCTGAAGGCACGGGTTGAGGACCCAGTCAGTTCACAATATGCACATTTGTTTAAATTCATACCTACGTAATCACCATGACCAAAATTGTACTTTTTTTTTACTTTGAATCTTGAAAAAAAAAATATTGACCTACCTACCGACCCATTTTTAAAAAATGTTTGGCTGTTACTGCAAACAAGAATATTTTAAGGATGGCCTCATGACTGTGAAAATGGCTGACATTGAACCACAGTGCTTTAAATGGGAGCCCCCAGTATCAGTCATCAAGGCATCAAAATCTGCCACAAACACTTACAACACACATCACTCATAAAACACACACACACACACGGACAGAACCACCACTGTTCAAGAGTGTGTTTGAAATAATAGAATTTGTGCTCTCTCATGAAGCTGGGTTGATGGGACATGGGGAGGGTGGGTCTGTTGATCGGGGGGAGGGGGCGTGGCGCCACGAGTAGTTCAAGCAGACGTAGCAAAGATTGTTAATCTTTGGACGTAGGACTTTCATGTACTTCAATCAGGGAGGTGGGGGGGGGGGGGGCGTGGCACTGTGCCAATGTCACGCCCCCTCCCCCCTGAGAAACAAAGTCTCACTCCTTGCAAACTTCAAAACTTGAGAGCCCTGCTACAGTAAAGTATAATTTAACACAGTGACATAACACAATTTAAATATTATAGGATATATGGAATATATAAATGTCCAGTTTGGAAGGAACCATGGTCTGCACTACAAGTTGTGTAGCATACTGTGTGAGGGTCTGATCCTCAGAATATTATACAATATAAACAACATGACTTTGTGAGTGAGACTACATGCTCATAACACCAAAGTTACATGCAGTTTAAGATGGGCCAAATGAAGATGAGCCAAGCTGGTTGTTGATATGTTGGGATGTGAATGCGAAGAAATGTGATTTCATTTCACTTTTGCCAAATAGTGCTATGTTGACATGTCTGAAAAACAACCTAAAGTGAGTGTATAAACTTTTTTGTGATATACTTGTGAGTTTCATTGCTTGTTTTTTATTTCACAATTTAGATTTGCACATTTTCAGGGTTAATTATGACCGCCGCTAGCGAAGCTAGCGAAGCGGTCATATAGGGATTGTCAAAGTTTTTTTTTTTTTTTTTTTTCCCGTCATCTACTTCCTGAATTTTTGGTCAACGATACCCGGGACACCGAACCACCGGGGCACATGAAATTTGGTGGGTATGTAGCCCCACTAGACTTTTACGGAAAAATTTCGTTTCGTCCCCGGGGTCCACTCCCCCCCCGTGCTGGGCCCCCCGAACCGCAAAAAAAGCAGTTTTTCCTAAATAACTACCTGAACCGTGGCACCGAGGATGAAGAATCTTTTATGGTATGTTGGTCTCAAGGGCCCACATCAATCTGGCCCATAATCACTCATTTGTGATTTGCACCCCCCCGGTAAAAAAATGAAAATGCAATATTATTCTGCTTTAATCGTCCCTATCTTCAGTTAAGATGTTCAGAACTGCACCAAATTTTATGTGTGTGATTGACCTGGCATTCTCTGGGGGTATGCCAAGTTTCGTAGAATTTCATCCATGGGGGGGTCTTTAAAAAAATAGATTATGTGTACATTTAGTGACTGTACACTCATTGGCCTGTAGATGGCGGTGCACACATATACACATGCACACACACACACAGGCACCCACATACTATCGGTATTAGAACGGCTGATACATAATTACAAATTCAGTAGGATTAAAAGAAAGCCAAAATAAATATTCATCATCATCATCATCATGGCTGCATTTCCAGTATTGGCGATAAGTAGTCGTTTGTCCACTAGATGGCGCATCGTTGCAGTGAGACGTAATTTTGTTGGAAGTTAAACGTGGGTTGGAATACAATGGCCGCTTCCTACAAGGACTATAGTTTACCGCAGAGAACGTCTAATAAGGATAGGATGATGTTCACATGAAATGTAATTCCCATTTCTTCTTGAAGCCGAAATAAATCTGAGGATGTTTATCGGACATGCTTGGTTTTTACTGCAGGTACGTTAATCTTATAATATCAATAAGGACCTAGGCAATGTTACCTTTAGCGTTGGTTGAGTGATGGAGGCCAATTTGATTGATTGCATTTGTAGAAAACTATAAATGCGGTTATACCAAGCAAATTGATAACAGCACTGTAATTGTATCTTTCGACTGTCATTTGTTGCACGTGCTACAAAAATCATTCTGTGCAATGGAAGATTTACCAACGTTACACCGATCTGATACAGTTTTGCCTACATGCGTGAGACTGAGACGCCTGTTTATTTTGTTTGAAGTGCGTGCAGGGTCTGAGAGGGGAATCGATGTGCTTTGATTCCAGCTTGGTAGTTGTAGTCTGTGAAATTAAAAAGCACGTGTGTGTGAAGTATCCAAACAATGACACCTTCATTTCATTATGGCTGCTTTAGCAACACACCATAAGCTACTGTGTAGGCTAGTGGGTCCCATTTAGAGGTGGCTACTTCATTCGCGCTTTCCTTGACTCATGGAGCTGCGTGAATTTTATTACAACTTTTCGCCACGATATGGCAATTTAAGTCCGCTTGATACTGTAAGGCTTAAGCCATTGGTTTCCAAAGGAGATTTTATTTGTGTCGCCAGCATAGCTTATTGACAATTTATGTTGTAAATAGGCCTACCTTATAAGCCTACCTGTAGCTTAAGGAAGCTAACAGCTTTCTATTAGGATCTAGTTTGTTAGTTACAGTTTTGTCATAACTCCCTGATGCATTTTTGCATTTAGAATAGCCAGAGCGTGAACAATATCGGGTGCCTATGGACTAGGCTCGCTTGGTGAACCCAGCCTGATCTGCCCGCTATTTATTTTTTGATTTCTTAAAAGATTGAGCTTGGTCTGGTGAAAGCCAGACTAGCCATGGACCTCAGTTACACAATGCAAGGGAACATGAATCAGCCTATATTTGCACGAACAATAACGGACAACAGCTCTTCAACTTTGGCCCGTTAAAATGTGTAT
The DNA here is from genome assembly GCF_046254945.1 of Alosa pseudoharengus. NCBI lineage: Eukaryota > Metazoa > Chordata > Actinopteri > Clupeiformes > Clupeidae > Alosa > Alosa pseudoharengus. The sequence goes on from NW_027468837.1 coordinate 17,344,340, forward strand.
GAACAGTCTAGCGACGCATTTCATCAAGGCCCATTTGGACATGTCAGTTATTTGCACCACTAGTAAAACAGCATTTCGTTTCAGACTACTGTTACTTAATTTGTGCATTAACAATAACGTTTCAGACTACTGTTACTTAATTTGTGCATTGACAATAAAGTATTACATGAACTAAAGATGACTAAAATCTTATGTAGAAGAAGAAACATTCACAAAAAAATCCATCCATCCAAAAATGACCTTTGTTTTTGATAGCTGTTGAAAACGGCTGAGATGTTTTTGTAAATAAATAAATAAATAAACTAATAAATAAATAAATAACATTATGCTGATACCTTTTGCTTTTCCCAAATACAATGTAGCCTACAGGTGTAAGTGACCTTTCATCAATCCAGTTGCAATGGATGAACTGTGATGAACTGCCCTACTTGTGATTGTTTAGAGATTTTAAAGGTTTTATAACAATGCTACATCTTCTTTGGCTATTCTACAATCTATTCACCTTTTCAGCACCAGTAGGCTACTTTCTGTGCAGCCGCACACACACACTCAGGCATGCCAAACAAGCATACACAAAAGTTTCAAGAGTGGGGGATGGAGTAAAATATGGAGACAAATTGAAGTGTGCTTTATTTTCGCGGAACGGATGTACAGGACTGAGCGGCGGTCATATTTTGTACCGCTATGCGGTACATCTAGTTGAAAACCGTTTTATGAAGAGCATTCACTATTGACTATTATCAAATAAATTGAATCTCTGAGCAGAAGTGTATGAAGCTGCAAAAACTGTGGAAAGAATGTGTTCCATAACTTCCTGATTTACAGAATGTTTTGGGGCAAAAACCTTCTGTACATTTCTGTTATATAATGGACGAGTTATGTGGACAAAATGTGACCAAATCTGGTCAAATGAAGATATGCAGTCTCAGGATGTCTATTATGACAGTGGACAGAATTACTTTTGTCCATTAAACATGATTTGTGAAAGGAAAGGAAAAAGCACATAATATGTCAGTTCAGTACACAACATAAATCATCTGTTCTGTTTTCTGTGAATGAAAAAATGTGTTTGCTGTATAGCAATGTCCTGTGGACACAATGCTAATGTGTTCATGTTTTTCATGGGAAAAAAGCATTAAGGTGGGTTCGTAATAAATTAATGTGTTTCTTACCACAGCATGTTTTGTGCATAGAAAAAGATGTATTACACCTCATACCATCAAGGCACCACTTTTTAAAAGAAGGATTTGGGCAGATATTTAACTTAAATCCGCCTTTTTTTTAAATGGCTGCAACAGGGGCTATGGTTATTTTCATAATTACATGCCTTTTGACTGAGAAAACTGATATTTTTTTAATAAAGCACTGGTAATCAAACTCTTTTTCTCCTCGTGGCTTTGTCCTGATCTCTCACTTTACGTCACTCTTGTGTGGACCTGACCATGACAACATTAGCCTATCAGCTACGGATCCATAAGAACATTGATTCGATTATAAGAAGCAACTGTTTGTAGCTAGCATTAGTATTTTCTTCCTAATTTCTAGCTAGCTTTAAAGATAGATAGCCCAACGTTTTTTTCACCAGCTAGTTGCCATGTGCTAGTTACTGTCTATATTGCCCTAGAAAGCATAAAGTTAGGTTAATAATAGTTGTATGAATATCAACTAAATTTGTGAATAACACTCAATTTTTAACATTTTAAAAATGTGCAGTAGCCTACATTAGACCACAATACATACAGTAGGCCTACTCCCTTTTTCTATTTGTGTGGTGGTCCTCTGTCAGTAGGCCTATTGTGTCTGCATAGGCAGGCAATCTTGTAGCCTAGAGATATCGAGATTTTAACTGCATGGGCATGTTCAAGTACACTAAATCGCAAGCTAAACCAACATGCATGCAAAAATCGCAAGCTTATGTGAACCCTAAAATGCCATGGGCTTACATTCATCTTGTAACAGAAGCATTACTTCCTGACATTTTAATGTGAGCAATTATTTCACAGCATTTCAGCTAAGATAATAGCCTAGATTTCATCTATCCTTTTTTGTATTTTCAGTCATTCCTGAATATTTATGAAGCAAAATGTAGGCTACGGTTTTATGAATGTGCTATGCCCATCACATCATGTGTGTTACTAAATTTGGTGGTAATTGAAAACGAAAAAAACTATAGCGTTTTTTTTTAAATGAGTTAAAATGAGTTGTCTCTTGTCACATGTGACTTAAATTTCGATGTCAGGAGGAAAGGACAGCAAGTGGAGTGACCTGCTTTTTGTGGCTGATTGAAGACCGGACACCTCACATTTTAAACCACCCTCCACTATGAAACAAAACCCCTTCATTTCACCCCTTATAAATGCCTTACTTTGACCTTAAAACCCTTCTATAATTAAGTAGTTTTTAAGTAGAAATGTGCATAGATTAAGGTCAATTTAAGTAGAAAAGCCTACTGAATTTACCCCTTACTTTTTTTATTTCCCCCTACTCCCCCCCCCCCCCCCCCTTAATCAAGGATCCCTAATTACAACTTTAAAATAAAATTAAGGTATACTTACTTAAAATTACCACCTTAATCACAACAAATAAAGGGAACCCCTGACTTGACACCTTAAAGCTGCAGTTGGCAAGATTTTCAGAGATCATATTCACTGAAACTGACACTCTGACAGAACAACATAAATCTGCCGGCACTTCTACCTCCACCTGTTATTTGTTTTGCAAAAATCCACAGCTCCTGGTTCTTCCGGTCCAATCAGAGCAGGGCTGTGTGAGATCTGACAATCACAGTCTGGTGCAGTCCGGTGCACACTGATGAGCACAAACTCCATGAGAGGGTGCTTGGTGGTAGTGGGTGGGGCATGAGAGTTGTAAACATTCAACATTTTGGCTAAATCCCCTCAATCTGTCAGATTTGCCAACTGCAGCTTTAAATGTAGATTAAGGGGTCACACCTTAAAATGGCATTTTAAGGAAAAAATAAGGGCCACTTATGCCACCCTGGGCTTAGGGACTTCTTTAGAAGAATTTCTAGGGGTTTGACACAGGTTCGAAAGCACCAAGCAGACAACGTGAATTCCAGTCAAATCATAAAAGTTTATTAAATAACCAAAGGGGGGAAAGGGAGGCGAGTCCTGAAATAAAACCTGAAACGAGTCAGAGGTTATGAAAGTACACTGTAAAAATTGGATAGTTCCTTGAAGAACCTCAATGTTACTCCAAGAACCCAGGGGCTCTTCTGAGAACTCAAACGTGCCTTGATGCTCTTAGAGGTCTCTGCAAGAACCTTAACGATTTTTCAGTATGAAAGGAGGTTCCTCAAAGAACCCAATTTAATCAAGGTTCCTGGAGGATCTCCAGCTGAGAAAGAATAATTTTCTTGAATTTATCTTTTACAGGCCTATGTTGCTGTGTAGCCTAGGCCTAACTGATTCAAAACATAGGCTAACCTAATCAGATAATATGATGCTAGGCCTGTGATAGGCTATGACAACAAAATAAGAGTTTTGATGAGTAATCGCCTATAGTTTGACTAGTGTTTAATTGCGCAAAAGATCTGAAGCATTCAGCTACTTGTGTGGTGTTTTGTTAATTGTGTGTAATTAACTATTTTGAAAAACTAGATAGGCTAGGCCTACTGCCTATGCCAAAATAGCAGCAGAACACGGTCGGATTACTCGATGGGCGCACAGGTGTTGCTCGAGGCGATGACGCGCGTGTGGAATCTTTAAAAATGGCAACAGAATTTGACAGTTGAGTCAACGTTACTACAGGAGGTGAGTGCAACATTTTGACAGCCCTATCTCAAGCTTTTTTAATGTTGACGTTTGACAAGGCTGAACTTGGCACCACTTTCGTTTCCGCGGGGGAAGACCACTTTCAGATCTCGGGGGAGTTAAGTTTCCGTTCCACCTTAAATAATGCAATTTTCTACCTCGTCCACAAGGGGCCAGTGTTGACCGCAAATCCGCGATAACACAGGCATGTGCCTGTTGCAGATGAACAGGCATTGTTCACAGACGTTCAAAAGCCTGTATATCTTTTTTCTGTTGACTCCACTGCCGAATGTTTTGAGAAATGTTTCCTTTTGTGTTCTATTAAATAATTTGGTAATTTAGAGGGGGGGGGGGTTATGTAGAGGGTGGCAGATTATGTAGTTTTTTCCTTTATTTTCTGTGCTGGATCTTTTGATACATGTTGTGTTATGTTTTTTTTCTATTAAATAATTTTGTTCATTTTACACTGGGGGGGGGGGGGGGGGGGTGGTATGTAGTTGGTAGCAGATTTTGAAGTTTTTCTACAGTAAATGTATTCCCTACGGCCTACATGTCATTTTGCATCGGACTTTTCAACACATTCTGAAACTACACTCTCTCCTCTTTCCAATGACACCCCACTTGTGAAATTCTATGGTTGAAAATGCCCTTTTTTGCCCCTCTGAAAATATAATATGTATTTGTGAAATTGCAGAATTTCCACACTTGAACAGGGACAGATATCCCATGAAGGATTTTGCAAGGGATATTTCACCACATTCTGAAACTACACTTCCTCCCCTTTCCAATGACACCCCACTTGTGAAATTCTATGGTGGAAAATTGGATATTTAGCCCCTCTAAAAACAGTATATATTTTGTGAAATTGCAGAATTTCAACACTAGAACAGCGACTGATGTCCCATGAAGGATTTTGCAAGGGATCTTTCACCACATTCTGAAACTACACCTCCTCCCCTTTCCAATGACACCCCACTTGTGAAATTCTATGGTAGAAAATGCCCTTTTTTGCCCCTCTGAAAATACAGTATATATTTGTGAAATTGCAGAATTTCAGCACTAGAACCGCGACAGATAGCCCATGAAGGATTTTGCAAGGGATGTTTCACCACATTCTGAAACTACACCTCCTCCCCTTTCCCCACTTGTGAAATTCTATGGTTGAAAATGCCCTTTTTTGCCCCTCTGAAAATACAGTATATATTTTGTGAAATTGCAGAATTTCAACACTTGAACAGGGACAGATATCCCATGAAGGATTTTGCAAGGGATCTTTCACCACATTCTGAAACTACACTTCCTCCCCTTTCCAATGACACCCCACTTGTGAAATTCTATGGTTGAAAATTGCATATTTAGCCCCTCTGAAAATATAATATGTATTTGTGAAATTGCAGGATTTCAACACTAGAACAGCGACTGATGTCCCATGAAGGATTTTGCAAGGGATCTTTCACCACATTCTGAAACTACACCTCCTCCCCTTTCCAATGACACCCCACTTGTGAAATTCTATGGTGGAAAACTGCATTTTTGGCCCTTTGAAAATATAGTGTGTATTTGGGAAATTGCAGATTTTCAGCACTTGAACAGCGACAGATATCCCATGAAGGATTTTGCAAGGGGTTTTTCACCACTTTCTGAAACTACACTCTCTCCTCTTTCCAATGACACCCCACTTGTGAAATTCTATGGTGGAAAACTGCCTTTTTGGCCCTCTGAAAATATAGTATGTATTTTATGAAATTGCAGATTTTGGGGGCCTATTGGGGGCCAAGCATCGAAGCTGCAAGGCACCCACTGTGTTTATATATTTTCCCATCCTAAGAACACACAATAATGTGGAGTCTTTTTACCACTGTGGGGGCGCTATAATCACAGGATGTAGGCTCATATATCAGCAATGCTTTTGCGTACCGAAACCAAACTTGGTATATGGACTTAGGACCCCATCCCGACGACACACAATATATTTGGTGACCTTGGACCACTAGGAGGTACTAAAGTTACAGGAAATGAGCTCATATCTTGGCAATGCTTTCTCGTACCGAAACCAGACTTGGTTCATGGACACACAATAATGCTGGTGATGTTTGGCCACTAGGGATAGATTAGATTAGACTCAACTTTATTGTCATTCTGCAGAGTACAAAGTCAACTAAATTCAGACACTGCTCTTGCTTGCTTGCCTGCCGGTTCACACCTCACCCCTCACTCTCAGTGCAACGTGCACCTCCACCATCAAAGGCTGATGCACCCCTCCCCCACAATGTGATCATGAACAATGCGACTACGCTAACGCTGTTCACCAGCCACCAGTCTACAGCCACCAAATACCCCTCATCCCCCCTCCTCTGGACAAGGGGAAGAGTGCTGTGAGTATCATGTTCCTTGACTTCTCCAGTGCTTTTAACACCATCCAGCCCCTCAGACTGGGTGAAAAACTCCTGCAGATGATTGTGGATGCTCACCTGGTATCCTGGATTGCAGACTACCTGATAGAGCGGCCACAATTCGTCAGACTGAAGAACTGCCTCTCCGACACCGTGATCAACAGCACTGGAGCTCCACAGTGAGCAGTGAGACACATGGCAAACAAACAAAGGAGCACATGGCACAAGACACAGAAAGTAAACAAAGCAAACAGGAAGACACAAGAGGAGCAGACATAACGGGAAAACAAGACAAGACAGGATCCTAACAACAAGAGCCTCCCCCCTCTTGCCTGCAGCAAATAGGTAAGGGATGTGGCCCTGTTTCTAGAATTCTGGTGAAACCCTTGCTGGGATGACACAAACTTGTGTCTCTCCTTTGATGTTCTTGTGCATCATTGAAAGAATAAAATCTGAAATGTTTCCTGACATCATTCTCCAAATATCATGTTATTATTATATTGCTTTCTTATGTAGAGTATTAACGGAATATATTATAAGAACTTTTCAATAAATATGGAAAGTCAGTATGAACCATATAGACAGATATTGTGACAGCCTTGCCTGGCTCCTCCTCCTGTCTGTGTTGCATCTCTCTCTCCTACAGGTGAGCTGGGTGCAGGTGTTTGGAGGCACGCTAATTATTTCCTAGTCTGGGCTTTTAAAAGCGCTTCAATGGAGACCGGGTTGTCAACCACTTCCGCTCCGTCTCTACAGCACCGTTTTGGATTTTGTTTTAGCTTATTGTGTCACCTAGTCTTGATCCTTACAAGCTGGCTAACGATAGACCTATATCTAATCTCCCTTTCATGTCAAAAATACTTGAAAAAATAGAATCCAAACAAATCTGTGCCTTCTTACATATGAACAATGTAAAATACTTGAAAAAATAGAGTCCAAACAAATCTGTGCCTTACATATGAACAAAATCCAGGAATTATACCAGTCTGGCTTTCGAGCTCACCATAGTACTGAATCAGCCTTACTGTAGTTAAAGTTTTTAATGACCTCCTCATTGCTGCTGATAATGGATATGTATCAATACTGATCCTCCTGGACCTCAGCGCTTTGACACCATAGACCATGACATACTACTTCATAGGCTTGAACATTCCATAGGCATCAAAGACTCAGCACTTGCTTGGTTTATACCATACCTTTTTAACCGTTAATAATTTGTAGAGGTTCATAATGAACCATATACCCAGACTATGGTGAAATATTGAGTGCCTCAAGGCTCATTGGATCCCAGTTATTTTCCCATTATATGCTTCTCCTAGGTTCTGAAATTTGGAAACATGGCATGGCATTAATTTCCATTGTTATGCAGATGATACACAATTATACCTTTCCATAAAGCCCGATTAATTAACCCTGTTAAACAAACTTGTATGTATGTTACATGTTACATGTATAAGAGATATAAAAACACACACATATATATACAACAAAACATCCTGCTTTTGAACTCAGATGGTTTTTGGTCCTAAAAAGATGAGGCATATCCTATCCTCATCACAGGCTACATATAGTGATCTTCCACTGACCTCATCCACAAGTGCTAAAAATCTATCAGTTATAATTGACCAGGACCTATCAATAAATAATCACCAAAATGTCATTTTACCACTTAAGGAACATTTCAAAGATAAGGAAGTCCTTATCCTTACCAGACACGGAAAAATTAATCCACAGTTTTGTCACTTCAAGGATAGACTATTGCAATGCTCTATACACTGGCTGCAATAATACCGGTCTAAGGAATTTACAGCTTATACAAAATGCAGCTGCTCGCACACATTTCCCCCATCCTAGCATCTTTACACTGGCTACCTGTTAAAAGTCTCATTGACTTAAAAATATTACTTGTAATCCCAACAGTAGAGGCAGAGCTTTCTGCTACAGCGCACCCCTCCTCTGGAATTAACTCTCTCCATCAATTTGATTAGCAGACACCCTCCCAATTTTCAAGTCTAGACTTAACACATACATCTTTAGTGCCTCCCATAGTTAGGTATGGTGTAGTGTGGAACTTCACCCACCTCAGGGTTTTTATTGCAATGGACCACCTCTGCTGTGTCCTCATGTGACTGGCGCCCTAGTCATGCGTGTCATGGTGGCAACTGACCATACCTGCGCTGGTGCTGACTACCCTTCACCATGCTTAGGTATGCTGCCATAGCATAGCGCCGTCATGGACTTTTCATGTGTCACGCCGTACAACTCTTCTTCTTTCTCTCTCTCAACTCCCCCTCTTACCTCTTGTCTTTGTCTTGCCATTCAACTCCCTCTTCTCTCCTTCTCTTTCTCAACTCTCCCTCTCTTGCCTTTTGTCTCTATAGTATAACACTATATAATACCATTGATATACTTATTAATGTTACCATCATGACTTATAGTAATACCTACTATTTATCTCTCTTTCTTCCCTCTTACCTCACTTGTGAGAGAAACTATTCCTTGTGTTTGGCCCTCATCGCACCTAAAGTCCCATCCCTATGACTGCCCTATGTGATGACCCTGTGCCCCTTCAGGCCTTCTCCTGTCAGTGCATGGGAAGGGCTGGGCCTGGTTGGGCTAATACCCTCATTGATTACACCTATGGTTAGGGTGGGGCTATATAAGGGGTTCCCTATCTTTCTGATTAGGCATTTTTCTTACTTCTTGCAGGCACTCACTTTGATTCTATCACTCTTGCACTTTGCTCTCTCCCCTCATTTGTAACTCTACCTCTCTTTCTCTTTCTTTGTCTTTAGGCCCACTTCACTAGCTTCTTTGCATCCATACACTCATACACGCACGCCACCACTCCCATTCATTTCCCCCTAGACATTTTGCTATTGGTAACCGTGTGCTTTACTTTAATAAATTAATATATTTGGTTTGAACCTTGTTGTCCGTGTCCCTCTTTATGTTTCGGTCTGGGAACGAGCTGGCCCTAACACCTACCATTGCAGTCCCCTTGTCTGGATTCCTGGCCCGTGCAGCCTAGCTACCCAGTACTTGACATACTGTATGACAATTCCTAATCCCTATGGACAACACATGCCCTACATTGGACTATTTGAATTTTCTGACACTAAATAGGATTCATGCATACATCATACTGGTTATATAACCATCCTACCTCTTTGTAACATACCTCAGGTTGTTGTGTTCTATTCTGTACACCTAACTAACCTATTCATTTATTATGTATACAGTACAGACCTTACTGCCCTGTAACTGACCCTAGGCAGATGGGTCAGGCCCTTGAGTCTTGTATCCACTCAAGGTTTCTTCCTATATGTATCTCCAATTCTAGGGAGTTTTTCCTCGTCCCTGTTACTTAAAGGCACACTCTGAATGTTTAACACTCTGTTAAGTGCCATGAGACATGAGTAATGTTTTGGCGCTCTATAAGTGACATTAAATATAAGTTGAAATTGAAATTGAAATTATTCACTGCACCACATTATACTGATTGCTTACACTTTTATTTTCCAAATCCGACTCCACTCCATTTTGTTAAGTTCTATTCATTTATTAAAAATCTAATATATGTATTGCTAATCCGTGTGTGGTCTTTCCGTACTCTGTTACTTTGTTGAAAAAAACCCCCAGCTATAAACCAGCTTATGCTGGAAGCTGATTTTAGCTGGTCTTTGCTGGCTTAGTTGGTTGGTTGTCACCGGGATGCTGTTGGTAAAATATTACATACCAAAGTGAAACATGAAATCCATGAGAATCATACAGGGTTTAAGTACAGCAAAGCATAGATATTCATACAGTAACAGTGGCAAAGTCAGGAATCATCCAGGCTACCTTAATCTATGACACAAATGGCTGTTGACGCAAAACAGACAACAACAAGTGATATCAACACTGGCGCCTTACATTATCCATGTTCAGAAGAACAGCACAGATGTTATACAGGGTCGTGACGCAGACATAGAATCATACCTGAAGCTGGTGTCACACTCCACCTCAGTCCCATTGATGAGAATGGGGCTGTGTATGCTAACGCATATTTGGTGTGAGAGCTAGGGACCAAATCCTGAGGATGTACATACAATATTATGTTGACTTGTTACCACTATGGGGGTGCTAGAGTTATGGAAATGAGCTCAAATCTCAGCAAATTTTTAACATATCAAAACTAAACTAGGTATGAGAGGTTATGTGGTGTAAGGGGGAGGGGGTTTATCAGTGTGAGTGTGGGTGTGTGTGTGTGTGGGGGGGGGGGGGGGTGGTTGGGATAAGTGTGATGAGAGGGGTAGCAGGTAATAGGGTGTGTGCAAATGCAAATGCCAAAAGGAAGGAAGAGTATGACAGTTCACTGTCCTGATGGTGGAAAGATGTGTATGCATCTAATGTAACAAAACTGAGTTGCCATGACAGCTCCTGCTCAACTGCTTGGCCCCCAAATATAGCTGCAGAGCTGCAAATTTAGAGAGAAATGGACAAAATTCAAGAGCTGTGAAACTTTCGGAAAGTTTTCACCTTGGTCTGTTGGTGGCGCTACAGTGCACATGATAAAGTAAATTGATGGGTGGGGCCTTACCTTTTGCCTTAATCCACTGATAAAGTTTGAGCTTCATAGATCAAAGCATTGCAGAACTATTTGCATTAATGCTGTTAAAAGATTGATGGATTTTGACCAGTTGGTGGTCCTAGATATTTGAGGTTTTGGGGGCAGTAACTTGGTGAAATTGGTCAGTGGCCTGAGTAGAATAAGTGTGCAAAGTTTGAGCATTTTACTATGTACATTTGTATGTGCTGCCATGGACTCCTATGGCACTAGACAGAAGCATAATAAATCCTACTAGCCCTATAGGGTCCCTACGCAGCTTCAATGCTTGGCCCCCAATAAGACAAGGTAGAAAAACTAATGGCCCCAAAAATGACAGAAATGTGGCAAATGACTTTTAAGTGATAGGGACCAAATGTAGTGCTGAAAATGTATAATCAGAAAAATAGGCCAAAATAAATTTCCCATGACAAATGCATTATGGGAAGTCTAAACCAAATCTAGTGCTGAAAATATTAAATTTCCCAAATACATTTTATTTTCAAGGGCCATTTTTCACTACAGAATTTCACATAGGGGGTGTCATTGGAAAGAGGAGAGGGTGTAGTTTCAGAATGTGGTGAAATATCCCTTGCAAAACCCTTCATGGGCTATCTGTCCCTGTTCAAGTGCTGAAATTCTGCAATTTCACAAAATATATACTGTTTTTAGAGGGGCTAAATATCCAATTTTCCACCATAGAATTTCACAAGTGGGGTGTCATTGGAAAGGGGAGGAAGTGTAGTTTCAGAATGTGGTGAAACATCCCTTGCAAAATCCTTCATGGGCTATCTGTCCCTGTTCAAGTGTTGAAATTCTGCAATTTCACAAAATATATCCTGTATTTTCAGAGGGGCTAAATATCCCATTTTTCACCATAGAATTTCACAAGTGGGGTGTCATTGGAAAGAGTAGAGAGTGTAGTTTCAGAATGTGGTGAAAGATCCCTTGCAAAACCCTTCATGGGCTATCTGTCCCTGTTCAAGTGCTGAAATTCTGCAATTTCACAAAATATATACTGTTTTTAGAGGGGCTAAATATCCAATTTTCCACCATAGAATTTCACAAGTGGGGTGTCATTGGAAAGGGGAGGAAGTGTAGTTTCAGAATGTGGTGAAACATCCCTTGCAAAATCCTTCATGGGCTATCTGTCCCTGTTCAAGTGTTGAAATTCTGCAATTTCACAAAATATATCCTGTATTTTCAGAGGGGCTAAATATCCCATTTTTCACCATAGAATTTCACAAGTGGGGTGTCATTGGAAAGAGGAGAGAGTGTAGTTTCAGAATGTGGTGAAAGATCCCTTGCAAAACCCTTCATGGGCTATCTGTCCCTGTTCAAGTGCTGAAATTCTGCAATTTCACAAAATATATACTGTATTTTCAGAGGGGCTAAATATCCCATTTTTCACCATAGAATTTCACAAGTGGGGTGTCATTGGAAAGAGGAGAGAGTGTAGTTTCAGAATGTGGTGAAAGATCCCTTGCAAAATCCTTCATGGGCTATCTGTCCCTGTTCAAGTGTTGAAATTCTGCAATTTCACAAAATATATACTGTATTTTCAGAGGGGCTAAATATCCCATTTTTCACCATAGAATTTCACAAGTGGGGTGTCATTGGAAAGAGGAGAGAGTGTAGTTTCAGAATGTGGTGAAAGGTCCCTTGCAAAACCCTTCATGGGCTATCTGTCCCTGTTCCAAGTGCTGAAATTCTGCAATTTCACAAAATATATACTGTTTTTAGAGGGGCTAAATATCCAATTTTCCACCATAGAATTTCACAAGTGGGGTGTCATTGGAAAGGGGAGGAGGTGTAGTTTCAGAATGTGGTGAAACATCCCTTGCAAAATCCTTCATGGGCTATCTGTCGCGGTTCTAGTGCTAAAAATCTGCAAATTCACAAATACATATTACATTTTCAGAGGGGCTAAATATCCAATTTTCCACCATAGAATTTCACAAGTGGGGTGTCATTGGAAAGGGGAGGAGGTGTAGTTTCAGAATGTGGTGAAACATCCCTTGCAAAATCCTTCATGGGCTATCTGTCGCGGTTCTAGTGCTAAAAATCTGCAAATTCACAAATACATATTACATTTTCAGAGGGGCTAAATATCCAATTTTCCACCATAGAATTTCACAAGTGGGGTGTCATTGGAAAGGGGAGGAGGTGTAGTTTCAGAATGTGGTGAAACATCCCTTGCAAAATCCTTCATGGGCTATCTGTCCCTGTTCTAGTGTTGAAATTCTGCAATTTCACAAATATATACTGTATTTTCAGAGGGGCAAAAAAGGGCATTTTCTACCATAGAATTTCACAAGTGGGGTGTCATTGGAAAGGGGAGGAGGTGGTTTCAGAATGTGGTGAAAGATCCCTTGCAAAATCCTTCATGGGACATCAGTCGCTGTTCTAGTGTTGAAATTCTGCAATTTCACAAAATATATACTGTATTTTCAGAGGGGCAAAAAAGGGCATTTTCAACCATAGAATTTCACAAGTGGGGTGTCATTGGAAAGGGGAGGAACTGTAGTTATAGAATGTGGTGAAATATCCCTTGCAAAATCCTTCATGGGCTATCTGTCCCTGTTCAAGTGCTGACATTTAGCAATTTCACAAATACATATTATATTTTCAGAGGGGCTAAATATCCAATTTTCCACCATAGAATTTCACAAGTGGGGTGTCATTGGAAAGGGGAGGAAGTGTAGTTTCAGAATGTGGTGAAAGATCCCTTGCAAAATCCTACATGGGATATCTGTCCCTGTTCAAGTGTTGAAATTCTGCAATTTCACAAATACATATTATATTTTCAGAGGGGCAAAAAAGGGCATTTTCAACCATAGAATTTCACAAGTGGGATGTCATTGGAAAGAGGAGAGAGTGTAGTTTCAGAATGTGTTGAAAAGTCCGATGCAAAATGACATGTAGGCCGTAGGGAATACATTTACTGTAGAAAAACTTCAAAATCCCCCCCCCCCCCCCAGTGTAAAATGAACAAAATTATTTAATAGAAAAAAACATAACACAACATGTATCAAAAGATCCAGCACAGAAAATAAAGAAAAAACTACATAATCTGCCACCCTCTACATAACCCCCCCCCCCCTCTAAATTACCAAATTATTTAATAGAACACAAAAGGCAACATTTCTCAAAACATTCGGCAGTGGAGTCAACAGAAAAAAGATATACAGGCTTTTGAACGCATGAGCGTAGATTTAGGGTGGGACGCTCATGACTAGTCCTAACCAATATTTTAAGATGACAAAATTGTCCCCACCAATATTTTAGCGAACTCATTTGTGCTGATGATCATTCCGACAGCCAGCACGACAGTACAAGAAACATTGTCATTTGATTGGCTGAAAAACCGAGGGGGAGGGGGAAGGGTTATCTGACACGCATGCTGCTTTATTCTTGCACTGGTAGTCAAGCGAGCAGGTGTGTCAACGACAACGGTAGGCTAAGTTACCAGGGCTGTCTGTCAATACATAGGCCTACCCCATGAAAGGCCAGAGTGAAACATTTTGATATTCCCTTTTCCCTTCAGCATACATACAAACCCCTTTTTGTGGTGTGTAGATCAGCTATGCCACCCAAGAAGAAGAAAGGGGACATACGAAGCTTTTTCATAAAGCAGAGTGTAAGTAAGCAAAATAACTAGCCACAC
>NW_027468837.1:17358960-17683960 GCF_046254945.1 Alosa pseudoharengus
AAGCTAGCAGTGGTAGTGACCAGGCTTTCAAATTATGCAGATTCTATTATGTGGAAATATAGTATTAACTGGTGATAGCATATATCCAGGATATTGTTAAAGATAAACCTATTATTACCCTTATTACCAAGTCACTGAATGTTAATTAGCCTACCTTAAGTTAGAATCTTGGAAGTCACAATAAACATTGGATCTGGACATTTTTCGTTTCTATTCTGTTTATGTTATGAATTTCTGAGTGTAGCCTACACAATGTAGAGAAATAAAAGGGAGACCCAAATTAGTTTGAAGGACTGTCATTGCATTGTTATGACACATGCTGTAAAAACGTGTTGGCAATGTGAATAAGTTAACACTGTTGGTTATTCAAATATAATGAATCATTATTTGATGAATAATATCCAAATAACACTATCATATACAATATGGTAGGAGGATTAAACTCGCTAGCCAAAGGATAGGGACTTTGTATGCAGGAAAGACAGCATCAAACCACTACAAATGGATGGCAGGTTGAGGAAACGGCATCAGGGCTTCAGGTGATGTTCTAATTATTAGCCTATGTCAAATTGGCAATTCAGTTGGAGTCAGCAGCATTGCTGTACAATATAATGTGATGGAGTAGATTCACTTCTGATATTCTGTATTGCCAACAGTCTGAAATAACAAAGGAAATCGTCATTAAGGCACTGGTATCTTACAGCAAAAGAATTCCAATTACAGTTAAGCAAATACAAATATAATTTAGAGTCGCATAAATTCATAGACATATTCAATCCTAAACTTTGGTGCAGGGGTGTTTTTAGACTTTAAGGACAACCTGGGCTTAGCCCGGCTGGACCGGATGTAAATGTAAAGATTAGCTGAGGATTTTTTTGATATATATACCATACATAAAAGGTGTTATTATACAACAGACAACAGACTACATTAAACTGCCCAAATGATTTATTATTGAATTACTAGGTCCATACACGTTTAAGTGTGAGGTTGCATGTATTGTATCATTAAGCAAATGTTCTGCACCTCCTTCTGTTGATCTCCCTTCTCTCTCCATCACCTGACTGCTCTTTTGTTGTTTGATCTATGCCAGAGATCTACCAAAAAGACAGTAAATTGTTTGATGTTGAAGTTCTGTCTCAGTCTGTTTCTCTGTCTGTTCTTATCACTTACTCTCTTCTTTCATCACTTACTGCTGTCCTTCTCATCATTTGCTATTTTTGCTTCTCATCACTTACACTTCTCTCTTCTCCTCCTCATCACTTGCTGTTGTCCTTCATCACTTACACTTCTCTCTTCTCCTTCTCTAAATAATGGTTACCAATGTCCATGCCTGATCCTGACATAGGCCTATCTGCTCCTGCTGCTGGCTCCTCCTCCTCTGTTTGTAGCCCATCTTTGCTGCTACCCTCTACAAAATCATGGAATCAGCTAAGTGTGTGGCAAACCAACAAAAACATACTACATTGCCGGATACAAAGAACTTTTGAGATTGCAATTTTCAGCTCTAATTAAAAATGCTTTGCTTATGCATAGGGCATTTGCATACATTTCAGTGGACATTTAAAAACATTCCCATGAAACATGTTTATCCCCATGAAACTTGGGTTTTTTAATGCTGTTTTATGTTTATGTCATCAGCTTTGTAATCACTTTGATGGTTCAATGGCTCATTACAGGGTGAATGAAAGCTGTCTCAGCCCCCTAGATATTTAATGGTTTATAGTTTGTCATTGTTAAAACATCTCCCTTACGAAGGCCAACTGTGTATCAAAACTGCAATTTTTTGCTATAGTGTTAGAGAGTGTAACATCCTCGTCTGCTCCTCAGAACATCAGTACAAATGTTCAACAACGGGGGAAAGCATTTAGCCCTTCAGGCTAAATTTAGTTATTTAGAGCTGAGTGTAATAAATCTCTCTCTCTCTCTCAAAACGAGCACTGAAATGTGTAGTGCCAATTAACCTGACCAGATTCCTTGCAGTTGCCTAATGCTTGCTTAGCCTAAAATTGCACCAGATTAATGCTGGTAAATATTGAAGTTGGCTAGTAGATTTCAGACAAAAAATACGGATTGCCTTTGAATGGCGGGTGAATTTCGCCACTTCATTTGTCAGTGACTGGTAGATATTCACATTTCAAAAAGTAAATTTTGACTCCTGCTTAGTGTTTACTAATGATAGCTTGCTAGCTAGCCAGCTAGCGATAGGAGTCCGTCGGACAGAACTAAGCTTATATTTCAGTTTGCAAACATGAATTCTTACCCTTTGCCTTTCATTTGAAAAAGCCAAACAGTTTCAATTGTTTTTTGCTGGCCATGTCACGTCTGCTTTCTCAACATACTGCAACCTATGACGCTGCACCACCCAGTGAGTTGACAGCAGTAACGTTAGTTGAGAGCACAGATCTGATCTCAGACCAGACCGCGAAGCGACCCTCTGCCACTCTCCACCCACCCCAGCCCAGCCCCGCCCGTTCTGCTTCTCCTTGTCAGAGTTTAGTGTTCGGGATTCCTTGTTCTAAACAGGCTACGAAGGATAGAACGCACAACGAAATAAAAAAGTTAAATAACAATTTTGGCTACCTGGGCTGAGCTCAATTTACCCCGGGCTGAAGCCCCGGTAAAATCGGCTGGCGACGCCCCTGCTATGGTGCATTTCCATACTCAGTAACATAAATAAAATACTATATAACTATATGACTAGGCCTATATGATATATATGACTATATAATCTGGGAAAATTTAAGATATGCTTAGCTTCTGTTATCTGAGAAACAAAATTGGCATCTAGTGGTCAAACATTTATTTACGTTTAAACAATTGTACTATTAGTAACTTTAGAGTAGGCTACTATAAATAATAAAAGAGGCTATTGTCTATTGACAGTCTGACTCTTGTCAGTAAAAGCCAACTTTTCAGCCGGGGGAGGGGGATTGGATGTCCCCACCAAAGCTGAGACCAAACCTACGCCCTTGTTTGAACGTCTGTGAACAATGCCTGTTCATCTGCAACAGGTACATGCCTGTGTTATCGCGGATTTGCGGTCAACACTGGCCCCTTGTGGACGAGGTAGAAAATTGCATTATTTAAGGTGGAACGGAAACTTAACTCCCCCGCGATCTGAAAGTGGTCTTCCCCCGCGGAAACGAAAGTGGTGCCAAGTTCAGCCTCGTTTGAAGAAGCCGGGTTTTTTAAAAAAAAGAAAAAAAAACATCAACCATGGCTGCTGCCGCTTGTTTGAAGCTGATATCACGTTGGTTTAAGACAGGGAGTTAGAAGTTTCTTAACTGCTTCCTTATGTTGGAATATGCAACAATGTACTGTAGCGTCGGTGGATGTACATGTTTAACGTTGAATAAGTGTCTCCCAGAATGCAGTGCGAGTGAATGCTATAATGTGTAATGTCGGTTATAATAGTTGTAGTTACGTTTACCATGTTGTGTATTTGTTAGCGTGTTAGTCTCTTTAGTTGTACCTCATGTGTTTATCCTCGTGTTGATGTGTGTGGTAAACCCTTATTGTGTGTTAACATGTGCGGCTGAGACTACCCCTGTGTTGCCCTATGTAGTTATCCTGGTAGGGTAGGGTAGGCTATGTCTGATTGTGTTTGAGTCTGCCTGTTCCAATAAATGGCCGTCCTGGCCAAAGGTGAATCTTGTCTGAGGTCTGAGGGTGAGATCGCTACAGTACAAACATGTATGTAAGGGATACCTATGTGATATCTGCAACAGTGGTACCAGAACTCCTCCTATTACCGTCGGTCCCGTATTTCCACCGTCTTGCGTGTATGTGTCACTTAATATCCATTTCTATTCACCCCTTGCAGACACGTGACTTAAGTCACGTGACGGCTCCATGCTGGACGGCAAAAAGATAGGAGGGCAAATTACATTATGTCATAAAGATTATGATGAACTGAACACCATTACTATAACATATTTCTAGTTCAATGTATTACTGTTCGGGGTCTGATAGTCAAAGAAGATGCCAGTGGTGTTGTTAGATGAAATGGGTCATGATCGCAAATGTAAAGTTATTAAAACTGGTGGTAACAGCAAGAGATAACGTTACGTTAGGCTAGCTATTCTAGCTAACGTTTATCGTAGCTCATAGTGCTAGGGCTAATGTAACTCGTCAGTTTGTACGTTGCCCAGCGAATAAACTTACTTCTTACATGTCTTAAGTTAAAGAATTGAAAGAAATAGGAAATTTGAACG
Organism: Alosa pseudoharengus; assembly: GCF_046254945.1. Taxonomy (NCBI): domain Eukaryota; kingdom Metazoa; phylum Chordata; class Actinopteri; order Clupeiformes; family Clupeidae; genus Alosa; species Alosa pseudoharengus. Next base: position 17,363,178 of record NW_027468837.1, read on the forward strand.
GTATTATCTGTTTACATTCAGATCTTGCCAAAGACTTTGCCTAAGTGCTATCTGCCGTCCTGTTCAGAGTCTATGGTTGCTATAGCAACCACTGCTGTGCTTCGTACACTGAGGAGATAAGCATGCAATTGTGGTTGAAATACTCCCGAAACACAAAGAAAACAAACCAAAATATATCTATGCAAGAACATGGGATGTTGTTGTATTCCAAACAATAAGCCAACAGTCGAGGAAGGGCATTACTACGGTTAAATCTCACTATAATCTCCTAGCTGTGCGATATGTCCCATTACAACCCATTGATTTGATTCGTGTTCTTGCCGTCCACTAGGCTATAGAGCTGCACAGTCCCGCCCACAGCCAAAACACGGTTAAGTGCCGGATGTAAGATTCCCATTCATTTGTCCCATTGACGTTTGGAAAAATCCGTATCTAAAGAGTTTTACAGCATGTCTTAGGCTAACCAGCTACGGCATAACTCATAAGCATACAACATATCATTTCGAGTGAAAAAACGAAGAGAAAATCCAAAAAAAGTCAAAGGTACAAGACTGTGTACATATTTTCATTTCCGAGCGAAGGAACTACTCATCCCATAAACCACCGGGCCTCACTGAAAAATATATAAGCAGCACGAACCAGCGCGAAATCATTCATTTCCAACTGGCGACAGCAGCGAACCCTTTCCTCCAAACAGTGATTTTTATATAGTGAATGTGCAGTTAATAGCAGTTATTTCAGGAGTAATCGTATAAATAATAGTGTTTTGATATTGAATTTTATATTTATCATCGTGTATTTTATATCATGTGTGTGAAAGCGGTTAACGTTAACGGCAGTGCTTTGTAACGTTACCTGACTCATCCTATGCTGTCATCACTGCTCAGTCGGGCTGATGCATGGTCTGCTCTTGGACCACCATATTCAGTTTATTAATTTGCCGTGAATTATTACACAAAATGTTCATCAAATGCACGAAGTATTCCTAGGTTAATGATTAATATGAATCATACAGTATGAAGGCTACAGTAGCCTAGCTAATGTTTACTAGCACTGCTAGCAACATTAACATTACAACCTCCCTGCTTAGCTAACTCACCACAACTTTGTAGGTCTTGTCCCTCATGCTGCTGACCCTTACAAAACCCACAAACGGACTCTCGGACACACAACAGTCAATAATGTGACCCGATTTAAAGTGGCTTTCACTGCTTTGGACACTCACTAAAACATAATATTCATACCTGTGTTGCAGCATGTAGGCTAATGTTAGCTGCATTATGTAATGACATACAATGTCGGAAATGCTAAAGGTTAGCCTGTCGGCTAGTGCTAGCCTACCTGAAAAGTTTGAGTGTTTAAACTAACATTTACAGTGGTCTATTTGATAGTGTATTGGCCCTGACTAAGTTCGTGTGATGTATAAACCCCAATCCTTGTTGATACAAGTACCAATATTCGTCAAGAAAGTTTTTAATCACATTAAGATTTTCGCCATAGGCAGTAAAACTCTAGCCTGGTGTTACCATCCTACGTACTTCCGGCCAAAATTTGATTTCAGCCTCGCACGTAGTCTGGCCCAACAGACAGTATGCGGTTCGCGTACAACCGCGCCAATCAGCGAACAGTTGAGTGATGACGCGGAACTTGCCTGCCGAGTTGCTTGTTGTAGTCCAGCGAAGCTTGTAGTTCAACATTATAGCAACAATGGCGACGGAGGAAGAGACGCTAGAAGCTATCCGCGAAGTTGTCTCAACTCTCGAGGGCATCACGCAATTAAAGCAGAAACAAGAGGCTTGTCTTGTCAATTTTATAAATGGCAAGGACGACGTAAAACTCTCCTTCCAACTGGCTTTGGAAAAAAAGTTTGATTTATCAGATGGTGATTACTAAACCTAAACGCACAAGTGTACTACATGCATCACTACTTTTCATGTTTTCAAATAAACGTTTGCTGCTCGTTATTCTCCCCCCTACTCTCAAATTACCTTTACAAAATCAATGCGGCCTACTTAAGGAATGGAATGTTAGCTACTAGCCTACCGAGCGGGGCTCAAGGCGAGGCTGTGTGTCTTGACTTGAGCTAGCCGGTTACCAAGCGGGGCTCAAGGAAAGGCTGCTGTGATTGTGCTTGACTGGGACTAGCGGTTTACCGAGCTGGGCTCAAGGTAAACCACTCCGTGTTTGTGTTTGACAGAGGCCTGTGGCTGAGCTGGGCTCCAGGCGAGGCTACCGTGCTTGTGGGCAGTAACGTTAGCCAGTCACGGAGCATGGCTCAAGGTGAGGCTGCGTTGTTTTATGCCGAACAACTGTTAGTTTAACTGAGCAAGCTCCAGGTTAAATAACACGTAGGTCATCAGTACAATCCAACTTATCCAAGAGTGTAGTCTGAACAGCCCGTGTAGGACGAAGTAAAAGCTCCGTAGCTCCGACGAAGTCACCGGGCTGCGTAGAACAACAATCGTCTGATAAGCGGCGAAAAGAGATAAGAGGAAAACTGGCGTGTGACAAGAGCTGATATAATCTTGGTGACATGACGCTTTTGGTATACAACTCTCGGTCTGTGGCTGGCGCAAGTTAGGGATATATCCACTACGAAGAGACTGCCCTGGCGGTCAGGTAGCCTACATACTAGCCAGCGGTCTGTTTACTACTGAGAGCAGAAGTGGGAAGCGTAAGAGCCTGAAGCGGAAGTGGTAAGCGTAATAGCCTGAACTCCGGCGCACAGCATACGTCATTACCAAGCGTTGCTGATTGGTTAAGGGAACTCCAATGATTTTAAACCTCGAAATAAGCATCCGCCCATTACGGAGACGGATTCTTATTACTTTGTTCCAGACTGTATGACGAAGAGAATTCGTAGTCACAGGCGGTAAGGGCCAGGCTAAAAAAACTCCTCCATCTTTGTCAATATTTTTCCGCTGAGAAAGTTTCAAACTATGACCATAACGGCCTTTCCACCAATCAGAGGCATCACTGTGGGATTGTGGGTAATGAAGTACTTATCCAAGAGATCGCGAATAAAAGGCATTTATCTCAAAACAAGGTTAGTGCCCCACGAACTCTTGGTGTCAATAGGAGCATATACAATCGCTTAGTACAACCGTAGCTGGTTTTAAGTCTACCACGTGCAGTTAAGTTTTTATGGCTTACACAGCAATTGTCAATGGAGAAATTGCATTGACTTTTTACATCCGGCATCGGCTGTGGGCGGGACTGTGCAGCTCTATTTTGCTGTGGCGCGAACAAAACGTGACGTCACTTGCAAGGGGTGAATACAAACCAAGACAGCGGACTCCAACCACCCACACCATAGGTGTATCTAAATTAGCTATGTAGGCTTTCAAAAATGAAATTTTAATGTGACTAGAAGAGCTTTAAGCAGTGTTGTAAGGCTGCGTATACACAACCGCTTGGAGCTCCAGTGGAATTTTAATTTCATGACGAGAATTCTCGGTCTAACCGTTCATGTGCTATTGAAACGGTGTAAATAGGCGACCCATCAGGCCAGCACTATAACTCCGAGCGTGGTAAACAAAATCGGATATTTCAGGCAGTAAATGCTCCCGTTAAGAACCAAACCAGATTTTGTTCAAATCTACACATCTATGGCTACTGAAAAATGTAAGGTTCATTTAGTAAATGTGATTTTGAAGTGTTAAAAAAACATTGTTGCTTTAGAATTTCTGAACAAAAGTGGTGATAATTGGGGGTGTTACGATAGGCTACTGAAAAAAGTTTGATATTCTGTTCATTTATAGGACTATATAGTAGCTGGACACGTAGCCGACAGAAAACACATAGGCTACTTTTAAATTGGTGTGCTATGCGAGCATAACTCGAATGCTACACTTCAGTGTTTGCCTTGAAACAAGTGTTAGCCTACATGGCAACTGGCTCCCATGTTGGCTGCGTTGATGACGTTTCATGATTGATGACGAGTCTTTGACAGATGTGGCCGCTTGCAGATTTGTCACTTTCTGATAGTGCTGGGCGGTATAACCAAAAATGTATATCACGGTATTTTTCAAAATTCTTACGGTTTTACGGTATATGACGGTATTTTTTTTTCATGCATAATCAGATGTTCACAGCATTTTCTACAGGTTGAGGGAGGAATTGCTGCAGTACATTGACTAAGGATGGTCTATTTTACTGTCATGATGTAGAATAACTCCACACTGGTAATGCAGTTTTGCATGGCCCCAGAAAATGATGCTGTTTACAAAGAGCCACTCATGATTCTAATGAAGAATCTTATCAGAATACAAAGACAATTGCAGTCAAAATACAGAACTTTTACTGTGCAAATTTCACAAACATCTTATATAACCAATTAAACGTATAAAACCAATACAAAAAGTAGTGCAACTTGCAATAATTATACTTTTTTTAAAACCCCTCTGCTAATATGATATTTCAGCGAATATTCTTAAGATGAGATGAATGATAAGATCATTAAACTTCACTGTGTTCGGTGGGTTGCTAACAGTGTTGGGAGTAATGCGTTACAAAAGTAATGTAATTACTGTAATGTATTGCTGTTTGCGGTAACGCGGAAATGTAAGGCATTACCAAAAAAAATTTGCGTAATATTTACTCGGTACAAACTTCAGTAACGCGCGTTACAATGCATTTTAACCCAAAATTAAGCACTTGTTTTGTTTTGATACATATTCGCAAACACCACCGCGAGAACAACAGACGAGAAAAAATCCGCGCAAAATAGTAGAACGTATCTCCTGATATTGGTTGAAGATGACTGTGGCTGCAGCAGACTCAAAGTCGGACTCTATTTGCGGGATGGACATAAGCCTACGCTCATTATTTTTAGCTTGTCAGAGACAAGGATATGAAGAACATAATAGTTAGTGCACTTTGTGTGCGAAACCAAAAGATCTCACTATGCCTAGCGAAATAGCACAAGTCATTTAATGAAACATCTAAAGTGGTGCCACGCTAATCTTTTTTATTCTTGATAAAACACAAACTATGTTCTTCTAGTGCAATACAGCTTTGAGCTGTGAACTTGAATTAAAGAGAATAAAGGGATAGAAATGCAGAAAAAGATTGTGTAGCCTGGCAGTGCCACCGCTCCCACCACGCGCATCGCGCACTTTGCGTAGGGCACCAAAGGACTAGCCTGGCCCTTACCGCCTGTGACTACGAATTCTCTTCGTCATACGTGCGAGGCTGAAATCAAATTTTGGCCGGAAGTACGTAGGATGGTAACACCCATGGAGGTAACACCAGGCTACCAAAGGACAGAGGGGGCACCCAAATGTAACCAATGAATAGTAGCTTTACTGCAAACTGCGTTTCACTCTTCATCAATAACGTTTACAATGTCAGAATGCACTAACACCATGGTACATACTTTTTGGGTTCTCTCAATCTCCACCACGTAGTACTAGTAGAATGGAATTGGTGGGTCTTCAATAATTAGTTTCCCAAGCATTTAGGCTACATGAAGCACATGATATGCCAAGTCGACAAAAAATCCATTCAGATAGCTAGGTGGATACCAGGCTCATAATTCACTTTTATTTGCAAAACGAAATGTGAAGCAACATGTCATTGCATACTTTCCAGAGCAAGGAAGGCTGCTTAAAACAACTTAACATTGTGCATATTATTGTTAATATTGTGCTATCAATGTAACTCAACAAACAAGGCTTGTAAACAAGAGCTGGCAAAAGGGCATTATGAGAACGTAAAAATCAATGCTCTTAAAGTGACCGTGCACCATTTATAAGAAAACAGCATTTCTTCAGAAATTAATGTTAAAAAACACACAGTAATGGTCTGTATAATAGGCCTTTTATTTTACTTTAGGTGTTTGAGTTACCATTTAAATGTCACTCACTCAAAGCCACTCACTTAGGACACCGAAATTGCCAGTAGGCCACCATCTTGACATGTCTTTATTAAGCTTTGATTTACAATAGGCTCTCTATTGAGCAGGCATAGGCCTTAAAGTTACAGTATTTATATCACAATTTACCAGACTTTGACCTTTTGTCGGTTTTTAACAAAATTCTGACTATGAATTTCTTGTTTTGCATCATGAGCACTGCGCCTATTGCATTCTTACTGTATGTTGTTAGCCTTAAGCCTAGCTCAGTCATTATGCTATACCACATCTCCCTCCATTGGAAGAGCAATGAGCTGCATTGCGCGTAATAAACTGCATTTAGAATGGCAAATCCATATTTCTAGATATTTTGGTGAAAGTAACTTAAAAGTAATGCAATAGTAGTGTAATGCCTTACAATTCAGAGACAGTAATATTATAATGTAACAAATTACTTTGAAATGACAGTAATAAGTAATGCATAGTACATTACGATTTTGAAGTAACTTGCCCAACACTGGTTGCTAAGTAAGGGATAATGGACGACGCGGTGGTCTGTTCACAGAAGTTAATGCACGAGGTTGTAAAACGGCCCCGACGCGAAGCGGAGGGCCGTTTAAACCTCGTAGGCTAGTGCATTAACTTCTGTGAACAGACCACCGTGGAGTCCATTATCCCGCTTATTCCATTGTTGCCACTTGCGTTGTGTTAATTTCCTGTTACAATTTAAACGTTTTAATCGCTAAAACTGTCTTGTTTGTAGAACTAATTTCTTCCGACACATATCAACTAATTTCTCAACTCACAGGACAAACTGCCGTTACTAGCTCTAAATGGATGGTTGCTACGGCCAAAGGCCAGTCGTTAGTTCTATCTCTCCCGTTGTCAAGCGGGCGTATCCCAAGATTCTGATGAACTTTAGCTTTGAAACATCGCTATTTTACTTAATGTTGCGATGTTCTGAACGTCTGCATTTTACAGCTCGGATGCAACGTGACAGTTCATTTAAACTTCACAACGAGTTTGGCGAATTAACATACAAGTGTGATACGGCCAAAAAATGGATCTACTTCATAGGTGTGCAGATAACATACGGTTAATGGTCGTTCTAAATTACGTAGGACAATGGGAAATTCAACCAAGCAGTGGAATAACTAACGACATCACCTACTAGCCAGCTAGTTACAGCTATTGAATCTCAATAGAATTTTCGTGATGGTAGATCCCTTTCAATGCAGTATCATTTAACGTTTTTTCCTTAACTAAAGAAACAATTTAAGGTTCTGTGCAACCCCCTTAAATAAACCCTGTACCTAAGGATAAATTAAGCCTTAAGGGTCATACTTCAGGCGAAAAACTTAAGGTGTTTTGTGTTTACCCTCACTATGCCTGCCTCGCAGTCACACCATGCGTGCATGTGAAAAAAGTCCCGTCTGAAACACTGTCGCGCGGCGCAGCGTTCCAAACGTTGTGTAGGCCTAATCCATAGACTGTATATATAGAACTGGACAGTGTGCCATCTGTTAAAGGAACACGCCACCCAAAATCAGTAGTGATATATGTTCTTACCGTAACTTTCACGAGTTGAGTCGTACCTCTCCCGCGTCGGTAGGTGCACTCAAACGCTCTGTCGTGTGGCGCGAATGTGTTAGCATGTTGCTATGCTAGCGGGCTCTGCCGTGGCCGTAGAGAGAGGCACATAGCCGTATTCAAACACCTCCACGTTTTACCTACTTAAATACAGTTGCACGAGTAGTTGATGAAAAATGTTAGGGCACACAACATGAAACGTGACGATTTTCCAAGCGAATAAACATGAGAACTACAATGTGTGGCGCAATAGCACTTGGGAGTACTTCGACCTAGCGTGGTAATATTATTAACACCTAATTGTAGATCCTATCCACCACAGAGTTTAGAATCCATGCTGGATCGACTCTCAGCCTCTCCCTCCCCTCTGAGCGAGAGAGGCACACACACTAGAGATGCGCTGATGGGCTATTATTTCAACCATAACTGCATAGCAAAACTTATCATCCATCAGCCATCCATCAGCACCAAAGTTTGTTGACCAATTTTCAAAACTGCACCTGCCCACCATCCGCTGGTTGTTTTAATGTAGGCTATATGGGAGATGCAGCGCTGCTGAGGTGAGGCTAGAAAGCCCTTGCCTGTTCTAGAAAGACTGATCTAATGCAGAAAATATATTAAAAGGCAAAAGTCGTACATTGGCTAGGCCTATCCCCAGAATATCAGCAGCAAACTCAGTCTCTGTCGCGCAAAACAGTCTCCAAATAAAACGCACATCGGCCTGTCGCCTATTCTGCCAGCTTGTGACAATATATCGTCCAAAATGCTTGATTGCATTGCATTCTCCACATTTTTAGCTACATTTTCATGTACCACATCAGCATTTTTGTTCAGTGAATCTTTTGTAAATTGCTTTACAATTACCGTCGGGCCCTTGTCAGCAGACTTCGGCTTGCCTCTTGCCATATTCACTCCTTGTCTTCCGATGTCATTTCTGAGTCATCTACAGATGTTCACCTCCCTAAATAGAACCAACTTCAACCTGTGTTATATCCTAGATGAGACTGCTTGGGTTATTTTGTTTAGATATTAGCCTATATATAAAACACATAATTGTAGCCTACCATTCAGGGAATAGGCATTTAAAAGAGAGACAGAGAGTGATATGACTAAGAAATGACATCGGGCGATGGCAGTGCGAGATGTTCAGAACGTAAGAGCTAAAACTTCTACAAACTCACTAACATCCACAGCGGAAAAAGAAGGTAAGAAAAATAGTCGGAAAACTTAGATGTGTAAGGCAAGCAAGCAAGTTTGGCGGTTGTTACTAAAAATGTGAACATGCACGTTGCATTGTTGTGCGGTGGACTTTCAGAATGAATGGAGTCGGAGTTTCTTTAATATCGAGGCGTCATATTTGTCCGATGGCCTGCTATAAAATGAATTGCGATGTCTGTCTGAAAAAGACGCGCTCGTGCAGTCAAAATTAATGGGAGTCTTCAGAACAGGCTTGTCAGTCAACCTGACATAACAGTGTGTAAAGTAGCCTATAATGTGAATGACTTGTTATTTTATCAAGGATTTCTTTCTTTTTGCAAAAAATAAAGTACAATAGGCATTAATTAGTAGGCCAGGAGCATGCTGAAATTATGTGGCAAATTGCGTTTTTTATTACAATGATAAAATTGTAAAAGGAAGTGACCGAAGCTGAGGCAAGCCAGGCAATAGGCCTATAGGCCCGACGGTAATTGTAAAGCAATTTACAAAAGATTCACTGAACAAAAATGTTGATGTGGTACATGAAAATGTAGCTAAAAATGTGGAGAATGCAATGCAATCAAGCATTTTGGACGATATATTGTCACAAGCTGGCAGAATAGGCAACAGGCCGATGTGCGTTTTATTTGGAGACTGTTTTGTGCGACAGACAGAGAGTTTGCTGCTGATATTCTGGGGATAGGCCTAGCCAATGTACGACTTTTGCCTTTTAATATATTTTCTGCATTAGATCAGTCTTTCTAGAACAGGCAAGGGCTTTCTAGCCTCACCTCAGCAGCGCTGCATCTCCCATATAGCCTACATTAAAACAACCAGCGGATGGTGGGCAGGTGCAGTTTTGAAAATTGGTCAACAAACTTTGGTGCTGATGGATGGCTGATGGATGATAAGTTTTGCTATGCAGTTATGGTTGAAATAATAGCCCATCAGCGCATCTCTAGTGTGTGTGCCTCTCTCGCTCAGAGGGGAGGGAGAGGCTGAGGGTCGATCCAGCATGGATTCTAAACTCTGTGGTGGATAGGATCTACAATTAGGTGTTAATAATATTACGACGCTAGGTCGAAGTACTCCCAAGTGCTATTGCGCCACACATTGTAGTTCTCATGTTTATTCGCTTGGAAAATCGTCACGTTTCATGTTGTGTGCCCTAACATTTTTCATCAACTACTCGTGCAACTGTATTTAAGTAGGTAAAACGTGGAGGTGTTTGAATACTGCTATGTGCCTCTCTCTACGGCCACGGCAGAGCCCGCTAGCATAGCAACATGCTAACACATTCGCGCCGCGCGACAGAGCGTTTGAGTGCACCTACCGACGCGGGAGAGGTACGACTCAACTCGTGAAAGTTACGGTAAGAACATATATCACTACTGATTTTGGGTGGCGTGTTCCTTTAAGAGTGATGCGAGCGTTAGTCCAGAGCCCCCTGGTGGCTGGCTGCAGTACAATGTGTACCTCCGCCCATCCCCATGTATTTCAATGGCCAAGTAGCCAACTTTCCGTGTCACTTTTCTCACCTAAAACTATTTTTGTATCAACAACTTTTTATTCGAAAAAATAGTTTTCATGATGCTTCAATACACACAATTTTTCTTTTCTCGCTGAAATAATTTTTTTTAATGTTATATTAACAAATCTAAAAAGGGCGTGTTTACACCTATGATTGACAGCTGGCTGGCTGCAGACACGACGCTTTGTCTATTATGTTTTACCGTCTAGGCTGCAGACGCTACCACGTCATCGCTCCACTTATTTTAACGACACCTGATTTCGACACATAATCTAACCTAAATAAGTGTTGCTGTTATTATCATTAGGCTATATCTTATCACAGTCTGACTAAATACAAAATTGATAGTCATACATTGTGTAGTTGTTTGTAAGAGACATCGTTGTTAGTTGTGACCGATTCTTTGTGAAAAAAGATATGTGCTGTTCTTTCGTAGATGCTAAGTATATTAGCTCATAGCATGCTACATCATGCTAGCATTAGCCAGTTGATAGGTAAAGTAAAAGGGCTCTGCTATATTGAAGTGACGTTAGCCATAGTCACCATCATTTACAGTCCTACTTGTTTCAAATGGTTTAACGTAACCAGTGATTGCAACTTCATTTGAATACACTTTGTCACTGGAGAAGGCGATGTTAAGTTTCATTAACGTTAACTCTTGCTTAGTTTTGCGAATGGCAATAAACGCCACCTAGCCTGCTAGGTCGACAACCTCGGTATGCCTATTTATGAATCAGCCCGACAAATAACGTTACTTGTGTTTTAGTGAACACATTATTGGACCATAGCTTAACGTGAGGAGGGATTCAAAGTTACAAATGGCAAATTTGCTTAGTATGCTTAGAACAGCGGTATCTGAAAATGCGTTAAGGCATCGTTACCTGCGATTGCACTGCTGGAGAAGCATTTTGCATTGGTATGATTTGATCAGGTCTTGCCAGTGATGTGTAAATCCTCCCGTAGACGTACATCATTTCAAAATAATAGGTCTAAATTGAAAACTGTGACAACTCATTGATAGGCTCTCTCAATATGTCTGTAATCGTATGCCTCTATCACAGGCTTGCTAGTCTTTCACCAGAGAGGGTGCTCCATTATAAATAAAAAATGTAGCCTAATACTGCAGCCTTCATGTCAGCTGTAAAAATATGAGAACATGGACCTACTACATCAGGATACTCTGTAAACATTTCACACAATCAGGAAGCTAATTTGCTGTTCAGTGTGTGATGTGTTTAAAGTGGTACTACGTTTAAAATTGTTATTCTTTGTTTCAAGTGCATAAGAAAATACCACATTATGATGATGATGGTTATGGTTACCCTTAACAAATACAAAACAATATAATACTTAAAACGGGGATCAATCAATAGCCTAATGAAATAAACAATGAAAATGAGGGGGGGAAAAAAATAATAAATAATAATGCCTATTCAATCAATAATATAATAACAAAAACATGGTAAGACTACATTAAGGAGAATATCAATAATAAACAATGTCAAATTAATCAACAGCATATAATGAAAATAAAACAGTACTACTGCATACAAATCATAATGTATAAGTGCTTAAAAGACCAAAAACTATCACAAGAACGAAGAGCACTGGGCAACTCATTCCACCAACATGGAACCACTGATGAAAAGAGTCTTGAATTTGACCTAGCGTTTAAGACTGGTCGACACAACAGAGGCTCAGAAGACCGCAGTGGGCGGTTGGGGATGTATTTATTGATCATTGAATTAAAATAACAAGGAGCAGATCCAGTCAGTGTCCTATAGGCCAAAGTGAGAGATTTCAATTTAATTCTGGCTACTGTAGGGAGCCAATGGAGAGTAACTAGGAGAGGAGTTACGATGTGTCCTCTTTGGCTGATTGCAGACCAGTCATGTTGCAGCATTCTGAATGATATCACACACAAAATAAATAAAAAAACATTCAATATTGATTTAGTATCAACCAATAATTATTCTGATATTAATATTCTTGTAACGTCTACATTTTTTTGTAGGCTACAGTTAAATACTAAGCAATGGCCTCTGACTTAAATACCAAGGCAGTTAAATGACCGTGGTATGGTATAGTCTACGTGATACACAGGACTACACAGTAAACCCATTTAAAAAGCATCATCATCTCAGTATACCCATTTAAAATAGGCAAGGATACGTATTTAATAACATTTTGGGGTTGCTCACAGTATACCCACCACAACAACTAACTAACTAGACTACACCACTGGTTAAATGGCGCATTGCAATTTACAATTTGTGTGAGTTCAGGGGCATACAGAAAGTTGAAGTTTGGGTGACATCAATAAAGAAAATAGAAACAAAGGGATGTGTACAGCCTCAAGTATGAATGATGTCACATTAACAGAAAGTTCAGAGCAGCGGCAGACCTTTCTTGGTGCCACGCAAGTTATTGAAAGTCATGTGTTTTCAGAACGTAGTGGTGCTGTGCCATGTCCTTCAGGTTCAGGTTGATCCAGTGACGGTGGGTGATGGATGTCAGGGAGATGGATGTCAGGGGACTTGGAGAAAGGGGGAGGACATGCCACCTCAGCCAAACCACTTCACGTAGGCATTCCCTTGCTTGCAGACTAATGTAGACCATGGAGACCACCTTTCCGCCACCTCCAGTACATTCAGCCATCACCCATATCTTACCTGCAAAAAGGAAAGTTACAATAAAGTTACTCAGACAATTTTACAACATTACAAAGCATCTAATCAGGCACTCAACACCACTAGTAATACCAATTAATTAAATATATGTGTGCAATAAACTTCACAGCCTACCTAATGTTAACTACACATTTAAATATGCGGTGTGAATGTTATTAACTTGCGTCAGCTTGAAAAATAACGTTATCAGTATGACTGATCATGGACGTTAGATGACAAACTGAGGTCTTTCTCAAATGTTCACCGATATACCTGGAAAGTGATTGGTTCGTGGCGTAGTGTTTAATGCAGGCGTTTCATTTATCGATCCTTCACTTATGCGGTCTACAACTACCAACCTACCGATCTATTTTTTACAGTCTATGCTACCGACCTACCATCACAGAAGTAGCTCTAACAGAGGTGTCTGTCGTTAACGTTAGAAAAAATGCAACGCTGGCAAACTGGCTAGTAGTTACATTAACATGACGGGTTGAGGTCCATGCTTCACATTACGTTAACTTGCGTTGCTTTATCACATCATACCGTTGCTTTATCACATCATATACTGTACTGACTGTCTAGTGTTATTAATCCCCATGTACAGTCAATGGTTACTCCATGTTGAGATGGCATACATTGAGATATTTGAAAACAGCAACGACTAATAAAACCAAGTATATCATGCATCGACTGTTAAGGGAGCTGTGTGCTAATCTTCACTTCAACGACTAACTTAGCCTCCCGTTAACGGTAACGTTAATGTAGCTGCTAACGTTAGCATGTAATTCGCTGTCCGTATTTCTGTTGTTAGCTCATTAATATTCACCATACTAAATTGTCACAGTCTATAATCAACATAATAAGCTCTCTTAGACGTATTTAAGAACACCAACAGACAAAAAAAAAACTTTTCAGTTGATACGCAACACTTACCAGACAAGAACAAACCGATTGTTGTTTGTACTGTTTAGCTAACTCACAGCCGCAAAATTCATCCAGCCAGCTACTAGCCTTCGGCGCCGAGTCGACCTGCGTTGTGGAAAGGAGAAGGGGGCGGGTTTCACTTGACAAGGGGCGTGTTTAACTCGCTGAGTGGCAACTGAGTGGGCGTGCCTGACCGCGACTCCTCTTCACTGCGCATGCTTCAACGTTTGGTGCGCAGCCGCACTTCAAATTGGCTCCAAATTTTCCAAGATGGCGTCGCCTCGGCGGTTTCAATTCCATAGAACACTGCAGAATGCAGCCACACTGTCCAGTTCTATATATACAGTCTATGACCTAATCAAATACACCGGAATGCAAATACAAATACACCGGCGGTATATAAAAAATTCATATCATAACGAAAATATACACCCGGTATACCGCCCAGCACTACTTTCTGATATACTAGAGATGCACACAAATATGCATGACATGTTTAAAAGTCAAAATTGTATGTAGTAGCCTACTACATGCACTGGACCATATGCCACCGAAAAAACAAACATCTATAGCATAAATAAACACTATGTGGGTATCGAACCATAAATAAATTGACTTACCTATTTGCTTGGTAATCAGACGTCTGTCCACTTGCGCCACGAACCAGCTGACGACACTCACAGAAATTGACTTTAATTGTATGATTAAAAGAAGTCAGCTAACGTTATTATAATTGTAACATAGCTGTTCATGTTATCTGGCTACCATGTTATCATGCTACCGTTGCCCAAGCCATTTAGTAGACTTTCAAAGTGGTTAGGTTTTACAAACGTTTTACTGAGGTTAGGCTGTGGCCGCCCGCCCCTACCTGAAGTGCCTGTAGAGGCACATGAACGTCAGCAAATAAATCAAATAAAAATGTGTTGCCTAATTGTTTATCCTTTTGTCCAGCCTATTGTTTTAAGAATTCAGTTCATGAAACAGGCATTGAAACGCACACTGCAATGGGCAGGAGAAGTCTATAACGTGTCCATATTTTACACACAATTTGCGCACAGGGAGAGTCAAAACTCTTAGGCTTATGCTATTAACGTTAATGTTGCTGACATGTAAACATGGGTTTGATGTTTTTTTATACTTTATTTCCCAATTTGTAAGCTGGTGCTCCTGTGGCGGCAACAGGTTCATGCCTGTAAATTGCTTTTTCACGCAGTTCAATCCACATGTTTTTTTTTATTATTATTTATTTATTTTTAGACCAGCAACGCTTCCTCAATTTAGGCTACAGATAGACTAGGTGGACACAGAGCCTGACCAGCAGTCAGTGAAATGTTTGAAAAGTTAACCATACTTTGAAGACATACTGGCTTGGGCAACTAAGACAACACCATCAGCCGTGTTAACTTGTTACAATCATCAGCTTACTTCTTCTAATTGTATAGACTAACTGAAGTACATTTTACTATTACTTATCAGCTGGTTCATGGCGCAAATAGATGAATGGTTATCATGTAAGAGGTTTCATTTAGGAAGCAGGTTCGATACCCACATGGAATTATTAGGCTATTTAGTTACTTATTTTTTTGGTGGCATATTCATGGTCTAGTGCATGTAGCGTAGGCCTACTACAGACAATTTTGACATTTAAATACATCATGCATATTTGTATTTCTTCGTCTCCAGTTTCCATCAGAAAGTGACAAATCTGCAAGCGGCCACATCTGTCAAAGAAACGTCATCACTCGTGAAACGTCACCAACGCAGCCAGTTAACATGGGTGCCAGTTGCCATGTAACACCGGTATAATTGCTTTGAACGTTTCAGTCTCTCGTCCCCCATTCCTGCTTTAAATGCCCCGGTCATCCAGAAAGGACGAATGAAAAAATGCTTGTTTGAACGTGAACGGTTTTGTTCAGAGCTGAAAATGCAATTGTGTTTGACAGAGGGCAAATGTAAATTGCTAGTGATAAAATATTAGCTTTCAGTGTGGCACGATGTCTTTGTAAATTAGCCTACGTTTCATTAAAAAGTGGTTAATTCTTCCTGCTTCTCCCTACAACCAGACAGCAGGGCCGGAGTGGGGCCACTTTTCAGCCCAGGAGTTTCAGGCCCAAGACCGGCCCACTTTTTTAGTGGTGGTGGAAATTGGATAAATAAGGCAACATTTCAGCTCTTACTATCCTGTAGTTTTTATTATAGGCTAATATTCCACTATTCCACAAAGATAGGTTGATAAGTTAACAAAAACAGGAAGGAAGAAATAAGGCATTTGAAATGTATCCCACAATTCCACTAAGAGGCATATTGAACTACTGTATTGTTTACATGTTTTTTTCTGCATGGGTCAGCTATCATGTTGTTGTTTGGTGATTTGCTCCTTTACTACACCCACTTCTGAGCAAACAAGCCATATAGGGTGATCATGTAGCCTACTGCTGTCATAGCCTACTGTTCTTTCTTCCATAAAATAACTTTAATTCATATGGTTAACTCTATTATCCTTTCTACTTGTCCCTATAGTCATAGTTAATTTCGGGCTCATCATTTTCAGCGGGGGACTGGCTGATCTGCTGCTCAGGCTACTTTTGTTTTTAGGCCTATAGGCTACTACTGCTGCATACACAGATCAAGCTTGAGTTTTGTTATCAATATTTGCATAATATTTTCAAAGTCTATGAATAGCCATATTGGATGATACTAAAATGCTAATATTTTAATAAATTTAATATGTTACTTGCGAATAGGTTGACAACGCTACAACGGGTGTGTTCGAAACGGGTAAAATTGCTGCCTTTTAAGATATCTAACTGGGGAGCAAGGAGGCAGCAAGTGCGGTTCGAAACCGAAAAAACAAATTCTGCTGCCTTTTAAGATATCTTAAAATTCCCAAATAACGGTCATTTTTGGAGGCAGCATCGATGCACACTTCATGCTCCCTCCTACCCATAATCCCTTGCGGCAACGTCTGAAACAGCTGTGAAAGGTAAACAAACATGGCGGATGACATGGTAATGGCTGCTGAATCTGTTTAAAATGTCATTTGTGTGACCTTATTTTGCTTAGATTTGTAGATAAGAGATGAAAAATAAACAACTTACTATCTGATTATGCCATTGTTGTAACCATTAATAGCGTCTGGTCTGATATATCTGCCGGCCGTAAAACTAATTTACCCCGTTAGCCTGCTAGCTTACGTAAGCTAATTTAGTTTAACGTCAGGCCTTTGCTAACGTCATACCATAGTGTTAACCAAAGATTCTAGAGTGCTACCAGAGAATGTCTAATAAGGAGAGAACCTTCACTCTCGGAACTCTTCCGGTGTGGTACTGCATCTAGGGGCGCTCACGGGCGAGTCCAGAATGAATGGAGGTCTATGGAGCTGTACCCCTCAAAATCCACTTTTCTCGGGATATAAATTTTTTTCAAGTAATTTGAATATTGTATTCGAAAGGGGAGGCAAAGACAATACACTTGGTTGAGTATTATATTTTTTAAAGTCACTTAATTGTTCTAAAAAGCCTTTCAAACGTGCCAATGACGTCATTCATTAGCATGATCATAGCATAGCATAGCATCAATGCTAGCGTGTTATGGGCAACAACGACCCAACCTGTAAGAAAACGAAAGGACATGACTCCCGGATTATTTCACTTTTGATTGAAAATCCATATCCATTTTGCGAAAAATAAAATAAAATCTGAGGGTTTCAGTTGTTAAATAGGTGAAAACAACAAATGTAGCCATGTAGCTCCATAGGACCCCATGTATTTTGGACTCGCCCGCGATCGCCATCTAGGTGAACTCTGGTGAACTGCAGCCAAATTCGGTTTGTATGGGATTAATAGAGAGTGGGGAGGCTCTCCTTAGAAGGGCTCTGGTGCTACGCTCATTTTTAAAAGATGCATTTAATCCAAAGTCATGTCTAGTGAGACCATGGAGGTATTATATATAACTGGAGAGAGTGACTAAGTCCCGCCCTCCATACAAATGAATGGTGGAGGCTAGGCTAGTAAATCCGGCCAATTCATAGTCAACGCCATATTGAACACTGGGGCTCGGATCCAGCGCCAGTCGGCTCTGACCATGCGCCAAGTTCTAAAGCTGGAAATGACGCATGAACCACGTCGATTTTTATTGGATATTCTGTAAAAAGAGAGTGGTCCTCCAGTAAGAGGGTGGCGATAATGCACATACTTTGCTTGCCACGTAACAAGAAGAAGAAAAAGTTGCTCGGGAACGCGCATGGAGTCCGAGTGGAGTCGCCCTGAAGCGCAACTTAATTTCATTGGATAACACAGCGGCTCTAACTAAGAGCGGTCTGCTTGCTGTCCTGCTGCAAATATGCATTCGAACTTGACGTGAAATATCCGTAGTCGAACTATAAATAAACTATTCGGTTTTTAGTGCCAAGTGTAGCGCATTTTTACAGTCTATGATTAGTTTGTTTTTTATTTTATTGTTTGCCATCTCATAGCGGGTGCTCTAAACGTATTCTAGCGTTGGCCCATGACCAAATCAAGCCAATAATAGCTAGTAGCCACAATAATGACTGGAGCCAGAGCCCTCAATAGCCACCCTGTTTTGAAAATTATATTGAAGATATTCAATATTATTGAAGATAGTATTGAAGATAACGCACAGAACGGTCAGCCTGAGCGGACAATTACGTCCCCAACTCATCTAAAATGTGGTGTCTTTACTTTGAGTTGTACACCGCAGATGGTAAAGTAACGGTTAAAGAGAATGTTGTCTGCGGACTCAGCAAAAAAACAGTTTACTTACGCATCCGTCGTCCAATCTTCACGCTCACCTGTGGAGTTACCATCCAAATGAGGCAGCGGTGTCAGAGGCACAGTAGACGGCCAGAGCATCGCCAGGCGTCCAACATCGTATGATTGCATTTCCGTAAATCCTAAATTATGTCCAGGGTCTGCTATTTACTTAGGCTGCAAAGCACAGGTATTTATTTGAGGTAGCCTATGCTTATTCGAGGCAGACCTTTATTTCTTACATTGTACGTTATTGTGAGACATGCGTTTTGTTTGGAGCGGCATACCAGCTATCAAACGCAGACGATTTTCGGTTTTGGTATGGGATTTAATTTACTTTTTGACTTGTATTATATAGTTAAATGTTGAGGCTGATGGGCATTTAAATCTAGAGGGTATTTGATGATCACTGTAAAGTTTCGTGTAGTTGAAAAAGTGTTGGAATTTCCAGCTGTTTATTGCGAGACAAGGCCTTTTTCATTCATTGAACGTGCACTGTGCTCTAATGGAATCCTTATTGCATAGCGAAGTAGCCTAAATTGAGTTTTTTTTAATTATGCATGGTTTACTTTTTATTAAATTCGTAGGCTGGAATGCCCGCCCACCAACATGTACGCGCATGAGAGCTCGTGCCCAACATGGATTTTCGTGCATGGAGCTGGTTCCAAATGCTCCATGCAGCGCCATATTTGAAAATGGCGTATGCTAACATGCCGAAGCTAATCTGCAGGCTCTTGACCCCCTGAGTGAGACAGCTCTCTATGTAGGGAGGGAGGCAGTAGGCAGCTGTCTCCCATTTCGAACACACCCAATGTCCAGTAGGTTATTAGCCCAATTACGCCGTTATAATCATGGCTATCTCTCTTTACCAGTTGCCACTTATGTCCTCTTCAAAAAAAATTGGAAGCATATGGCACATATGCTATACTATACTCGGTTGCTAGGTTACGGGGACGCTGGCGAGACACGCCGCTCCGTCTGGCATCATGTTTTTGTTTGTTTTTATGTAATGTTCGTAATTTTATGTAATGTTTTGTTATTTATTTTTGTATTTATTTGTCAAGTTTAATGTTTTCACCTTTTATTTACGTTATTTTCGATCGTTTTGTGTTATTCTTGGTCCTTTTTCTGGCTGATAACTAACGGTAACGTTAGTTTCTATTCGACTGGGCTGATGAGCTTGCCTTGACTAGCCGTCCCTCTTCCATCTGACGCTGCACATATCCTCTGTCTGGACTCGTCTGGACGGAAAGATTGCTCAGGGCAATGGGCCTACTATGCGAGAGATCTGCAGCTGCCACGACCACCGAGCTGCGGCTGACCTGCGAGCTGCCCGTTAACGTAACGGTAGCCTCTGACGCTGGGTGCCTGCAGTTTGGATTGAGTGCTGAGGTGGGGAGCTCTGATGGCGACGTCGGGAGCCATGAAGCAACAAACGGTCCTTTCTAAAGCCACCGAGCTGCTGATCAGCAGGAAGATCGCACATCAGACTGTTGTTCTTCCGGTGCTCTGCTCTCCAGACTGCCAGTAAATTCTCTGAGTTGGTCAGTGAACTTTGTTGGTCTTGCATTGGCAGTTTCACGCGGGTCATCATTGCCCTTGGACTTTTTCAGCCGGTTGGAAATTGGACTAATTTTAACATGATCTTTATTTATTTATTTATTTATTTTCAATTTGCTATGTTGTCTGTCTTGTATGTCTTAGTGTCACGGGAACGCTGGCGACTACGCCGCTCCGTCCGGCATCTGTGCTTGTTATTTCTTAAATGTAGTTCTGTCTTGGTGTCACGGGTACGCTGGCGACTACGCCGCTCCGTCCGCTATTGTCTTTGTAGTCTATGTGTCATTGACAATGTCTTATATGTGGAGCGCTTTGGGTTGCACTCTGTGCACGTTAAATGCGCTATACAAATAAAACTGACTTGACTTGACTTGACACATTTGACAGCATTTCCCTCCAATAGGCTACTTTTCGTCTTTTTTACCTGGCCTTTTCAGTCCCTCATGGCATCTTTCTACCATCCATCCTCCCTGACGCTTATCACTATGGTAGGGCCGGCCCGGCTGGTATCTGAGAAAACTTTTTAGGAAAGACGGGCTATATGGACCCAACCAATTAACTCTTCTTGGGAGGGGAGAACAACCCATGCAGAGGCTGCGGTGTTAGGCATAGAATGCGAACGTGTGTAGCCAATTTTAAGAGAAGATAGATTAACGTGACAAACAGTGACGGACTGGGATTAAAAAACGGCCCTGGCATTTTCACCAACCAGCGGCCCACACGGGGACGCGCATGCACGCGTGTGCACGTGCCGGCAACACACAGATATAACTTCACATGCACGGACATAACACGTTTGTAGCCCCATTGGTCATGAACTCTAATATAAAGACTGAACCAAGAACATGGATATATCAATGCACAACTCCAAAAAAATGAATGCAATATGAAATATGAAAATTAAAAAAGAATAGCCTAGAATACATGGATTTCTATGCAACGTCACGAAAACATGCGTGCGCAAGAGGCAGAAAGCACCATAGAACAGCATAGAGCAGTGCTTTCCATGAAAAGAATAAAATAAGTTTTTGTGCTGAAAACTGCACCGATTCGAAATCACGATGGTTAGATAATGTTCATTATGTTCAATATCCTATGTCTTCGCCAAAAATGACAAAATACGGTGTTAATACAAATGAATGGCAAACTCTGAAATATAGCCTGAAATGAGATGTTATTATCATTGAGACAACAGGGTATACAAAAAATTCCAATTGTAGCTTACAGCAGCCGACTATTTAGGTTACGTTTATAACTGTAATAAAGTTTAGCGCCTAGTGACGCTAGTAACTCCCCACGGTGACCAGCGAATATTGCTGCCACCACCTTTAATTAACCCGGTCTGGTCCGATCAAAACACTGAACATTACAGGCGATCTGAAGGAAATAACAATGATCTTTATTTACTATAACAAGTCCTAAAAGTGGCCCACGTTAGCCAAACAGCCACACACACCTTAGGTAATCACTATAGGTCTGAATAAAATTAAGAACACAAGTGAATGGGTAATAGGCCTACGTTAAGACAGGCTACAATTCATCAATTCAACACTGCAATAATAAAAGTCAACGCCACACTTCTCCAGTAATAAATACCACGTAGAAATACACTCCACACACTACTAGGCTAGTTACTTAGAAAAACAGGCACTTTCAATACACACGTGATAAAGTCAGGCGCTAAAGGGAATACACAGCTGTGGTGGCCTTAGCCGAACGACAGTCCAACAACACACACACGCACGTACACACACGCACCCACACACACACAATTACAAAGTTATTAAAAGCGGACTTCCCTGTCCGGGTTCAGTGAGACCCCGTCGTCTCACTGAAAAGCGGGTCGCAAGTGTCTCTGGTCACACGCACATTCGGGGTAGCTCGCTGGCGTTCCCCTACACTGGATTCTGGCTACCTTAAATCCAAAGCCCCGCTGTCTTCCTCCGGGCCAATAAGTGGTTCCCCGGTATCTTCAGCGCCGGTGGTGCTAGCCGACCACGAACGAGTCCAACCCTCAAGTCCCCAAAGTCCATGTGAACCCAGGAGCTCCCCACGACGTGATTCCAGTCTCAACTCACCAAAACTCTCTCAGCAACCCTCCCCCCCCTTAAAAACTATCAGTTCATTAGGCTCAGGTGTTTGAACACAGCCATTGCTGTTAATTACCGATCTCCAGCACCTGCATTGGTGTCAGTCAATTCCCCCGTTTCTCCACACTACTCCCCCTCCAAAGAAATGGACTCGTCCCCGAGTCCCGATGAAGACAGGATATAATCCCGTGACCAAACAGGGGGTCTCCGAATGCGCTCCGACCGACCCGGGCGTCCATCAACAGGCCTGTCCGACAAACAAAGCCCACCACCAGCGGGCCCTGAGTGTGGAGCCAGCCCCCCAGCAGATGAGGAAGACCCAACAGGCAGAAGAGGCGCATCGGCAGCAGGCAGGAGAGGCGCACCGGCGGCAGGCGGGAGAGGAGTCCCGGCAGCAGGCGGGAAAGGCGTCCCGGCAGCAGGCGGGAGAGGAGTCTCGGCAGCAGGCGGGAGAAGCGTCTCGGCAGCAGGCGGGAGAGGAGTCCCGGCAGCAAGCGGGAGAGGAGTCCCGGCAGCAGGCGGGAGAGGTGTCTCGGCAGCAGGCGGGAAAGGCGTTCCTGCAGCAGGCGGAAGGGGAGCGTCAACAGCAGGCCGGAGGGGTGCTCCAGCAGCTGGCAAAAGAGGTGTTGCAGCAGCAGGCAGGAGGCGCGCCCCAGCAGCTGGCAGAAGAGGTGTTGCAGCAGCAGGCAGGAGGCGCGCCCCAGCAGCTGGCAGAAGAGGTGTTGCAGCAGCAGGCAGGAGGCGCGCCCCAGCAGCAGGCAGGAGAGGTGCCCTGGCAGCAGGCAGGAAGGGAGCGCTGACAGCAGACGAAGCCGGCAGACCAGGCGGCCCGGACGAGAACGCCGGCAGAAGAGGCGCTCCGGCAGCCGGCCCAAGAGACCGCCGGAAAACCCGGTCCGATTTATTCCTGGGTCTCACATCCCTTCTTTTGGGCCGCAACGAACTAGTCGTAGGCTGTTCCGCTACCACGTCTGTTGGTTGGCCTTTTGCTTCTAGAGTGGAAGGAGACGCGCATGGTTTCAGTTGATTGAAATGCATCACGCTGTCAGAGACCCCCCCTTCTGGTCGTATCCGATAGAGCACATCAGATATCCTTTCCACAATTCTATACGGGCCTTTAAACCGTCTTTGCAATTTCGGGCTTACCCCCTTTTTGCGTGCCTTATTCTTTAGCCAAACCAGTTCCCCTTCAGAATAGAACTGATATTGTGCTTTAAAATCAAAGTTAGACTTCTGATTTTCTGAAGCCCTCGCCTGATGTTTTCTTACAGCTTCAATTACTGTGGCTAAGCTTTCAGTTATTCTCTCCACATAAGCGTGAACAGAGGAGAACTTTTCATTTCCCTCTAGATTTAACATTACGTCAATAGGCAATACCATTTCTTGACCGAACAGTACTCGATAAGGAGTGAAACCAGTAGTAGCGTGCACACTACTTCTGTAAGCCATCATCACAAATGGGAGGAGGGCATCCCAATTCTGCTGGTTCTCATCCACATAAAAGACTAACATAGACAGGAGGGTACGGTTGAATCTTTCAACCATGCCATCCGATTGGGGGTGGTAGGGTGTCGTCCTAGTCTTATTGATGTTCAACAGCTGGCAGAGTTGCTGAAACAATTTAGCCTCAAAACTCCGACCTTGGTCAGAGTGCAAGCTCCGGGGAGTGCCATAGCGGCAAACCCATTCATTTAACAGCACCTGGGCTAATGTCTCCGATTCTTGGTTAGGGATTGCATAAGCTTCTGTCCACTTTGAGAAATAATCTCCCACCACCATGATGTACTTATTCTCACGTCTTGTTTGAGGCAAAGGGCCCAAGATGTCAACAGCAATCCTTTCATACGGGCGAGAAGTAATTGAGGGGACAAGGGGCGCCCGAGGTGTTGGTCCCACTTCTTTTTGTGCGCCACACTCTGCACATTCTTGGCACCACTGTTTCACCTCGGTGAACCATCCTGGCCAGTAGAACCGCTCCCTAACCTTCCCTTGAAGTTTTTGTACACCCAAATGAGCAGCAGTGTTAACATTGTGTAACTGACTGAGCACCATAGGCACTAAGGACTGGGGCAATACTATTTGGGTCTTTGCTGACCACCCTAGTTTCGGGGGCAAGACCCTAACCAGCCTCTCTCCCTGTACCTGTAGCTGGTCCCAAACACGGCCATACTTTTTGAGAGAAGGATAAGTGTCCCACACACCCCGTTTATCTGCTGGCTGGCTTTTCACTTTGATCAAGGTTTTTACATCTGGGTCATTATGTTGGGCTCTTACTATCAGGTCATCCTCTGCCAGGGGATTCTGTACTATTTCGACTGGCTGGACGGAGGCTCCCCCCCTCTGCTCTATCTCCTGTCCATCACACTGTTCTAGGGCACAAACTTGAGGTGATGGTTGTATTTCTACCGCTTCATCTGGGAGCTCCAACTGGTCTCCTATGTATGCCGGAAGTCTTGACAATGCATCAGCATTCATATGAGTTTTACCAGGCCGATGGATGATCTTGTACTGAAATGCAGCCAGCTGTTCAAGCCACCGTGCAAGCTGTCCCTCTATACCTCGGAAATTATGCAGCCACCGTAGAGAGTTGTGATCTGTTCTCAGGAGAAACTCTCTACCGAGCAGGAAGTGCTTAAAGTATTTGGTAAATGCCACTACACCCAGGAGTTCTTTCTTAGTAGTGGCATATTTACGCTCTTGCTTAGTCAAGGCTCTACTTGCATAAGCCACCACCCTCTCCAGGCCATCCACCTCTTGCGACAAGACAGCCCCTATGCCGACGTCGCTCGCATCTGTATCTAAAATAAAGCTTCGCTGGGGATCAGGGTATGCCAAGATGGGTGCAGAGATCAAACAAACTTTTAATTTATCAAAGGCCTTCTGGCAGCTTTCATCCCAATAAAACCTTCTGCCCTTTTCAGTCAACCTGTGCAATGGCCTAGCCCACTCTGCAAACCCCTTAACAAATCGTCTGTAGTATGATGCTAACCCCAGAAAGCTTCGTACCTCAGTCTGATTTTTGGGAGTAGGCCAGGTTCGCACAGCTTCTATCTTGCCGGGGTCTGCCATCACTCCTGCAGCTGAAATAACATGTCCAAGGTAATGAACTTCGGTAGCAAAAAGGTTACATTTAGAAGGTTTCACCTTCAAATTAGCCATCTTCAATTTAGACAATACCTGGCCTAGCCGCTGAAGATGTTGTGTAAAGTCCCGCCCAAAAATGATGATGTCATCCAAATATACCAGGCAAGTAGTCCACTGCAAATCTGCCAAAACCAAGTCCATTAATCTTTGAAATGTACTAGGGCTGTTAGACAAACCATAGGGGAGCACATTAAATTCAAATAGACCTTGTCTGGTTGTAAAAGCAGTTTTGGGGCGATCCTGTGGGTCCATCTCGACCTGCCAGTACCCACTGGCAAGGTCGAGAGTAGAAAACCACTGGGCACTGTGCAGGCTATCGAGGGCATCATCAATACGTGGGAGGGGGTAAGCATCTTTTCGAGTGACCTCATTTAATTTCCTATAGTCGACACAAAATCGTAACCCCCCGTCCTTTTTTCTCACCGGCACAACAGGAGCTGCCCAGGGACTACAGGATGGTTGGATGATGCCGCTCTCTTGCATCTGCTTAACATGATCTGCTACCTCTCCTTGTAGATGAAGAGGTACCCTACGAGATGCCATTTTTATGGGTTTGGCTTGACCGGTGTCTATCTGATGGCGAGTCAGGTGGGTCCTACCCAAGTCAGAGCTATGTTGACTAAAGACAGAAAGATGTTCTCCGAGCAGTTCTCTAATGGTTTGCAATTGTATCAGGCTGAAACCACGGTCTTTGAGCCCAAACTGTGTCAACAGTGACTCCGTAGTCAACTGTGACCCTTCCACACCATTTGCGATCGTGCCATTTTCCCCCACTACAACATCTGTGTGCAGGATTCCCACAGTCATTCCCTTCCTTAACATAAGTTCATCTTCTGTTACATTAAGCACCCTGAGTGGCAGAACACCATGATCAACTCTACACAGAGTCCTTGCTATCAAGACGTTTACTGCTAAACCAGTTGAGGGCTCCAACATTCCTTCGAGAAGCTCCCCCTGTGCCCCCTTAATGCTACCTGGGACAATGAACTCACTCCTTGGCGGGACAGTTACATCCTGCTCAATAACCACGGTTCGAGCCTGATCAGTTGAGTTACTAAAAAATAGTGGCAGTTGTTGGCCCATAATACGGAAACACTTCTCCAAGATTAATCACAGCCCCAAATTTAAATAAGAAATCTGTACCCAGTAATATCTCATGCCAAGGAATATCAGCTACTAAAAATTCTGTGACAAGTGTAAGAGAATTTAGTTGACATACAGTAGACCACTTTCCAAGAATGTTCATTTGACCTCCGTTAGCAACAGACACGGTTCCAGAATAAGGCAACAGATTGAACCTGCCATTAGTAGCCTGCCGATAAAACTCTTTGGACACTACAGAGACCTGGGCACCAGTATCTACCAGCAAGTTACAGTTTACCCCCCCCACTTTAGCCGGTAAGAATACCCCAATATCCTGGAGCCCGCAAGCAGCACTAATTTGTAGGCCAGATGAAAGATCAGAGAGGGGAGTGAGCATTCGGCCCGTTCTACTCACTCCCTCTAGTTTCCCTGTAAGTAGGGGCAGTCTTTCTTCATGTGCCGAGTACAGCCACATTCCCAACATGCATCAGAGCGGTCCTTAGGGGCCCCACTAGTGGTCTGTGTCCCTGCTTTTGGTGCTCTAGATACAGTAGCATTGTAAGTTCTAGAAGTAGAAAGTTTATCCACCGTGAGTTTTAAGGTTTTTACTTCTTGACGCAAACTCTCCACAGTCTGTAACAAAATTGTCATTTGGGAGTCTTGAGTAGTGCTAGACACTCCCCGAACCCTGGCGTCTGCCCCCACCTGGCTATGTTCTAATTCCCGAATGAGTTCTAGTTCTGCAGCCAAATTGACAGCAGCTTCTAATGTGGCTGGTTTGGAGCTACGAAGCTGTATACGCAGTTCACCTGCACCAACGTGAGCTACAAAATGTTCACGCGCCAAAAGATCTTGGGTGGCGCTATTAGCTGTCGGGTATGCTTTAGAAATTAGCCGCCTCAGTGCATTGCCAAAGTCTCTTGCGGATTCTGATGGTAACCTCCTCCTAGAGGAAAAACTGGCCCGATTCCAATCTTCACTCTCACAAGGATCAAAACATTTATTTAGTGCTGCCTTCAATCTTGTGTAACTGCTCCTATCATCTGCCGTCAAACCACAAAAAACTTCCCTGGCTTTCCCAGATAATAAAAGAGACATAAATTTTAGTTTCAACTCATCATTCCAGTTATTGACATCCGCTGCTAATTCAAATTGTTGAGACCAATCAACCGAATCGCGACTCTGACTAGTAAATGTTTCAGGCATGAAAACCGGGCGCGCCACCCTGCCGCCAGCGCCCCCTGCCATATCAGATCCCTCAGAGCCTGTAGCGCGTTCCATTATAAGCGAGTTACTTTCTCGATTCTAGTATCCCACCGCTGCCACCAATGTAATAAAGTTTAGCGCCTAGTGACGCTAGTAACTCCCCACGGTGACCAGCGAATATTGCTGCCACCACCTTTAATTAACCCGGTCTGGTCCGGTCAAAACACTGAACATTACAGGCGATCTGAAGGAAATAACAATGATCTTTATTTACTATAACAAGTCCTAAAAGTGGCCCACGTTAGCCAAACAGCCACACACACCTTAGGTAATCACTATAGGTCTGAATAAAATTAAGAACACAAGTGAATGGGTAATAGGCCTACGTTAAGACAGGCTACAATTCATCAATTCAACACTGCAATAATAAAAGTCAACGCCACACTTCTCCAGTAATAAATACCACGTAGAAATACACTCCACACACTACTAGGCTAGTTACTTAGAAAAACAGGCACTTTCAATACACACGTGATAAAGTCAGGCGCTAAAGGGAATACACAGCTGTGGTGGCCTTAGCCGAACGACAGTCCAACAACACACACACGCACGTACACACACGCACCCACACACACACAATTACAAAGTTATTAAAAGCGGACTTCCCTGTCCGGGTTCAGTGAGACCCCGTCGTCTCACTGAAAAGCGGGTCGCAAGTGTCTCTGGTCACACGCACATTCGGGGTAGCTCGCTGGCGTTCCCCTACACTGGATTCTGGCTACCTTAAATCCAAAGCCCCGCTGTCTTCCTCCGGGCCAATAAGTGGTTCCCCGGTATCTTCAGCGCCGGTGGTGCTAGCCGACCACGAACGAGTCCAACCCTCAAGTCCCCAAAGTCCATGTGAACCCAGGAGCTCCCCACGACGTGATTCCAGTCTCAACTCACCAAAACTCTCTCAGCAACCCTCCCCCCCCTTAAAAACTATCAGTTCATTAGGCTCAGGTGTTTGAACACAGCCATTGCTGTTAATTACCGATCTCCAGCACCTGCATTGGTGTCAGTCAATTCCCCCGTTTCTCCACACTACTCCCCCTCCAAAGAAATGGACTCGTCCCCGAGTCCCGATGAAGACAGGATATAATCCCGTGACCAAACAGGGGGTCTCCGAATGCGCTCCGGCCGACCCGGGCGTCCATCAACAGGCCTGTCCGACAAACAAAGCCCACCACCAGCGGGCCCTGAGTGTGGAGCCAGCCCCCCAGCAGATGAGGAAGACCCAACAGGCAGAAGAGGCGCATCGGCAGCAGGCAGGAGAGGCGCACCGGCGGCAGGCGGGAGAGGAGTCCCGGCAGCAGGCGGGAAAGGCGTCCCGGCAGCAGGCGGGAGAGGAGTCCCGGCAGCAGGCGGGAGAGGCGTCTCGGCAGCAGGCGGGAGAAGCGTCTCGGCAGCAGGCGGGAGAGGAGTCCCGGCAGCAGGCGGGAGAGGTGTCTCGGCAGCAGGCGGGAAAGGCGTTCCTGCAGCAGGCGGAAGGGGAGCGTCAACAGCAGGCCGGAGGGGTGCTCCAGCAGCTGGCAAAAGAGGTGTTGCAGCAGCAGGCAGGAGGCGCGCCCCAGCAGCTGGCAGAAGAGGTGTTGCAGCAGCAGGCAGGAGGCGCGCCCCAGCAGCTGGCAGAAGAGGTGTTGCAGCAGCAGGCAGGAGGCGCGCCCCAGCAGCAGGCAGGAGAGGTGCCCTGGCAGCAGGCAGGAAGGGAGCGCTGACAGCAGACGAAGCCGGCAGACCAGGCGGCCCGGACGAGAACGCCGGCAGAAGAGGCGCTCCGGCAGCCGGCCCAAGAGACCGCCGGAAAACCCGGTCCGATTTATTCCTGGGTCTCACATCCCTTCTTTTGGGCCGCAACGAACTAGTCGTAGGCTGTTCCGCTACCACGTCTGTTGGTTGGCCTTTTGCTTCTAGAGTGGAAGGAGACGCGCATGGTTTCAGTTGATTGAAATGCATCACGCTGTCAGAGACCCCCCCTTCTGGTCGTATCCGATAGAGCACATCAGATATCCTTTCCACAATTCTATACGGGCCTTTAAACCGTCTTTGCAATTTCGGGCTTACCCCCTTTTTGCGTGCCTTATTCTTTAGCCAAACCAGTTCCCCTTCAGAATAGAACTGATATTGTGCTTTAAAATCAAAGTTAGACTTCTGATTTTCTGAAGCCCTCGCCTGATGTTTTCTTACAGCTTCAATTACTGTGGCTAAGCTTTCAGTTATTCTCTCCACATAAGCGTGAACAGAGGAGAACTTTTCATTTCCCTCTAGATTTAACATTACGTCAATAGGCAATACCATTTCTTGACCGAACAGTACTCGATAAGGAGTGAAACCAGTAGTAGCGTGCACACTACTTCTGTAAGCCATCATCACAAATGGGAGGAGGGCATCCCAATTCTGCTGGTTCTCATCCACATAAAAGACTAACATAGACAGGAGGGTACGGTTGAATCTTTCAACCATGCCATCCGATTGGGGGTGGTAGGGTGTCGTCCTAGTCTTATTGATGTTCAACAGCTGGCAGAGTTGCTGAAACAATTTAGCCTCAAAACTCCGACCTTGGTCAGAGTGCAAGCTCCGGGGAGTGCCATAGCGGCAAACCCATTCATTTAACAGCACCTGGGCTAATGTCTCCGATTCTTGGTTAGGGATTGCATAAGCTTCTGTCCACTTTGAGAAATAATCTCCCACCACCATGATGTACTTATTCTCACGTCTTGTTTGAGGCAAAGGGCCCAAGATGTCAACAGCAATCCTTTCATACGGGCGAGAAGTAATTGAGGGGACAAGGGGCGCCCGAGGTGTTGGTCCCACTTCTTTTTGTGCGCCACACTCTGCACATTCTTGGCACCACTGTTTCACCTCGGTGAACCATCCTGGCCAGTAGAACCGCTCCCTAACCTTCCCTTGAAGTTTTTGTACACCCAAATGAGCAGCAGTGTTAACATTGTGTAACTGACTGAGCACCATAGGCACTAAGGACTGGGGCAATACTATTTGGGTCTTTGCTGACCACCCTAGTTTCGGGGGCAAGACCCTAACCAGCCTCTCTCCCTGTACCTGTAGCTGGTCCCAAACACGGCCATACTTTTTGAGAGAAGGATAAGTGTCCCACACACCCCGTTTATCTGCTGGCTGGCTTTTCACTTTGATCAAGGTTTTTACATCTGGGTCATTATGTTGGGCTCTTACTATCAGGTCATCCTCTGCCAGGGGATTCTGTACTATTTCGACTGGCTGGACGGAGGCTCCCCCCCTCTGCTCTATCTCCTGTCCATCACACTGTTCTAGGGCACAAACTTGAGGTGATGGTTGTATTTCTACCGCTTCATCTGGGAGCTCCAACTGGTCTCCTATGTATGCCGGAAGTCTTGACAATGCATCAGCATTCATATGAGTTTTACCAGGCCGATGGATGATCTTGTACTGAAATGCAGCCAGCTGTTCAAGCCACCGTGCAAGCTGTCCCTCTATACCTCGGAAATTATGCAGCCACCGTAGAGAGTTGTGATCTGTTCTCAGGAGAAACTCTCTACCGAGCAGGAAGTGCTTAAAGTATTTGGTAAATGCCACTACACCCAGGAGTTCTTTCTTAGTAGTGGCATATTTACGCTCTTGCTTAGTCAAGGCTCTACTTGCATAAGCCACCACCCTCTCCAGGCCATCCACCTCTTGCGACAAGACAGCCCCTATGCCGACGTCGCTCGCATCTGTATCTAAAATAAAGCTTCGCTGGGGATCAGGGTATGCCAAGATGGGTGCAGAGATCAAACAAACTTTTAATTTATCAAAGGCCTTCTGGCAGCTTTCATCCCAATAAAACCTTCTGCCCTTTTCAGTCAACCTGTGCAATGGCCTAGCCCACTCTGCAAACCCCTTAACAAATCGTCTGTAGTATGATGCTAACCCCAGAAAGCTTCGTACCTCAGTCTGATTTTTGGGAGTAGGCCAGGTTCGCACAGCTTCTATCTTGCCGGGGTCTGCCATCACTCCTGCAGCTGAAATAACATGTCCAAGGTAATGAACTTCGGTAGCAAAAAGGTTACATTTAGAAGGTTTCACCTTCAAATTAGCCATCTTCAATTTAGACAATACCTGGCCTAGCCGCTGAAGATGTTGTGTAAAGTCCCGCCCAAAAATGATGATGTCATCCAAATATACCAGGCAAGTAGTCCACTGCAAATCTGCCAAAACCAAGTCCATTAATCTTTGAAATGTACTAGGGCTGTTAGACAAACCATAGGGGAGCACATTAAATTCAAATAGACCTTGTCTGGTTGTAAAAGCAGTTTTGGGGCGATCCTGTGGGTCCATCTCGACCTGCCAGTACCCACTGGCAAGGTCGAGAGTAGAAAACCACTGGGCACTGTGCAGGCTATCGAGGGCATCATCAATACGTGGGAGGGGGTAAGCATCTTTTCGAGTGACCTCATTTAATTTCCTATAGTCGACACAAAATCGTAACCCCCCGTCCTTTTTTCTCACCGGCACAACAGGAGCTGCCCAGGGACTACAGGATGGTTGGATGATGCCGCTCTCTTGCATCTGCTTAACATGATCTGCTACCTCTCCTTGTAGATGAAGAGGTACCCTACGAGATGCCATTTTTATGGGTTTGGCTTGACCGGTGTCTATCTGATGGCGAGTCAGGTGGGTCCTACCCAAGTCAGAGCTATGTTGACTAAAGACAGAAAGATGTTCTCCGAGCAGTTCTCTAATGGTTTGCAATTGTATCAGGCTGAAACCACGGTCTTTGAGCCCAAACTGTGTCAACAGTGACTCCGTAGTCAACTGTGACCCTTCCACACCATTTGCGATCGTGCCATTTTCCCCCACTACAACATCTGTGTGCAGGATTCCCACAGTCATTCCCTTCCTTAACATAAGTTCATCTTCTGTTACATTAAGCACCCTGAGTGGCAGAACACCATGATCAACTCTACACAGAGTCCTTGCTATCAAGACGTTTACTGCTAAACCAGTTGAGGGCTCCAACATTCCTTCGAGAAGCTCCCCCTGTGCCCCCTTAATGCTACCTGGGACAATGAACTCACTCCTTGGCGGGACAGTTACATCCTGCTCAATAACCACGGTTCGAGCCTGATCAGTTGAGTTACTAAAAAATAGTGGCAGTTGTTGGCCCATAATACGGAAACACTTCTCCAAGATTAATCACAGCCCCAAATTTAAATAAGAAATCTGTACCCAGTAATATCTCATGCCAAGGAATATCAGCTACTAAAAATTCTGTGACAAGTGTAAGAGAATTTAGTTGACATACAGTAGACCACTTTCCAAGAATGTTCATTTGACCTCCGTTAGCAACAGACACGGTTCCAGAATAAGGCAACAGATTGAACCTGCCATTAGTAGCCTGCCGATAAAACTCTTTGGACACTACAGAGACCTGGGCACCAGTATCTACCAGCAAGTTACAGTTTACCCCCCCCACTTTAGCCGGTAAGAATACCCCAATATCCTGGAGCCCGCAAGCAGCACTAATTTGTAGGCCAGATGAAAGATCAGAGAGGGGAGTGAGCATTCGGCCCGTTCTACTCACTCCCTCTAGTTTCCCTGTAAGTAGGGGCAGTCTTTCTTCATGTGCCGAGTACAGCCACATTCCCAACATGCATCAGAGCGGTCCTTAGGGGCCCCACTAGTGGTCTGTGTCCCTGCTTTTGGTGCTCTAGATACAGTAGCATTGTAAGTTCTAGAAGTAGAAAGTTTATCCACCGTGAGTTTTAAGGTTTTTACTTCTTGACGCAAACTCTCCACAGTCTGTAACAAAATTGTCATTTGGGAGTCTTGAGTAGTGCTAGACACTCCCCGAACCCTGGCGTCTGCCCCCACCTGGCTATGTTCTAATTCCCGAATGAGTTCTAGTTCTGCAGCCAAATTGACAGCAGCTTCTAATGTGGCTGGTTTGGAGCTACGAAGCTGTATACGCAGTTCACCTGCACCAACGTGAGCTACAAAATGTTCACGCGCCAAAAGATCTTGGGTGGCGCTATTAGCTGTCGGGTATGCTTTAGAAATTAGCCGCCTCAGTGCATTGCCAAAGTCTCTTGCGGATTCTGATGGTAACCTCCTCCTAGAGGAAAAACTGGCCCGATTCCAATCTTCACTCTCACAAGGATCAAAACATTTATTTAGTGCTGCCTTCAATCTTGTGTAACTGCTCCTATCATCTGCCGTCAAACCACAAAAAACTTCCCTGGCTTTCCCAGATAATAAAAGAGACATAAATTTTAGTTTCAACTCATCATTCCAGTTATTGACATCCGCTGCTAATTCAAATTGTTGAGACCAATCAACCCAATCGCGACTCTGACTAGTAAATGTTTCAGGCATGAAAACCGGGCGCGCCACCCTGCCGCCAGCGCCCCCTGCCATATCAGATCCCTCAGAGCCTGTAGCGCGTTCCATTATAAGCGAGTTACTTTCTCGATTCTAGTATCCCACCGCTGCCACCAATGTAATAAAGTTTAGCGCCTAGTGACGCTAGTAACTCCCCACGGTGACCAGCGAATATTGCTGCCACCACCTTTAATTAACCCGGTCTGGTCCGGTCAAAACACTGAACATTACAGGCGATCTGAAGGAAATAACAATGATCTTTATTTACTATAACAAGTCCTAAAAGTGGCCCACGTTAGCCAAACAGCCACACACACCTTAGGTAATCACTATAGGTCTGAATAAAATTAAGAACACAAGTGAATGGGTAATAGGCCTACGTTAAGACAGGCTACAATTCATCAATTCAACACTGCAATAATAAAAGTCAACGCCACACTTCTCCAGTAATAAATACCACGTAGAAATACACTCCACACACTACTAGGCTAGTTACTTAGAAAAACAGGCACTTTCAATACACACGTGATAAAGTCAGGCGCTAAAGGGAATACACAGCTGTGGTGGCCTTAGCCGAACGACAGTCCAACAACACACACACGCACGTACACACACGCACCCACACACACACAATTACAAAGTTATTAAAAGCGGACTTCCCTGTCCGGGTTCAGTGAGACCCCGTCGTCTCACTGAAAAGCGGGTCGCAAGTGTCTCTGGTCACACGTACATTCGGGGTAGCTCGCTGGCGTTCCCCTACACTGGATTCTGGCTACCTTAAATCCAAAGCCCCGCTGTCTTCCTCCGGGCCAATAAGTGGTTCCCCGGTATCTTCAGCGCCGGTGGTGCTAGCCGACCACGAACGAGTCCAACCCTCAAGTCCCCAAAGTCCATGTGAACCCAGGAGCTCCCCACGACGTGATTCCAGTCTCAACTCACCAAAACTCTCTCAGCAACCCTCCCCCCCCTTAAAAACTATCAGTTCATTAGGCTCAGGTGTTTGAACACAGCCATTGCTGTTAATTACCGATCTCCAGCACCTGCATTGGTGTCAGTCAATTCCCCCGTTTCTCCACACTACTCCCCCTCCAAAGAAATGGACTCGTCCCCGAGTCCCGATGAAGACAGGATATAATCCCGTGACCAAACAGGGGGTCTCCGAATGCGCTCCGGCCGACCCGGGCGTCCATCAACAGGCCTGTCCGACAAACAAAGCCCACCACCAGCGGGCCCTGAGTGTGGAGCCAGCCCCCCAGCAGATGAGGAAGACCCAACAGGCAGAAGAGGCGCATCGGCAGCAGGCAGGAGAGGCGCACCGGCGGCAGGCGGGAGAGGAGTCCCGGCAGCAGGCGGGAAAGGCGTCCCGGCAGCAGGCGGGAGAGGAGTCCCGGCAGCAGGCGGGAGAGGCGTCTCGGCAGCAGGCGGGAGAAGCGTCTCGGCAGCAGGCGGGAGAGGAGTCCCGGCAGCAGGCGGGAGAGGTGTCTCGGCAGCAGGCGGGAAAGGCGTTCCTGCAGCAGGCGGAAGGGGAGCGTCAACAGCAGGCCGGAGGGGTGCTCCAGCAGCTGGCAAAAGAGGTGTTGCAGCAGCAGGCAGGAGGCGCGCCCCAGCAGCTGGCAGAAGAGGTGTTGCAGCAGCAGGCAGGAGGCGCGCCCCAGCAGCTGGCAGAAGAGGTGTTGCAGCAGCAGGCAGGAGGCGCGCCCCAGCAGCAGGCAGGAGAGGTGCCCTGGCAGCAGGCAGGAAGGGAGCGCTGACAGCAGACGAAGCCGGCAGACCAGGCGGCCCGGACGAGAACGCCGGCAGAAGAGGCGCTCCGGCAGCCGGCCCAAGAGACCGCCGGAAAACCCGGTCCGATTTATTCCTGGGTCTCACATCCCTTCTTTTGGGCCGCAACGAACTAGTCGTAGGCTGTTCCGCTACCACGTCTGTTGGTTGGCCTTTTGCTTCTAGAGTGGAAGGAGACGCGCATGGTTTCAGTTGATTGAAATGCATCACGCTGTCAGAGACCCCCCCTTCTGGTCGTATCCGATAGAGCACATCAGATATCCTTTCCACAATTCTATACGGGCCTTTAAACCGTCTTTGCAATTTCGGGCTTACCCCCTTTTTGCGTGCCTTATTCTTTAGCCAAACCAGTTCCCCTTCAGAATAGAACTGATATTGTGCTTTAAAATCAAAGTTAGACTTCTGATTTTCTGAAGCCCTCGCCTGATGTTTTCTTACAGCTTCAATTACTGTGGCTAAGCTTTCAGTTATTCTCTCCACATAAGCGTGAACAGAGGAGAACTTTTCATTTCCCTCTAGATTTAACATTACGTCAATAGGCAATACCATTTCTTGACCGAACAGTACTCGATAAGGAGTGAAACCAGTAGTAGCGTGCACACTACTTCTGTAAGCCATCATCACAAATGGGAGGAGGGCATCCCAATTCTGCTGGTTCTCATCCACATAAAAGACTAACATAGACAGGAGGGTACGGTTGAATCTTTCAACCATGCCATCCGATTGGGGGTGGTAGGGTGTCGTCCTAGTCTTATTGATGTTCAACAGCTGGCAGAGTTGCTGAAACAATTTAGCCTCAAAACTCCGACCTTGGTCAGAGTGCAAGCTCCGGGGAGTGCCATAGCGGCAAACCCATTCATTTAACAGCACCTGGGCTAATGTCTCCGATTCTTGGTTAGGGATTGCATAAGCTTCTGTCCACTTTGAGAAATAATCTCCCACCACCATGATGTACTTATTCTCACGTCTTGTTTGAGGCAAAGGGCCCAAGATGTCAACAGCAATCCTTTCATACGGGCGAGAAGTAATTGAGGGGACAAGGGGCGCCCGAGGTGTTGGTCCCACTTCTTTTTGTGCGCCACACTCTGCACATTCTTGGCACCACTGTTTCACCTCGGTGAACCATCCTGGCCAGTAGAACCGCTCCCTAACCTTCCCTTGAAGTTTTTGTACACCCAAATGAGCAGCAGTGTTAACATTGTGTAACTGACTGAGCACCATAGGCACTAAGGACTGGGGCAATACTATTTGGGTCTTTGCTGACCACCCTAGTTTCGGGGGCAAGACCCTAACCAGCCTCTCTCCCTGTACCTGTAGCTGGTCCCAAACACGGCCATACTTTTTGAGAGAAGGATAAGTGTCCCACACACCCCGTTTATCTGCTGGCTGGCTTTTCACTTTGATCAAGGTTTTTACATCTGGGTCATTATGTTGGGCTCTTACTATCAGGTCATCCTCTGCCAGGGGATTCTGTACTATTTCGACTGGCTGGACGGAGGCTCCCCCCCTCTGCTCTATCTCCTGTCCATCACACTGTTCTAGGGCACAAACTTGAGGTGATGGTTGTATTTCTACCGCTTCATCTGGGAGCTCCAACTGGTCTCCTATGTATGCCGGAAGTCTTGACAATGCATCAGCATTCATATGAGTTTTACCAGGCCGATGGATGATCTTGTACTGAAATGCAGCCAGCTGTTCAAGCCACCGTGCAAGCTGTCCCTCTATACCTCGGAAATTATGCAGCCACCGTAGAGAGTTGTGATCTGTTCTCAGGAGAAACTCTCTACCGAGCAGGAAGTGCTTAAAGTATTTGGTAAATGCCACTACACCCAGGAGTTCTTTCTTAGTAGTGGCATATTTACGCTCTTGCTTAGTCAAGGCTCTACTTGCATAAGCCACCACCCTCTCCAGGCCATCCACCTCTTGCGACAAGACAGCCCCTATGCCGACGTCGCTCGCATCTGTATCTAAAATAAAGCTTCGCTGG
This sequence comes from Alosa pseudoharengus, assembly GCF_046254945.1. Taxonomy (NCBI): domain Eukaryota; kingdom Metazoa; phylum Chordata; class Actinopteri; order Clupeiformes; family Clupeidae; genus Alosa; species Alosa pseudoharengus. Next base: position 17,400,963 of record NW_027468837.1, read on the forward strand.
GGATCAGGGTATGCCAAGATGGGTGCAGAGATCAAACAAACTTTTAATTTATCAAAGGCCTTCTGGCAGCTTTCATCCCAATAAAACCTTCTGCCCTTTTCAGTCAACCTGTGCAATGGCCTAGCCCACTCTGCAAACCCCTTAACAAATCGTCTGTAGTATGATGCTAACCCCAGAAAGCTTCGTACCTCAGTCTGATTTTTGGGAGTAGGCCAGGTTCGCACAGCTTCTATCTTGCCGGGGTCTGCCATCACTCCTGCAGCTGAAATAACATGTCCAAGGTAATGAACTTCGGTAGCAAAAAGGTTACATTTAGAAGGTTTCACCTTCAAATTAGCCATCTTCAATTTAGACAATACCTGGCCTAGCCGCTGAAGATGTTGTGTAAAGTCCCGCCCAAAAATGATGATGTCATCCAAATATACCAGGCAAGTAGTCCACTGCAAATCTGCCAAAACCAAGTCCATTAATCTTTGAAATGTACTAGGGCTGTTAGACAAACCATAGGGGAGCACATTAAATTCAAATAGACCTTGTCTGGTTGTAAAAGCAGTTTTGGGGCGATCCTGTGGGTCCATCTCGACCTGCCAGTACCCACTGGCAAGGTCGAGAGTAGAAAACCACTGGGCACTGTGCAGGCTATCGAGGGCATCATCAATACGTGGGAGGGGGTAAGCATCTTTTCGAGTGACCTCATTTAATTTCCTATAGTCGACACAAAATCGTAACCCCCCGTCCTTTTTTCTCACCGGCACAACAGGAGCTGCCCAGGGACTACAGGATGGTTGGATGATGCCGCTCTCTTGCATCTGCTTAACATGATCTGCTACCTCTCCTTGTAGATGAAGAGGTACCCTACGAGATGCCATTTTTATGGGTTTGGCTTGACCGGTGTCTATCTGATGGCGAGTCAGGTGGGTCCTACCCAAGTCAGAGCTATGTTGACTAAAGACAGAAAGATGTTCTCCGAGCAGTTCTCTAATGGTTTGCAATTGTATCAGGCTGAAACCACGGTCTTTGAGCCCAAACTGTGTCAACAGTGACTCCGTAGTCAACTGTGACCCTTCCACACCATTTGCGATCGTGCCATTTTCCCCCACTACAACATCTGTGTGCAGGATTCCCACAGTCATTCCCTTCCTTAACATAAGTTCATCTTCTGTTACATTAAGCACCCTGAGTGGCAGAACACCATGATCAACTCTACACAGAGTCCTTGCTATCAAGACGTTTACTGCTAAACCAGTTGAGGGCTCCAACATTCCTTCGAGAAGCTCCCCCTGTGCCCCCTTAATGCTACCTGGGACAATGAACTCACTCCTTGGCGGGACAGTTACATCCTGCTCAATAACCACGGTTCGAGCCTGATCAGTTGAGTTACTAAAAAATAGTGGCAGTTGTTGGCCCATAATACGGAAACACTTCTCCAAGATTAATCACAGCCCCAAATTTAAATAAGAAATCTGTACCCAGTAATATCTCATGCCAAGGAATATCAGCTACTAAAAATTCTGTGACAAGTGTAAGAGAATTTAGTTGACATACAGTAGACCACTTTCCAAGAATGTTCATTTGACCTCCGTTAGCAACAGACACGGTTCCAGAATAAGGCAACAGATTGAACCTGCCATTAGTAGCCTGCCGATAAAACTCTTTGGACACTACAGAGACCTGGGCACCAGTATCTACCAGCAAGTTACAGTTTACCCCCCCCACTTTAGCCGGTAAGAATACCCCAATATCCTGGAGCCCGCAAGCAGCACTAATTTGTAGGCCAGATGAAAGATCAGAGAGGGGAGTGAGCATTCGGCCCGTTCTACTCACTCCCTCTAGTTTCCCTGTAAGTAGGGGCAGTCTTTCTTCATGTGCCGAGTACAGCCACATTCCCAACATGCATCAGAGCGGTCCTTAGGGGCCCCACTAGTGGTCTGTGTCCCTGCTTTTGGTGCTCTAGATACAGTAGCATTGTAAGTTCTAGAAGTAGAAAGTTTATCCACCGTGAGTTTTAAGGTTTTTACTTCTTGACGCAAACTCTCCACAGTCTGTAACAAAATTGTCATTTGGGAGTCTTGAGTAGTGCTAGACACTCCCCGAACCCTGGCGTCTGCCCCCACCTGGCTATGTTCTAATTCCCGAATGAGTTCTAGTTCTGCAGCCAAATTGACAGCAGCTTCTAATGTGGCTGGTTTGGAGCTACGAAGCTGTATACGCAGTTCACCTGCACCAACGTGAGCTACAAAATGTTCACGCGCCAAAAGATCTTGGGTGGCGCTATTAGCTGTCGGGTATGCTTTAGAAATTAGCCGCCTCAGTGCATTGCCAAAGTCTCTTGCGGATTCTGATGGTAACCTCCTCCTAGAGGAAAAACTGGCCCGATTCCAATCTTCACTCTCACAAGGATCAAAACATTTATTTAGTGCTGCCTTCAATCTTGTGTAACTGCTCCTATCATCTGCCGTCAAACCACAAAAAACTTCCCTGGCTTTCCCAGATAATAAAAGAGACATAAATTTTAGTTTCAACTCATCATTCCAGTTATTGACATCCGCTGCTAATTCAAATTGTTGAGACCAATCAACCCAATCGCGACTCTGACTAGTAAATGTTTCAGGCATGAAAACCGGGCGCGCCACCCTGCCGCCAGCGCCCCCTGCCATATCAGATCCCTCAGAGCCTGTAGCGCGTTCCATTATAAGCGAGTTACTTTCTCGATTCTAGTATCCCACCGCTGCCACCAATGTAATAAAGTTTAGCGCCTAGTGACGCTAGTAACTCCCCACGGTGACCAGCGAATATTGCTGCCACCACCTTTAATTAACCCGGTCTGGTCCGGTCAAAACACTGAACATTACAGGCGATCTGAAGGAAATAACAATGATCTTTATTTACTATAACAAGTCCTAAAAGTGGCCCACGTTAGCCAAACAGCCACACACACCTTAGGTAATCACTATAGGTCTGAATAAAATTAAGAACACAAGTGAATGGGTAATAGGCCTACGTTAAGACAGGCTACAATTCATCAATTCAACACTGCAATAATAAAAGTCAACGCCACACTTCTCCAGTAATAAATACCACGTAGAAATACACTCCACACACTACTAGGCTAGTTACTTAGAAAAACAGGCACTTTCAATACACACGTGATAAAGTCAGGCGCTAAAGGGAATACACAGCTGTGGTGGCCTTAGCCGAACGACAGTCCAACAACACACACACGCACGTACACACACGCACCCACACACACACAATTACAAAGTTATTAAAAGCGGACTTCCCTGTCCGGGTTCAGTGAGACCCCGTCGTCTCACTGAAAAGCGGGTCGCAAGTGTCTCTGGTCACACGCACATTCGGGGTAGCTCGCTGGCGTTCCCCTACACTGGATTCTGGCTACCTTAAATCCAAAGCCCCGCTGTCTTCCTCCGGGCCAATAAGTGGTTCCCCGGTATCTTCAGCGCCGGTGGTGCTAGCCGACCACGAACGAGTCCAACCCTCAAGTCCCCAAAGTCCATGTGAACCCAGGAGCTCCCCACGACGTGATTCCAGTCTCAACTCACCAAAACTCTCTCAGCAACCCTCCCCCCCCTTAAAAACTATCAGTTCATTAGGCTCAGGTGTTTGAACACAGCCATTGCTGTTAATTACCGATCTCCAGCACCTGCATTGGTGTCAGTCAATTCCCCCGTTTCTCCACACTACTCCCCCTCCAAAGAAATGGACTCGTCCCCGAGTCCCGATGAAGACAGGATATAATCCCGTGACCAAACAGGGGGTCTCCGAATGCGCTCCGGCCGACCCGGGCGTCCATCAACAGGCCTGTCCGACAAACAAAGCCCACCACCAGCGGGCCCTGAGTGTGGAGCCAGCCCCCCAGCAGATGAGGAAGACCCAACAGGCAGAAGAGGCGCATCGGCAGCAGGCAGGAGAGGCGCACCGGCGGCAGGCGGGAGAGGAGTCCCGGCAGCAGGCGGGAAAGGCGTCCCGGCAGCAGGCGGGAGAGGAGTCCCGGCAGCAGGCGGGAGAGGCGTCTCGGCAGCAGGCGGGAGAAGCGTCTCGGCAGCAGGCGGGAGAGGAGTCCCGGCAGCAAGCGGGAGAGGAGTCCCGGCAGCAGGCGGGAGAGGTGTCTCGGCAGCAGGCGGGAAAGGCGTTCCTGCAGCAGGCGGAAGGGGAGCGTCAACAGCAGGCCGGAGGGGTGCTCCAGCAGCTGGCAAAAGAGGTGTTGCAGCAGCAGGCAGGAGGCGCGCCCCAGCAGCTGGCAGAAGAGGTGTTGCAGCAGCAGGCAGGAGGCGCGCCCCAGCAGCTGGCAGAAGAGGTGTTGCAGCAGCAGGCAGGAGGCGCGCCCCAGCAGCAGGCAGGAGAGGTGCCCTGGCAGCAGGCAGGAAGGGAGCGCTGACAGCAGACGAAGCCGGCAGACCAGGCGGCCCGGACGAGAACGCCGGCAGAAGAGGCGCTCCGGCAGCCGGCCCAAGAGACCGCCGGAAAACCCGGTCCGATTTATTCCTGGGTCTCACATCCCTTCTTTTGGGCCGCAACGAACTAGTCGTAGGCTGTTCCGCTACCACGTCTGTTGGTTGGCCTTTTGCTTCTAGAGTGGAAGGAGACGCGCATGGTTTCAGTTGATTGAAATGCATCACGCTGTCAGAGACCCCCCCTTCTGGTCGTATCCGATAGAGCACATCAGATATCCTTTCCACAATTCTATACGGGCCTTTAAACCGTCTTTGCAATTTCGGGCTTACCCCCTTTTTGCGTGCCTTATTCTTTAGCCAAACCAGTTCCCCTTCAGAATAGAACTGATATTGTGCTTTAAAATCAAAGTTAGACTTCTGATTTTCTGAAGCCCTCGCCTGATGTTTTCTTACAGCTTCAATTACTGTGGCTAAGCTTTCAGTTATTCTCTCCACATAAGCGTGAACAGAGGAGAACTTTTCATTTCCCTCTAGATTTAACATTACGTCAATAGGCAATACCATTTCTTGACCGAACAGTACTCGATAAGGAGTGAAACCAGTAGTAGCGTGCACACTACTTCTGTAAGCCATCATCACAAATGGGAGGAGGGCATCCCAATTCTGCTGGTTCTCATCCACATAAAAGACTAACATAGACAGGAGGGTACGGTTGAATCTTTCAACCATGCCATCCGATTGGGGGTGGTAGGGTGTCGTCCTAGTCTTATTGATGTTCAACAGCTGGCAGAGTTGCTGAAACAATTTAGCCTCAAAACTCCGACCTTGGTCAGAGTGCAAGCTCCGGGGAGTGCCATAGCGGCAAACCCATTCATTTAACAGCACCTGGGCTAATGTCTCCGATTCTTGGTTAGGGATTGCATAAGCTTCTGTCCACTTTGAGAAATAATCTCCCACCACCATGATGTACTTATTCTCACGTCTTGTTTGAGGCAAAGGGCCCAAGATGTCAACAGCAATCCTTTCATACGGGCGAGAAGTAATTGAGGGGACAAGGGGCGCCCGAGGTGTTGGTCCCACTTCTTTTTGTGCGCCACACTCTGCACATTCTTGGCACCACTGTTTCACCTCGGTGAACCATCCTGGCCAGTAGAACCGCTCCCTAACCTTCCCTTGAAGTTTTTGTACACCCAAATGAGCAGCAGTGTTAACATTGTGTAACTGACTGAGCACCATAGGCACTAAGGACTGGGGCAATACTATTTGGGTCTTTGCTGACCACCCTAGTTTCGGGGGCAAGACCCTAACCAGCCTCTCTCCCTGTACCTGTAGCTGGTCCCAAACACGGCCATACTTTTTGAGAGAAGGATAAGTGTCCCACACACCCCGTTTATCTGCTGGCTGGCTTTTCACTTTGATCAAGGTTTTTACATCTGGGTCATTATGTTGGGCTCTTACTATCAGGTCATCCTCTGCCAGGGGATTCTGTACTATTTCGACTGGCTGGACGGAGGCTCCCCCCCTCTGCTCTATCTCCTGTCCATCACACTGTTCTAGGGCACAAACTTGAGGTGATGGTTGTATTTCTACCGCTTCATCTGGGAGCTCCAACTGGTCTCCTATGTATGCCGGAAGTCTTGACAATGCATCAGCATTCATATGAGTTTTACCAGGCCGATGGATGATCTTGTACTGAAATGCAGCCAGCTGTTCAAGCCACCGTGCAAGCTGTCCCTCTATACCTCGGAAATTATGCAGCCACCGTAGAGAGTTGTGATCTGTTCTCAGGAGAAACTCTCTACCGAGCAGGAAGTGCTTAAAGTATTTGGTAAATGCCACTACACCCAGGAGTTCTTTCTTAGTAGTGGCATATTTACGCTCTTGCTTAGTCAAGGCTCTACTTGCATAAGCCACCACCCTCTCCAGGCCATCCACCTCTTGCGACAAGACAGCCCCTATGCCGACGTCGCTCGCATCTGTATCTAAAATAAAGCTTCGCTGGGGATCAGGGTATGCCAAGATGGGTGCAGAGATCAAACAAACTTTTAATTTATCAAAGGCCTTCTGGCAGCTTTCATCCCAATAAAACCTTCTGCCCTTTTCAGTCAACCTGTGCAATGGCCTAGCCCACTCTGCAAACCCCTTAACAAATCGTCTGTAGTATGATGCTAACCCCAGAAAGCTTCGTACCTCAGTCTGATTTTTGGGAGTAGGCCAGGTTCGCACAGCTTCTATCTTGCCGGGGTCTGCCATCACTCCTGCAGCTGAAATAACATGTCCAAGGTAATGAACTTCGGTAGCAAAAAGGTTACATTTAGAAGGTTTCACCTTCAAATTAGCCATCTTCAATTTAGACAATACCTGGCCTAGCCGCTGAAGATGTTGTGTAAAGTCCCGCCCAAAAATGATGATGTCATCCAAATATACCAGGCAAGTAGTCCACTGCAAATCTGCCAAAACCAAGTCCATTAATCTTTGAAATGTACTAGGGCTGTTAGACAAACCATAGGGGAGCACATTAAATTCAAATAGACCTTGTCTGGTTGTAAAAGCAGTTTTGGGGCGATCCTGTGGGTCCATCTCGACCTGCCAGTACCCACTGGCAAGGTCGAGAGTAGAAAACCACTGGGCACTGTGCAGGCTATCGAGGGCATCATCAATACGTGGGAGGGGGTAAGCATCTTTTCGAGTGACCTCATTTAATTTCCTATAGTCGACACAAAATCGTAACCCCCCGTCCTTTTTTCTCACCGGCACAACAGGAGCTGCCCAGGGACTACAGGATGGTTGGATGATGCCGCTCTCTTGCATCTGCTTAACATGATCTGCTACCTCTCCTTGTAGATGAAGAGGTACCCTACGAGATGCCATTTTTATGGGTTTGGCTTGACCGGTGTCTATCTGATGGCGAGTCAGGTGGGTCCTACCCAAGTCAGAGCTATGTTGACTAAAGACAGAAAGATGTTCTCCGAGCAGTTCTCTAATGGTTTGCAATTGTATCAGGCTGAAACCACGGTCTTTGAGCCCAAACTGTGTCAACAGTGACTCCGTAGTCAACTGTGACCCTTCCACACCATTTGCGATCGTGCCATTTTCCCCCACTACAACATCTGTGTGCAGGATTCCCACAGTCATTCCCTTCCTTAACATAAGTTCATCTTCTGTTACATTAAGCACCCTGAGTGGCAGAACACCATGATCAACTCTACACAGAGTCCTTGCTATCAAGACGTTTACTGCTAAACCAGTTGAGGGCTCCAACATTCCTTCGAGAAGCTCCCCCTGTGCCCCCTTAATGCTACCTGGGACAATGAACTCACTCCTTGGCGGGACAGTTACATCCTGCTCAATAACCACGGTTCGAGCCTGATCAGTTGAGTTACTAAAAAATAGTGGCAGTTGTTGGCCCATAATACGGAAACACTTCTCCAAGATTAATCACAGCCCCAAATTTAAATAAGAAATCTGTACCCAGTAATATCTCATGCCAAGGAATATCAGCTACTAAAAATTCTGTGACAAGTGTAAGAGAATTTAGTTGACATACAGTAGACCACTTTCCAAGAATGTTCATTTGACCTCCGTTAGCAACAGACACGGTTCCAGAATAAGGCAACAGATTGAACCTGCCATTAGTAGCCTGCCGATAAAACTCTTTGGACACTACAGAGACCTGGGCACCAGTATCTACCAGCAAGTTACAGTTTACCCCCCCCACTTTAGCCGGTAAGAATACCCCAATATCCTGGAGCCCGCAAGCAGCACTAATTTGTAGGCCAGATGAAAGATCAGAGAGGGGAGTGAGCATTCGGCCCGTTCTACTCACTCCCTCTAGTTTCCCTGTAAGTAGGGGCAGTCTTTCTTCATGTGCCGAGTACAGCCACATTCCCAACATGCATCAGAGCGGTCCTTAGGGGCCCCACTAGTGGTCTGTGTCCCTGCTTTTGGTGCTCTAGATACAGTAGCATTGTAAGTTCTAGAAGTAGAAAGTTTATCCACCGTGAGTTTTAAGGTTTTTACTTCTTGACGCAAACTCTCCACAGTCTGTAACAAAATTGTCATTTGGGAGTCTTGAGTAGTGCTAGACACTCCCCGAACCCTGGCGTCTGCCCCCACCTGGCTATGTTCTAATTCCCGAATGAGTTCTAGTTCTGCAGCCAAATTGACAGCAGCTTCTAATGTGGCTGGTTTGGAGCTACGAAGCTGTATACGCAGTTCACCTGCACCAACGTGAGCTACAAAATGTTCACGCGCCAAAAGATCTTGGGTGGCGCTATTAGCTGTCGGGTATGCTTTAGAAATTAGCCGCCTCAGTGCATTGCCAAAGTCTCTTGCGGATTCTGATGGTAACCTCCTCCTAGAGGAAAAACTGGCCCGATTCCAATCTTCACTCTCACAAGGATCAAAACATTTATTTAGTGCTGCCTTCAATCTTGTGTAACTGCTCCTATCATCTGCCGTCAAACCACAAAAAACTTCCCTGGCTTTCCCAGATAATAAAAGAGACATAAATTTTAGTTTCAACTCATCATTCCAGTTATTGACATCCGCTGCTAATTCAAATTGTTGAGACCAATCAACCCAATCGCGACTCTGACTAGTAAATGTTTCAGGCATGAAAACCGGGCGCGCCACCCTGCCGCCAGCGCCCCCTGCCATATCAGATCCCTCAGAGCCTGTAGCGCGTTCCATTATAAGCGAGTTACTTTCTCGATTCTAGTATCCCACCGCTGCCACCAATGTAATAAAGTTTAGCGCCTAGTGACGCTAGTAACTCCCCACGGTGACCAGCGAATATTGCTGCCACCACCTTTAATTAACCCGGTCTGGTCCGGTCAAAACACTGAACATTACAGGCGATCTGAAGGAAATAACAATGATCTTTATTTACTATAACAAGTCCTAAAAGTGGCCCACGTTAGCCAAACAGCCACACACACCTTAGGTAATCACTATAGGTCTGAATAAAATTAAGAACACAAGTGAATGGGTAATAGGCCTACGTTAAGACAGGCTACAATTCATCAATTCAACACTGCAATAATAAAAGTCAACGCCACACTTCTCCAGTAATAAATACCACGTAGAAATACACTCCACACACTACTAGGCTAGTTACTTAGAAAAACAGGCACTTTCAATACACACGTGATAAAGTCAGGCGCTAAAGGGAATACACAGCTGTGGTGGCCTTAGCCGAACGACAGTCCAACAACACACACACGCACGTACACACACGCACCCACACACACACAATTACAAAGTTATTAAAAGCGGACTTCCCTGTCCGGGTTCAGTGAGACCCCGTCGTCTCACTGAAAAGCGGGTCGCAAGTGTCTCTGGTCACACGCACATTCGGGGTAGCTCGCTGGCGTTCCCCTACACTGGATTCTGGCTACCTTAAATCCAAAGCCCCGCTGTCTTCCTCCGGGCCAATAAGTGGTTCCCCGGTATCTTCAGCGCCGGTGGTGCTAGCCGACCACGAACGAGTCCAACCCTCAAGTCCCCAAAGTCCATGTGAACCCAGGAGCTCCCCACGACGTGATTCCAGTCTCAACTCACCAAAACTCTCTCAGCAACCCTCCCCCCCCTTAAAAACTATCAGTTCATTAGGCTCAGGTGTTTGAACACAGCCATTGCTGTTAATTACCGATCTCCAGCACCTGCATTGGTGTCAGTCAATTCCCCCGTTTCTCCACATAACGTTGTGGACGGCCACCAAGCGTCTGCCGCACGGCTGCCCGCGAATTTTGTTGGTAAACGGGAAACCCATCATCAGAGCAGCCGCTCCACAAACGTGTCTTAATTAACGTCATGCAGTTAACAAGGTGCGAAGGAGCTTACTCTTCTCCCCAACCCTGTCTATCACGTCATCAGCATCCAAGTTCATTAGGACCTCTTTCTCTGTCGCCATCAGCATAAAAGGCCTTCAAATTATCATGTCCTTAGGCGATTCTTGATGAATTTAAGAGTGGAAAAACTCTGTTTGCATGCCACTTGAGTACATGACAGTGTTAGTAGGAATTCATATGCTAACCATATATAGGCCTAAACTGCTGGAGAAGGAAATAGATTGCACAATTCTTGCAGGTAGCACATTTTTTTGCTCACCAGGTTTATTTCTGTATCTTCCTATCTCCGCGGCATCATCAAAGTCCGACGCTTTAGGCTACTTGTTTAGAGGATACTTTTTCAGGCTGTCCCAGTGCGTGGCGAGATGTGTCAATTCCGACTGTAGATTTTCAACCATAGCACCTTCACTGAATTTAAGCAGACATTCTCTTATGTTTCGAAGTGCATTTGGGGGCAGTTTATTCGCTTTTATAAGGGGAAAATTCCGAGAATTAAGGCATAGATCGGCATATAATTCCCCGTGCCGAAGGAAGTAGAGGCATTCATGCTTCATGTAGCCTAACTTTTGTAAACCAATAATAAAATAAAAGATACAGGCATATTTATTGTATTCCAATTTAAAAAAATGCACTTTTCAATCATTTGAATAAGGTTACAAAAGAATGTAGACTGATGTAAATATTGAGGGTCACCATGACTGTAGTATAGAGACTCATATCTGGTATAAATACTGATCAGTTTCCCACTAAGAAGGAGGAAAAGGGAGTTAGAGATAAATGGCTGATTCGAAGCCATCTAACACCATTGATGCTTGATATTGGGCCGAATGTGATGTGATATTGGGCTGCGCAAACCCGACAAGCATGCCGCTCCGTGATTGGCCGGCCCAAACGGCCCACGAGAGGCCGCGGCCCTTCTGGCATCTGCCCAAATGCCAGACCGCCCAGTCCGTCACTGGTGACAAATGCCAATATTTTTCTCCAATCCCTCGACCGGCCCAAAAGTGAGGCGGCCCACCGGGAATTCTCCCGATTACCCACTCCGGGCCTGCCAGACAGTGTTTCCATCACTCTGTCTCTTTCGTTGCTCTGATTGGTTTTTGGCCTCTCCTATTGCGTCTGAGGCATTTTGATCGGCGTCCGTTTGGGAACGCCCTTCGAAAATGGCCTGTGAACGAACCTTTCCCAGACCCACTCTCAGTCACGACTGAGAAGGGTCTGGTTTTAACCGGGCTAGTAACGCTCAGCAAAATGTCAACTTTAAAACTTCTGTGTAGCCCCCAGTCTTCTCTAACCCTCTGTATTACACCTGTCTTCTGTGTCTTGATGGCATTGTATCAAAGGTTGTATCAGCGATTGCAGGCCCAAAAAAGGCCCAAAAAAATGTGTCTCTGTAGGCAGCCTAGGTTTGTGGATCTGCACACAAACACAATTGCTAACAACAAGTGTTGCCAACCACTCAAAGGCAAAATAAAGTGTTCCAACCAATAACCGACCAGATGCGCATTCAGGAGAGTTTCAATGGCACGGGAGGAAGGGGGAGGGAGTAGCGAGCTAGCTCTCTGTTTTGTTTGAACATCAACAGAAGTGACGTCACCCCACCATCACCTTTAAAGGTGCGATTTGTAGGATTGTTAACGAACGTTCTGTAGGCCAAAATCAAAACACTGGTCAACGTTCTCAAGACTACCAGACACGAGCCTCTTCTGGGTTGCCAGATGTAATGAAGACTTAGCTAACGTTAGTTGACCTGCAGCTGCTTTAACGTTTCTCCAACCATGACCCAGCTACACATTACGGAAACAGTGAAAACAAAAAATACCTCTCTAACCAACGTAACATATTTAGCTGAAGTTAGCGATGCAGATTTTAGAAGTTTAGCATAGGCTACCTGTTGTGGAGAAATATGGCCAGCTCTGCGTCAGACTTGATATTCTTAGTTTGACGAAGACGTCACCATTTCAGGAAGCTCCTCCGATGTCCACTTAATTTGTTTCTTGTTTTAATTTTGGAAATTTGCCTGCCTCTTGTAGGCGTTCATGACTACAACTGACAGCTGTTGACAGTTGGCCTTTGCTAATTTGGCAACCCAAATAGGAGGACGCGCTAGCCCATTATTAATACGCTATTCTAGAATTAATCGTTCAAAACATAAACGAAAATTCCAAGAGATTCCGCCCCGTAACTGATTTTTTTTCATGGGTTTTACGGGGTTTCACGGGTTAGAGTAATGTTGTCAAATAAGCCATTACTTCAATTCATCGTGTTTCCTCACTCTCTGACAACATATGGTGATCATTTTTGGAATGGTTACAGTTTATTTTCCATTATTTCCTACATACTGGACCTTTAAGAAGCGGCCTTGCTTACCCAATCAAAGGGTTATAGATTATACCCCGGGCTTTCTATTCTTTCTAATTTTTTACTGTTGTGCACAGTATTAGTGTTTGTTTCTCCTCCATGTGATATTAGCTTTCAACAGCCTGTTAGAAATAAATAAAAAATAAAACATCACCATTATCATCATCGTTATAATTTAAAGATAAATGAAAAAGCACATCTGTCTTCTACAAAATTAAGTCATTGCCACTGGCCGGCACCATGTAGAACTATATGGCTTTGTGGTGTGAGGGCTCTATCGGGGATCAGTGCTCCACATGACTACAGACAGGCCAACAAAGGCAGATGAGGGGCATAGTATTGGATGGGCGGTACTACCCACTCCATAGTATTGGATGGGCGGTACCTCCTACTACTTGAAGGAGACATGGGACTGCATGAAGGTTATCACAGGAAAGGGCAGGAGGAGGAGTACAGGAGCCTGGTGGAGGACTTTGTGCAATGGTGCAAACTCAATCATCTTCAACTCAACACTTCAAAGACCGAGGAGAAGGTGGTGGATTTCCGCAGGTCTAAGCCCACTCTGCTACCAGTCCACATTGACGGGGTCAATGTGGAGGTGGTTAGCACCTACAAGTATCTGGGTCTCCACCTGGACAATAAACTGGACTGGTCAGCCAACACTGATGCACTCTACAAGAAAGGGCAGAGCAGGCTGTACTTCCTGAGGAGGATGCGGTCCTTCAATGTGTGCAGCAAGCTCCTCAGGATGTTCTACCAGTCTGTTGTTGCCAGCGTCCTCTTCTATGCAGTAGTATGTTGGGGAGGAAGCACAAGGAAGAAGGATGCGGGGCGAATTGACAGGCTGGTAAGGAAAGCTGGCTGAACTGAACTGGAGTGCATCCAGGGCTCGAATTATCTTTTTGTCTTTAAGGGGGTCTCTCTATCTCATAAAAAGTTGGCACACCCCGCGCATAGCCTAACAAGGCGATACAATTAAATAGCCTAGGCGCAAGTGGCGTTTTTGCGCAGTACAGTATATGCGCACGGTAGGCCTAGGCTTTACCTTGACACACGCACACAACAGACATAGATTTTTCATAGAAATTGATTACTTTTAATCAGGGCTCGAATTATTTTTTTGTCTTTAAGGGGGTCTCTCTATCTCATAAAAAGTTGGCACACCCCGCGCATTGCCTAACAAGGCAATACAATAAAAAAAGCCTAGGCGCAAGTGGCGCTTTTGCGCAGTACAGTATATGCGCACGGTAGGCCTAGGCTTTACCTTGACACATGCACACAACAGACATAGATTTTCTATAGAAATTGATTACTTTTAATTAATTTCAACATATTATTTATTGTAATAGTCCATATCTCATTTCAATTTCGCAATACAAAGAAATAGACTAAACGATTTAGTCTGTGCCATTCTCAATTTCACAACGTAACTCATTTAAACCAGACCACCGTCTTAGATAGGCTATCCTCAGTGTCAAACACAATAATGCATGTAGTGTAACTTATACACAGGGGAAAAAGCACTTACTGGCAGAAATTAATAAAGCCAGCCAAACTATGTTCTAGTAGGCTAATGTTTTGAAACGTGGAAAATTAATAGACGAACAATTTTGGAGTTTGCACTGAGATATTGTCGGGTAGCCATTGAATATTCCGACATCAGAGATTGCTAACAGGTGTTTCAAAATAGCTGGGAACTTTCCGGAGCTCTGAATGGCAGAGGATAGCTAGATCATCAGACAACACAATCATTGTAGGCTGCATTATGGGCCATAATTTATGGCTTTGTCAATCAACATAGAATAGGTGAAGCGCAAGTTTAACAGCAAACAGGACTTTTCAGCACGTATCAAACCACGTAGGCTAGCACAATGAACGCCTATGCAAATAGACAAAACACTCACATCAAAGCAGGGTGACTTCTTCAGATTTGCGAGTGCTGTCAAATCGATACGGTTTGCTCATATAGTCTAGTGGTGTGGTGGTGAAGTGTCATGCTGCGTTCAAGAGCGTAGGGTAGGTCTACGTCCCGTAGTAGCCTATATTTTAATTTAACGTATTTAATGGTAAGAGATCGCACAGGGATGGATAATGAGCGGTTGTTTAAGATTAAATTACAATGCCAGACACCTTCAGATATGAGAGACCCCCTCAGGTTTTTGACTTTGTTGCTTTCATGGGAGCCAGTCCTCACTCTATGGGAGCTCGGCTCCCTCTGGCTCCCACGTAATTCGAGCCCTGAGTGCATCACTTCACTATCTGACAAAAGGACCCTGAACAAACTGATCAACATCTTGGACAATGAGTGTCACCCACTCCACAGCGTTGTGTTGTGATTTTGTTGAAGTGGAACGTGGCTGAAGTGATTGTGCTGCTGGAAGATACGACGGCTGGAACAGGAAAGAGGGCCTGAAGAATCGTGAACAACCCACCAAGACAACCAATAGGGCTGGGTGACAAGGTCAGTGGCAGGGACCGAACTCCCCACTAACATTGTCCTGTGTCTCTCTCTCTCTCCTTTGTCTCAGAAGCCGACACGTGTCCTCTGACTGCCTCGGTCCAGCACTGAAGATTTAAGTTGAACTCTGCTCCCCATCCCCTTTCCCCACACATTATAAATAAATTCCTAAGTTTGTTTCACTGCAACCTCTGCGTCTGACTGCTTTGTTCCAATTGGTTGACCCACTATTCTGCCTCGCACGGCCGGGCGGCCACAATGGTTAGAACTACGTTTGGAATGCACAGCATGACTGAAGTGGAATGTCATGTTGGCTTGTAAATGACTTAAATCTTAAATGTATGTTATGTTAGACCTCTCCTGTCAAGCCACAGTATGACATTTTTCTTTCTTACCAATTGGACATTTGTTTTCTGTGTACAAGGGTGCGACTTATAATGATCTGTCAAGCTAAGCTATATGGATTAATCCTAAACCACTTTTTAATTATCTGGTTTAAAAAAGTATGTTGGATTGATAAGCTTTGTGTTCCTATTATTTAACCCATTCAACCATTCTCTGTCATAATTACCAACCAGGACCGGGTTGCAATTACTTGCAGCAAATGACAGTATATGTCACACACAGGGCATGTCTTTTTAGGCTGTCAGTTCACTGTGGCTAGCCTGCAACAATCAAATCACCTCAGTTTTGTTTGTATTCTGTTTTTAGGGGAAAGTGCTAAAGGAAGGGATTGAGCTTCAGGACATGATAAGTGATCTAAACACCATGGGGAACGAAGCAAGAAGTAGAGGGTGCATAGCAAAGCCGTAGCAAACAGTGCAAATAATTCTTCTTTTTGGATTTTCTGCCCACAAACAAACATGTTCAGCTTATTTTATTGCTTGAAATAGGATGAGCTGACAGTCATAAAGATTGTGGATAGACTACTGAAACCCATTTCAAGTTATCCATGAGGATGTGTGAAATGAGCAGCTTGCTTCAGTAAAAAAATATCCTGCCCATTCTACTGTGGAGAATCCCTTAGTGAGGTGTAATTCACACAGCATCGCAATGTAGAGCTTCAGAAGCACAAAATTCATGCCTTAGGTAGGAACACAGAGCACTCAGTTCAGTGTACAGGCCTTTGTGGATGCATGGTTGAATGGCTCATTGAGTAAGTTCATTGATAGAGGTTGGCAAAGTAGACAAGTGCTATTTCAAGAAAAAGTCCTTGTATATGGGTCTAGAGGCATTTCTTAGTAAAAGTTGGGAACAGGACTTTTTATCATAATTAACATGTGCAGAATCCAACTAGCCCTGTTCCCAAGCAGAATTTTGAGTTTTTGACCATCTAATTAGCATAAACAAAATGGCTGCCAAAATGGCGATTTTGGGCACTTTCTTCGGACGGGCATTATTATACCATGTAAATAAATTAATATTGTTCACATCTGTGCATCTTAGAAATCTCCCGTGGGCAATAAATAAAAAGTAAAGGCTATGAAAAATATAAAAATGCAAAAAAAACTAGTATTATGCTAATTAGCCTTATTATCACCTTATTATACTCTTGACTATGTTTACGGTCCTCTTTGGCAAAGAGTGTGGCCTGACTTCATTGGTAAACATCTTCTTCGTGGTGGGTGGACACATGTTTGGAGTTTAAAATCATTGGAGTTCCTTTGAACTAATCACGAACAACCGTAGAAATATCAGTAGAATATTGCTATGTTTAAGTGTAATAAAGTGTGTACATTATAAATATAAATAGAATACTATGGGTGGGATAGGGGCAAAATGTTCGCCTCCTTGTTGTCCCTGTGAAGGTTGCCATCGACATGGACACCTCAACAGGCACAGGCAAGGAGGCACTGGGGGGGGGGGGGGGGGGGGCGTTGATGGAGGGGTGTGAGGAACCAGTGATGCGCTGAGCAGTTTTCACCATCCTCTGCCGTCCTTTCCAGTCGGAGGCAGAGCAGTTGCCATACCATACTGTGACACAGTTGGTGAGGATGCTCTCAATGGTGCAGTGGTAGAGGTTTTGAAGTTCACCAGGATCTGAGGAGAGAGGTTGTGTTCTTTAGTCTCCTCAGGAAGAAGAGATGCTGGTGAGCCTTCTTGGCTCAAGGTAGAGGTGTTGAGGGTCCAAGAGAGGTCCACAGAGATGTGGACACCCAGAAACATGAACTGGTGACATGCTCCACCTCAGTCCTGTTGATGAGGATGTGGCTTTGTGTGCTAGCTTTTGACTTCCTGAAGTCCACAATGAGGTCTTTGGTCCTTTGGTGTTAAGGGGCAGGTTGTTGTCTGTGCTCCGCGATGTTAGGTGCTGGACCTCCTCCCTGCAGGCTGTCTCATTATTGTTGCTGATCACCATAGTGTTGTCTGCAAACTTGACAATGGTGTTAGAGCCATGTACAGGTATGCAGTTGTAGGTGAAGAGGGAGTAAAGGAGGGCTCAGCACACACCAGTGTTCAGGGTGAGGGTTGAGTGGGTGAGGTTATCTAATCTAACAGACTGCGGTCCAGAATCTAGTTTCAGAGGGAGGTATTGATGCCCAGTTCACTGAGTTTGGTGATCAGTTTGGAGGGGATAATGGTGTTGAATGCTGAACTGAAGTCAATGAACAGCATTCTCACATAGGTGTTGCTGTTGTCAAGGAGGGACAGGGCAGATGGCATCCTCTGTGCTCCTGTTTGCTCCTGCAAATTCTCTTGAAGCATTCTATACTTCAAACAAAATCTACCTCTGGGTACAAATAAAGTAACTTAAACTTGAACTAGCACTAGTTATAAAATTATTCATCTAGCTATTAATTCACAGGACATGCAATCATTTTACTAACACAAATAGTATGAAGAAATATGGGTAACACTTTATGGTAAAGGTACATGAATTATCATGAATTCATGCATGAATTAATTCATGATTTATGCATTACTTCATTCCTTTATAGCCTATGAATCATCAGGAATTGACATGAATTCATATACTCTCATTCATGATGACCTCATGTATGAACAACACATCAACTAAAGCATTAGGTGTGATGGGTATATCATTATGATTTATGATTTCTTAAGCATGATCATGATTACATGAATTGTAGGATAATTGCTCATGCATTCATCGTGTCTGTGGCCCCTCAAATAAAGTAGTGAATAATGACATGTGTTTAGAGAACTCCAAAGTTATGTTCAAATCAGAATTTGAGCAGTGATGACCACATTTTTGGCAGAAAAATAAAGTCATGATCATGGTTAATACATCATAATTCATAATGATGTGCCCACCGTACCTAATAATTTAGTAATGTGTTCATGTATGAGGTCACAAATGACAAACTATGAACTCAGTAAATTCCTGATGATTAATTAGATATTAATGAATGAAGTAATACATAAATAATTAATGTACCCTTACCGTAAAGTGTTACCGAAATGGGTAAAGGCCTGTGTAACTTACTCCGAGACTACATACATTACCAACCCAATTCGCTTCAATTATGTAAATGTAATGTAAATCAGGTTTTATGGCCAAGTATACTTGGGTATACAAGGAATTTGGTCTCTGCATGTATCCCATCCGTGAATTAGTGAACACACAGGTCACACATTGAAGCATACATTAACCTGGAGCAGTGAGCTGCCTTGCTACAGTGATGCTCGGGGAGCAGTGAGGGGTTAGGTGCCTTGCTCAAGGGCACTTCAGCCGTGGATGTGGGCATGGGAGACTAGTGCTCAACCTTTCCACCACCCACATTTTTCCTACTGGTCGGGGATCGAACCGGCAACCCTTTGGTTTCAAGCCCGAAGACCTAACCAGTAGGCCACAATTTTAAACTTTACATTTCATCACACATCTTTCTTGACCCTCAAAAAACATAAGTCTGATTCGTCAAATACCGTGTGCCTGCTCAGTTATAAAATTTTAACAATTATATTTTTCAAAAGTTTTTTCAGGTAATTAACGGGCATAATAGTAGATTTTTTTTCTTTTTTTCACAGCCTGTATCCTTGATCTATTGGCCAAGGAAGATGTCTGTGAACAATATGAATTAATTTACATGGTATGACATCCGCCCAATGAAAGTGCCCAAAATCGCCATTTTGGCAATCATTTTAATTGTTGATGCTAATTTGATGGTCATAAACTCAAAATTCAGCTTGGGAACAGGGCTAGTTGGATTCAGCACACCTAAATTATGTTAAAAAGTCCTGTTCCCAACTTTTACTAAAAAATGCCTCTAGGAAGCACATATCTCAAATATCACCTGTCTAAAGTGATTATAATTAATCTCCTCAGTATTTGAATCACGCCTGGGACCTTTAATGTGCATACATTTCAATTTAATGCAGTCAGAAATGTTCTTCTGTAAATCATACATCTGCTGCCAATGGACGCAGATGATAGAAAGGCCATAATTTCCCTGTTGATCGGTCATTTCAAGCTTACTAACATTGAGCTGGCACTTTTCGGCTCACATAAAGTGCTAGCAATAATTCTATTGCCTAGCCACTTGCACCAGAACACAGGAAGGTATTAGGATGCAGGTGATACTTATTTGCCACGCTAAAGTGATTTTATCTTTTGAAATGTTTTCTTGGCCTGATTCCCCTTCAAAGGAATTACAGTATATACTTTCACCACTGCAAAAGATTTAAAGTTATTAAAAAGACCCAAATATTTATGACATGCTCTAAACCATGGGCAATCTCTAAACAAAGCCTCCTCTGAGGAGATCTGATGACTAGACTCAGAATGGCAGAAAGAGATGCAGATTTTTCGATTTCCTCGTAGCATTAGGGTACAAATCACTAGAGATTCTCCATTCAGTGTGTTTGTGGGTTTATCTCTCAGATTTGGTTCTTTGCCCACTCTGTTCCCTTGAACATACCTGTGAGGCTACAGGAGGAAAACAACACTTTCCTATTGTTTGGCCCTAATCTCTACAGATTCTCTTTGTGTGTGTGTGTGTGTGCACTGTTGTACTCATGTATTTGACTGAACAAAAGAAACACATAAATCATTCTGCAGATGTTCCTCCAAAGTCCCATGCTCAACAGTCCTCACAGAAACTCACACAGACACAAGTCTAATTTCTCATTTTAGGTTCCAATTTTCTTTGATGAACCTGTTTAATATTCTAATAAAATATCATGCAGACATTGATGTTGTCTTCATAACCCTTGAAATTGATAATATTAAAGAACATAATTGACATGCTCCCTCAATGTATTTTGGAATTTGAATGATATTAGTTTTAATAGAGTTTTAATGATGCACAATTAGAGGGCACAGACACGTCGTTAGGCCTATTTTGGATGATCAAATGATGATCAAAAGCCCCCCTAAAAATATATTAATAATATGCATCCAAATTCACACCCATCTATGCTGAATTGCTCACGGAGTACTTATCATACATAAATTCCATATATATCACATGAAAGAGCAGAACCGGAGCTTTCCAGTAATATTAGTGGCTACTGGTGCTGTGATAAACGGTTCATCCATCTCCACCTATTACTCTCGTGCATGGCAAACCTGTACATCAGAATAAACAGCCGACCTCAACCGGACAGGAGGGTATGAAGCATTCCCCTGTACAGTAGTCCAGTGTCCCAAATTTCTTGAAATTGCAGCATATTTATACATGGTTTCCAACTTTGGGCTGAAATTCTGATGGAATAGCAGCCCAAAATAATGAACTTAGGTTCCATATCAAAGAATCAAATGTTGATCATGGCATGCACAGATCAACTCTGCTTTTCAATAGATATGTCTACCTGCATGCTTCAGGGGACATGAATGCAAAACAATAATGAGACACAAGTATTTTTCCTTGATATAAAGGGCTGATATAAAAACTAAAAATAAAGTCAGATCTGATGACGAAGATTATGACGA
Organism: Alosa pseudoharengus; assembly: GCF_046254945.1. Taxonomy (NCBI): domain Eukaryota; kingdom Metazoa; phylum Chordata; class Actinopteri; order Clupeiformes; family Clupeidae; genus Alosa; species Alosa pseudoharengus. Next base: position 17,421,939 of record NW_027468837.1, read on the forward strand.
AATATAACTGACACTTTAGTCAATGAATAAAAATGAGACGAAAATGTTAGAGAGGGACTAATGGAGAAGAGATCCAATCAGAACTACTCTTTTTGTGGGACAAGTTAGGAAGAAATCCAATCCCCCCCCACCCGTCAGTGCTCATGGCCCCTGCTTCACCGTACAGCAATACGATGCACATCTTGCAGGCAGGCAAAATTGAAAGGTTATGTTAATAGCCTACCGGCAGCAGCAGGTAGATGAGGCTACCAACTTTACTTCTAGGTTATATTATTACTTTAAAAAAAAAATATTATCGATTAATTGATTCACACGTTAATTTTTAAAAGTGCATGTGTAATTTTATGAAGTATTGATCATTTAAATGGCCACTTAAAAGGGCACTTTGGACATTTTGTCCAAACACGTGCATGGATAGCTACAGTGGGCATACGGCATTCAGAAAGTGGCATAGTGAGGAGGCTAATGTAAGAATGGCAGATTGTTTTACCGCTCTAATGGGTGGAGAATATGTCTGTTAAAGGGACACCAGGCAAGCCTGATGCTTTTTCTCTACGAAACCCCCCCTCGCTCGGTCTGAAGCTCTTTTCCTTTTCTTTGCGTCTTCCGTCAAGGGTTTTCGCTGCTTCTTCGCCGGCTCTGCCATTATACACACGTTTGCAACAATCTCTAGCGTTTCGTTAGCCTGCCTCTGTGCTGTAAACTGATCCTGCTTCGGTCGGCAGGTAGGATACACCAAACTTACAAGTGGGATATTCTTCCTACAAGCAGTAGGGGCGGGCGAGAGAGCCTTCATTCGCCCCGTAATGAGTCATTTAACCATATACCGACTTACGAAGATGATTAATTAAAGAATTTTGGGTTTTCGCCTGATTTGGGCTCGCATTTTTCACGACATAGCTCCCCCTGCAGCTTCGGTAGCAAGTGACTGCTACCTAACCCCCACTAGCTAGCGAGCTAGCCATCAATAAACCAAGCTAAACACATACAGGGCTGGCTCACAATAAAACGGTCGAGCAAACACATTGTTCAAGAGACTATCAAACCACATTACAAAAACGAAGTTCACCCAAGGGTAGGCTATTTACAATTTCAGCAGCAACAAAGCCAAGTCGGAGTCCGTTTTGCAGTCTTCTTAGAAAATACAATCTGACTACATTTTCGAGGCCTTCCGCCGAGTCACATCCGGATTTCTTCGGTCCGGGACCAGAAAGTTGCATATTCGTTTTTTTACGTGGAGAAGCACTAGGGGGAGACGAAGCACCCACCAAACGACCCAAAAAGTGTTGTAGAACCATCAGAACGACTCTCAACCTGCATAATTAAGGTAATTTTTGCTAAAATTGTTGCATAGGGCTTCTTTAACACGAAAACATGTTAATTATGCATTAAGGTAGAGTAAGTGAGATTTAGCAGACACTATCCAAAGCAACAGGGACTCACAACATAGGTATCAAAACCAGGCCAAATGTTATTCAGGTGGCACCACAGTTCTACCACTCTACTGAGATGGAGCACATGAATACCGCCAGAAGTCTCTAATAAACATCGGCTTGATGACCAGATGTATGGCAAGGAGGGAGCTGGTCATTTGGATATTTGTGGCTGTTTTGTGATGAGTTAATTATCCCAAAGTCTCTCTCAGCCCTTCCAGGGCTTAGGGTTGGTAACTCTAACTCAATAACTCTGACATTTTTCACATTCTTTAAAGATGCCCTGCCACACGTATTTCATTACTTGTGGTAATGTCTGAAGTTCTACCATGGACTCTGTAACATTTTTTGTGGAAAACATGCTTTGGTTACCTTGTTTCAAGCCATTCTAGTGTGGTATTGAAAGCCTGCATGAAGACTCAGCTCGATAGGCCTTTATCATGGCAGCCCACAGGCAGCTGAAGCAGGGCTGCTTACTTTCCTGTTGGCAGGCAAACCACAGGTGTTCCTAAAAACATTAACGAGGCCTCTGGTTGAAGTAACTGTGGCCGAATCTGACACTTAATTAGAAACACCTGTGCTCACACAGGAACAGGCCTGTTCACTTCCTACTTCGGCTGCCATGATAAAGGCCTATTTGCGCCAGTTCTCATTAATATTTAACGAGCTAAGCTGCTTGACTCTGATTGGGTAACAGCTAGTAGGTCTCGTCCATAACATGACAGCCATTATCAACTAATTTTAGCTTCATGGCATGAACTTAGCTTGGCTAGCGAGTGCTAGCATTGTCCAAATGTGCATAAATAAAACCTGCTAGGCTAGCAAGTTCATTAAACCTGTATAACATAGCACTTCCTTGAGTTCACAATTACGTTTTACTTACAGGCACTGGTCGTAGACTGTGATGGTAGCCTGCTGCAGGCTTCAACAGCAACCTTTTTGCAAAGCCTATGGCATTGTTCCAAAAAATAAACTGAAGCCATTTGATCCTCAAGTCTGGGTTCTTGGCCAAAATGCATTGTTGAAGTTCTATTTGTGCATAGCGCACAAGTCCTTTGATATTCAGCCATCCTTGCATAGGCCTAAGAAAACTGTCACAGAGCTAAACGAATTTTGTGGGCAAGGTCTCAACTGGGCGAGCTCATGAATAGTAATGAGCCCATCAATTCCACGTCAATCTGAAGAGTTTTTGCAATTGGCCTAATTTCTCCGCTTATTTCTTTTCAGTGGCTAGAGCTGATAGAGGAGTTAGCTGTTCATTTTCACATTCATGACATAGCACAAACACATATGGACCTAACATGTTTAAAAAAATACAAGAAAAAACGGTTTTGTGTGGCAGGGCACCTTTAATACATAAGATTACACACATTTGTTCCTGAATATAAAAATGGTTGCAAATGTTAGGAGTATTTCTAGTCACCATGTATATCCATTGCAGCACTTCCTCAAACTCCTGATATACAGGATTGGAGAGAAGCACTCATCCGGCTTGGAGGACCAATTAATGGATTCTGAGCCAAAAGCACAAAACACTTGCAGAAGGCAGGGAGACAAGATCAAAAAGTTGAAGTTTCAGCATGCAGCCTGTGCAATGAGCCACTGTCAGCATCAGGGGCGCAGGAGATATTTTGAAAGTGAGGGGGACCAAATTGTGAACACAAACCCATAGTGAGATCAGATTTCCAGATATCGGATCGCCACCTCTGGCCCACTTTCGACCATCATATTTTAAACTTGCCAGAATATTAAGATAATACCATTGATTGTTTTCCAAATATTTTTTGATGAAAATTGTCAAAACTGTGAGATGAGCACAACGCCAGATCTGCCCTCAGACCAGCTTCTTGCTATGTGCAATTCTACTTTTTTTTTTTTTTTTTAGATTTATTTTACACTACTTGGGCCAATGGTAGAATACTCTAAAAGCAACATGATGTTGATATTTTATGAAGCCATGAATGAATCATCATGCCTATGATCCAAACATAGACTACATGATCAAAAAGCCTAGTTAGGCCTACAGTACCTAAATTGTCTGGTATAAACCAAATCAACTCTCCACTATGTGTCTGCAGTTAATATTTATGCAATGTTAGAACATGTTGGCTTAACAAGTTACCAGTCCAGAACACACAGAAAATTGCAACAGAAAGTTGCCTTTATAATCAACTACTATTTGTTCCAACAGCATTTAAACAAAGCATTTATAAAATTGACAAAAAAAAATATATTACATAAGAAGTAACTGTACCACATTATCCCAAGCTTTAAAGAGCTCCCCATGTCTGTGACAGCCAGACGTGACACCGCTAAATTCTCAGCTTGTTACCCCACACTGAACGAGTAAGAAAGGCCCATCACTCTGGGGTGTGGTAGCCTACTCTCTGGGATTTATGCACCAAGGTAACTGAAGTATCCAATTTGTGTCTTGAAATTATGTTTGAAATAAATGTCTTAGAACAAAAACTTTGGGTAGGCCTATATACTTGTATTTTATAGTTAGTTTAGTGAAACCGAGTTGATCAGTAGGCTAGTTGAGTTTGTTATCAATAAACATAACAGCTAATGTCATGTTGAGCAGGAGATAGGCTACCGTAAATCCTCAAATTATGCCCGGGATTGATTCTATTTATAGCCGGACAAATAAAGGCAGTTTCCCATATTTTCCTATACCATACCAACAATTGCCATCAATCCACCAGCACTAGAAGACATTGCTTCGATTTACAGTAAGTCAATGAAATAACACCTCTTCTTAATATTTTATTATATTGTTGGTTGGATTATTAAAGTCGTTTTCCTACCATGGGTCTCCAACACACGTTCTCAAGCTCATTGTCTTGCCGCCCCTTTCGAGCTAATTGCCAGAGGCTGAAGCCTACATTTAACGCAATTGTTGCGTGACTCAAGGCATTCCAGCCTACGAATTTAATAAAAAGTAGCCTACTAAATCATGCATAATTAAACAATAACTCAATGTAGGCTACTTGGCTACGCAAAAAGGTTTCTATTACAGCACAATCCCTATTCAATGAATGGCTGCCTTGTCTCGCAATAAACAGCGGTGGAAATCCCGACACTTTTTCAACTGCATGAAACATAACAGTGAACCATCAAATATCTCCCAAAGTTCAGTGCCCATCAGTCCCAACATTTAGCAATATAATCAAACAGCCCAAAAGTAAATTAGATCCCAAACCAAACCAAAAATGTTATGCTTTTCATGGCCTACCAGTATGCCGCTCCAAACGAAAAGCATCTAATGATGGTTGTTAGTAGACAAACTTCAGATATCCAACAGAGTGAATATGAGATTGTGCAGTCTTACAGTACTGTAGATGGCTGTGGTTAGTGATGTGATGCTGTTAATGGGGAGTTTTACATAGTTAGCGCAAACCCTATAGGTTATTATTTATTCCTTATCAAAAGTCAGGGGGACGACAGCCGTCTCTTCAGCACTGCGTGGGACATATCCCCCACGTCCCACGTGCCTCCTGCGCCCCTGGTCAGCATAAGGAAACTCAGGAAGTGATTGACTGGCATGAGGAATGCTTAAAGGACCAGTATGTAGGAAATAATGGAAAATAAACTGTAACCATTCAAAAAATTATCACCACATGTTGTCAGAGAGTAAGGAAACACGATGAATTGAAGTAATGGCTTATTTAACAACATTACTCAAACCTGTAAAACCCTGTAAAACCAATGAAAAAAAATGAGTTACGGGGCGAAATCTCTTGGAATTTTCGTTTATGTTTTGAACGATTAATTCTAGAATAGCGTATTAATAATGGGCTAGCGCGTGAGTGTGCATGCGTGCGTTTTGTGTCATCCTTGTGGGGCTACATGCCCACCAAGTTTCGTGCAGCCCGGTCTTTCAGTGTCCCGGTAATCATTCACACAAAATTACTAAAGAAAAAATAAATAAATAAATAAATAAGGAGACTTTCTTAATGATTTGATCAACTATGATGGATTACAGTCAGGGTGGCCAAATCACTGTGTCTCTTGGTATCGCATCACTTCTTCTTGACTATCTCTTGTCCATCCCAAGTTCTCTCTCTCTCTCTCTCTCTCTCCTTCTCAGGCTCTCTTTTGCTCTCCTTCATTGTAGAGGCCCTACAATATGACCCATTCTTTTAACATTGCCATTGTAATTTAGACTATTGGCTTATTGTAATTCTGTCCCAAGAGGCCATGGTTGGCATTGTTTTTCCAGACATGACAAAGCAGGGCATGTAATGCGTTGAACTGTTGCCAAAGCATGTAATTAAATGGTTGTTAGATAAGATACTGATGATAATATGCTGATCGGTGTGTGGCAGCAGATGTGAGTGAGATAATGGCTTTAATCTCATTAAAAGACAGCCTTTTCAATTTCACTTTGTGCAATCAGTAATTCAGTCAACAGCGTAGACACATAAGGTGTAACGAAGACTAATGCAACTCTACTGTACTGTCTACACCAATTCAAATATTGACCCATTAATGTTAATCATTGGCAGGAGAATATATTGCATGGCAGCTGATGTTTACATTTCTGAGATGCTGCCTGGTCTGGCAGAACTAAATATTTTATTTATTTTTGACAGGCAGATGTCTGTATTTTTCTCGTCCTGATGGAAATGAAAATGAACCTTAATGTAGGTCAAACAATGAATATGATGAGTGTATTATGTCAAAGGTTAGACTGCTGTGCTGTTTGTTTCAGCCATGGTTGATCATGTCTCAGTGTACTGTAACAGTCTGCTGATGCAGTACATGTAGACAAATATCAAATGGGTGGCAGGGAGTGGATTTTGCCATGTTGCAGTCCTCTATCACTATTCAAAGGAGGATGTTGTTTGTGTGTCCTCCCCAGTAGTCTTGATAATTGATGTCCTGCATGGATACATCCACAAGCTCTGAATGTGACAAACTGTGAAAGTGGATTCATAGTTTTTTTTTTTTTTAATGAATGTAAATAAAAAGTTTTATTTTGAACTCATCACAGATTAAGTGTTTTGTACATGCAACAGACAAAGTCTCTTTAGAGGCTGAGGGCCAGATGTACTAATGCTTTTGCGCCCACTTCGTATTTGTTTTGCAACGTGCGTGTAAAATCATTGCGAGGTATACAAACAGGCCTCAATGATGTAAAAGCGCAAACTGCCTGTCGCGGGAGCTGAAAGTAGCAGATTGCGTTTTTCATGTCATGCATATGCATTCATGGGAGGATCCAGGGGAAAGTGTGAGTTTAGCGTAAAAAGAAGGGAAAAGTAAAGAGCGCCTAATTATGTATTCCGCGGTATGTACAAAGACTGCTCCTGAAAGCGCACGTCTATTCTGCGCCTAAATACTTCCACCTTGTAAAAGCAGGTGTTAATCCAAATTGAGGTTCAATATGCGTCAATAAGAGAACCTTTGAAAGACAACAGAATCGCTATTTGAGCACCAGTTTTGTAAGTCTTTGTACTATCAAAAGCAACATTAACTTTCGTTGGCCTTTCGAATGTCTTACTTTCACTTTCACGTCATTCACTTAAACTTTCCTACTTGCTAGATTTGAGCAATCTTCCATAGCCTACGTGCACAAGTAGTTTGAGTAGCACTAATGATCTTCTTCATTATCTCCCTGCTTGTTGACATCTTATCACGTATGGTATTATTTCATGATCGCTAAACGTTTGATTCTTTTTAATGTTGTCATCAGTTAAGTTCATTCAACTGCACTTGTATAGGCGCTGCCATTCAGTTGTGGACGTTCGTAAATTGCGTTTATGGGCGGAGAAAGGCGCAGTTTACACTAAGGATTGAACGATTGATAAATACGATGGAAACTTGGGTCTGACAGCGTTCGCAATCTGAGGTTTGTCCATGACGCTGATAACGCTACGTTCGCAATTGTACATACTGTACATCTGGCCCTGAGTTCAGGGTCACCCAATTTTTTTTATCTATCTAAAAAACTTGCCTGAACTTTTGGCCTGGACAGATTGACACACACGTGGACATTCAAGCTGTCAATATCCCTCTCTCTTACTCTCTTTCTCTCTCACTCTCTGAAACACACAAATACACATCAAACACATACACGCACACACACACTGCTATCTTTTCCTTTCGCAAGAGCGTCCATTTCCCTGTGCTGGCAGATGTAGATGATGGCCGCCGAGGATAATCCCGAATCCTGGGCCTGGTACAAGGCGGAATTAACTCTAGCTATGATCACAACATCTGTCGGCCCCGCGCGCCGGAGTGTGCGTGCAGAGAGAGAGAGGATCGGCAGACCCCTCGACGCCAGCATCTCCAAGAGGAGGAAGAACTCACCTCGGACTCGCACCGTCCCGCTCGGCCGGTAAGTTTGCACCCACAGAGTTTTTGTGGCTGACCACTCTTGGGAGTCGTGTGTTTCTGAATGGTGCTGAATTGGATGCGTGTGAGACTCACAGATGGAATGAACAGGCTTATGAAAGATATTTATTTGACATTGTCAGTGGTACCTGCTTTTTGGTCTGCTAGGTTTCCCATGTGTGATTTTGAATTACTAAACATACACCATGGCAAACTCATTTTATTAATTTCAACAATTCATAGGTTTTACAGCATTGTGTGCGCACTAAAGTCAGGTTTGCGTGCTGCCTTTCATTTAATGCGTGAGGGATTTTGGCTTTACCCGAGAGTCCAAACTGATGACTGTGCTACCCTGTGCTGCATTTGCCAATTCTGCTCAGTAATTCCAGAGATCATGCAAAAAAACCATTCCTTTTTAAGGATCAGTAGGAGAGATGGGCCATTATCATGTTGGCAGCAAAAATGTCAAAGTGTGTCTCAAAATGATGGGTCATCCCTCACTGCAAACTTTTTAGTTTCAACTGTTACACTTTGATGCTAGAGAGAGAACCATTGCATCGCACTACAGTACAGTTCTGTATAAAACTACGCGTTTTGGTGCTTTAGCACAAGAAGCTCTCTTTCAACCCTTCCAGTGATACTAATGTCACGGGACACACTGAATGGTTATATCAGAACAGATGCACATAACATGTTGAGAATGTGCGGCTTATCTTCTTTAAGATGGCCAATGCAAGGTGAACTTGTTCACAAGAGTAATCATCACATGGGTGATCCATGTGCTTACTGTGTGTATGAAAAACAGGCAAGGCTAGTGCCAGAGGTGGCATGATATAGGTCACTCTGTTTTTGACGTATACACAGAGCCAAAGTTTCTAACCCAATTGGTTCTAACCCGCTGGATTTCTTAACACTGGAACAGCATTCTCCAGGGCAGCCATTATTGAGCAGGAATGATGAGACATGTCCATGTGTTTCCAGGATTAAGAGAGAAGAGAGACATTATTAAAAGAGAGTAGAGGGACATTGATAAAAACAAATTACAACTCCAATGCAGTCAAATTACTGGCCGCAGGGGGGGGGGGGGCAACTGATAATTGACTGTCGCATCAGAACTAGGCCTATACAGTATTTTCATATTCACATTTTTGTCTTGGCTGATACCATTATTTAGTTTGTCCATTTGATTTTATTCTCAAAATCCTGTTTTGCTTCTATTAGCACTTATTCCCGTCCTTGCAACTCAAATAATGGTACAGCGTCAAAAGCTAGAATTGTGAGAATGTGAGCAGTAACTGTGGTCCATGTGACTCATACTCCATTTTAATGGAACACAGTGGTTAGAAATATGAATGATGATGCGGTGGAGTAAGTGCAAGGCTCACAAACACCTCCATTCATAGCCTACGAAAAGGCAGGAAGTGTTTGCATTACTCAAGGGCAGTCTTCTGTTGTTATTTCTAGTAAAAAAAGGTGCATGTCGGTGAATGTATGAGCCTTATGTGTGCATTTAGATGATGCACAAAGAAAGATTCTGCACTTCATTATATTTTCATTTGCTCCTGCAGGCTCTGTAACTACCTTGGTTGACCTGTCAAGGTATTAGCGTGGGCTGCAAGACAGCAGTGTTTTATCATAGGTTGACTTTAGACCTCACTGAACATGCTACTTTGTGGAGTTTACTTTACAGAAGAAAAAAAAGTTCAGAGCCACCAGATACTTCTATGAGCGGTTTATGAAGCCTTGCTTTTCCAAGCAGAAGCAGAATGCCAGGGCAATGCTAAAGCTGTGAAGGCACACATTGTGTTTCTATGATTTCTTACTATTACTATTATTATTCAACATCTTTCCTCCACCATTGGAGTCTATGGCAGCCCATAGAACCGTCTTGTCAAAAGTTGTGAAATTTGGCACACTGATTGGGGACAGTCCAATGATTCATGTCAAAAATGAGGTATTGTTGGAATCCTTGGACCAAGCCGAGTTCAACGCACCCTATGACGTCACTTTCCGCCATGATGGATTTTCCGCCGTTTTGGATTTCATCAAAAACACAAGTTTTCACAGGTCACAAATTTTGTCCGATTGACACCAAACTTCACACACATCATCTACAGACCATGCTTCATTAATGCATTACTTTTTGTCTTCGGAAATATAACCGCTCGCCCGTAACAGCCAATCGAAATTTGTGGCAAAGCCGCCAAACAGGAAGTGAGCTCATATCTCAGCAACCCTTTCATGTATCAGAACCAAACGTAGTATATAGACTACGGACCCCATCACAAATTTTGGTGACCTTTGCCCTCTAGGGGGCGCTGTAATTAAGAAATATGCTTTTTGGCCTGTAGCTGCTGTTGTGCTTAGAATTGAAATGCACTAGTGGTGTCTGGTAATACTGTTGGAGTTCCTTAGGCCGACCCAAGCCAACTTGTGATGTCATCGTAATTGATTCGGCCGCCATATTTGATTAAATCAAAAACACTAAAAAGTTTTCACAGGTCACAAATTTCATCTGATTTTCATCAAAATTGGCACAGACCATCTTCAGACCATGCCTTATCAGTGCTTAATTTTCTGGAACGATTGACAAAAGCATTTGCCCATAACAACCAGTCGAATTTGGTGGCGAAGCCGCCAAACAGGAAATTACCTTGTTTGGCATGGAACTTGCTGTGACTGCTTAATGCTATATATCTGATGCAACCGCATTGAGTTACATGGCAAATCTTCCCGGCTAAACTGACTCATTGCTGCTTGCAGCTATATTTGTATTTGGTATTTGGCTTCTTTCACACAAACCTCCCTCCCCCCTGATCATCCTACTGAATGGGCTTACAGTGATGCTAACCAGGCAAGGTGCAACGTTGCTATTTTATACCACTAACAATGCTCAAAATATAATTACACTAACTTAAGTATTGTGAACTGTGAAAGTGTACAGAGAGGTTATAACAAGACCTGTATCTGTAGGGAGAAAATTCCATGGCTTCCTGGTCCAGAATCGTTAAATAAGTGGGTGTGTTCGACCATGCATCACTGTAAGCCCATTCAGTGATAATGCAAATAAACCGTCATGCTCAAACCAATTAACGCCACCAATTAAGGTAGGTCTACGGTAATTTTGCTCTCAATCAAAAGTTTGAAGTTCTTAACTAGTAAATAGACCCTAGGTTGTTTTTACTCCGGAGTTACACTTTAACAACTTAATAGAATACAGCGTAGCCATCAAAATAAATTGCTTCTTTAAGCCATTAACTAGGCTAAAAAAAATCATGCTAGGCTACTATAGAGAGGGTCTATGCAAATAAAGTATTTTTTACCTGGTAAAGAAATGCTATACAAACTGTCTGTTTGTGTAGTCAGTGCATTACCTTGCACTTCATCCAGTTATCAGCATCTTGTGTGGAGATTATTACTCTGTCCTCATGGTGCAGGCACCACCACAGCACAGCACACAGCAGTGGCTCCATTTCAATCAGCATTAAACAGCACAGTGTTTCCAGTTGATTGAAGTTTCCATTATTGATGCCTCTTTCATGGGTGCAGCCAAAAGCAAACAGATGTAAAGCTTGTTTTTTGTGATGTGTATAATTGTGTATGTAGTGGCTACAATAGATGCCTAACAGAGAGACCAATGGTGGTGATGCAGTGTGTAAATTCCAATGATTCAGTTTCCTCGCATGACAGATTGAGCAAACATTTAACCCCCCCCCCCCCCCCAGCACACACACACCCACCCTTACCCTTTCGATGAGCCGTCACAGCAACCGGCGTCGGCAGCAACTAGGGGTTTCAGATAACATTGGCCCAGACCTTGAATAAACAGTGACCCAATGATAGACAGTCTGTTTCAATTGTACTGCAATGAGCCATGGCCTCTGCTGCTACTGGTCACGTGGTGACAAGAGAATGGACAACAGAGGAAATTCAATAAGAAGATATTGCTCTCTAAATGATTGTTGAAATTGAATGTCCATTGATGGATATGGGGTAAAGTGTTGATTTCTTATTGATATTATGCCTGAAAGTAAATTGAATACCATATCTTACAGGGCAATCAATAGCAATTTTATAATTTTTAAGAACATTTTGGAAAGTTTGGAAGCTCATGTAATAGGGTGAGGTGTATTCTGGAAATTATACAAATAATCAATGTATTTGTTGATTTTCTTTGTGTTGTTTCCTACTCTGTAAACAATCTGAAGAAAAGGATTCAAAATGTCGATTTTTTTATGTTCAGTTACCAGAGCCTTCACCAGGCTGTGTGTGTGTGTGTGTGTGTGTGTGTGAGAGAGAGAGAGAGAGAGAGAGAGAGAGAGAGAGAGAGAGAGAGAGAGAGAGAGTGGGGCAGGCTGTACCTGACAACGAACAGATATGCTGTCAACTACCCCTGGGGTAAATAAAGTTTCAAAAATTGCAGAGAGATGAAAAAAAATGTGCAAGCTTTCACAGAGTGAGACTTATATGTTAATCCTGACAAGTTGTAAATGAGCTGGGTGGGTGGCAGTGCGGAGCAAAGTCACCATCAGCCCTGGGAGCAGAATAGACACTGGGATCTTACTGTGCATTTTAAATATTGTGGATTAGCTAAGGGCGGTGAGCCAAACGCTTCCCAAATGGCATTTTTAACCAGTAATATTGTTCAAAACATCACCAGACCTCGTCAGTAGCTTGCTCAGGGTCCCTACACATAAAACGAAGTGCCAATAACATAGTTAGCAAACTCAGAGTTTATTATACAGAAGACTGTTAAGAACACTTACCAACTGTCCCTGTACCAGTTCCTCCAACCCAGTATCACAAGGATCCGTTGTACTGTCACGTTTGGTTAATCTATTCATTGTGCTGGAGTTACACTTTAAATGTTACTCCAGTAAAAGTAGATATCCTCCTTTTACATTTCCACTTGAGTGGAAGTACAAAAGTACTTGCCTTCAAATGTACTTAAGTATCAAAAGTAAAAGTCCTGAAATGTATTATGACTAATGCATTGACAGTTGCATTTACTATTGTCGAAATGATTCGGTACAGACATAGGCATTCATTGATCCTTTCTTCAAAATCAACTAAGAATTGATGTATGTAGAAATAACTAAAAACAATCTAATGTGATATCTTAGATACTTCAAAGTAACCACTTTTTGCTTTGTTGAATGCTTTACACATTCGGACCAAATCAAGACGTTCCTTTTTGTGTTTGATAGTGTCAGAATAGATTGTCTTTCATTGTCTATCATTGTATATCTATATATCATTATTATACGGCTCTTCACAATGCTAGTAGAACGCTCCATTGACTTGAATGGGATTTCCCAACATTCTACGGTAAAATAAATTCATGTAATTACCGCTGCAAACATATAATTACCGCTGTCAATGACAACGGGTTTTGTGCTGCTGATCATATCACTCCGCAAGTATTCCGGTCACTTCTTGCATTGGAACTTCATTCAAAAGTGAAAGCAGACGGTTGATCAGCTGTGTTATAAAAAATGTTTGATTCAAGTTCAGCGTGTGTTGCGAACTATTTGTTTCTCAGCAAAAGCCACGACAAAACGGTAACAAATAAGTGTAAAGAGACATATCGTGGAGTTTATTTTTTCGTTTTGGCAAGTAGCCGTATAATAAGCGGGATAATGTATAGCACGCCGGTCATTATGGGAAAATAAGTCCCTTCAGGGCGAAACAAGACCCCTCCGCTGGCACGTCGGGGTCCGGTTCGCCCTGTCGGGACTTATTTTCCCAGTAATGACCGGCGTTCTATACATTATCCCTTACTTATTACATGGCTCTTCACAATGCTAGTAGAACGCTCCATTGACTTGAATGGGATTTCACAAAGTTCTAGCGGTAAGATATATTCATGTAATTACCGCTGCAAACATATAATTACCGCTGTCAATAGCAACGGGTTTTGTGCTTACAATACGTCTTTCATATCATTCCGCAAGTAGTGCCGTTCATTTATCCTAACGGAAAAAAACGATCTACAGCAATTTGGCGACACCTTGTGGTTTGTAAAAATGGATGACTTTCCTATTAACTTCAATATATTCGGCGAATACGAAACTACTGCTGAGCGCTGGTGGCAGGCCCAGTTTATGGATTTGTCCCCCCAAAAAAGAAAAAGAAAAGGAAACAACGGTGAAGAACGGACGAAGAGACATAGACCGCTAACCGAGGAAGAGGTAAACAAAGTAGAAGAAAACAGACACGAAATCAACACCAAAAGAAACACTTTTTGGGCCATAAAAGTTTTTAAAGACTGGTTAACAGAAAGTCAAAAGTCATCTGATACCACGGAGGAATATTATGCCGACCAGATGAACCAACTGTTGAGGGCTTTTTATCCATCTGTGCGGAACAGTGCTGGCAATAGTTATTCTGTTGCGAACTACATTTCTCTCCGTAGTGGAATAAATCGCTTTTATGCTAAATTCAACATACATCAGAACCCAGAATTTAAGTCCAGCAACAATGTTTTTAAGTCTGTAATCAAAGATATTCGCAAGAGTGGCAAAGACATCGGCCAGCACCATCCTCCCATCTCAAGCGCTGATCTAAAGCGAATTAGGGAATCAGAGGCCCTCTACGACCACAGCCATCGGCTTAGTCCGAAAGGTATGGTTTGACGTCCAGTTGCACCTTGCACGAAGAGGCAGGGAGGGTAACCGGGATCTGACCAGGGATTCGTTTACCATCAAACGGGACGAAAATGGCAAAGAGTATATCACTCTATCGTTTAATGCCGAAACGAAAAATCACAAAGACCCAAGGGACGCTATGCAACATAACTATCGCGGGTGCATTTTTTCTGAATCGGGAAACCCAAATTGCCCGGTGGCAACTTTTAAGAAATATCTTTCACATTGCCCACCTGATGCAAAGAGGTTCTACCTCCATCCTCTAAGCAAGAACAATCTGTCCTCGACCAGCAGAAGATCTGGTATTCCAGGGAACCCATGGGGCACAATCCACTTGGGCTCATGATGGCCAACATCAGCCAAGCAGCTGCATTGTCCAGACGGTATACAAATCACAGTCTGAGAAGTACTGCCGTGCAGCTACTTTCAACAGCGGGGATGCCCGCAAGGGAAATAATGACGGTCACCGGGCACAGATGCCTGAAGTCTGAAAAGCTACTGGGCTCCGACAACCTCTGACAGGGAGAAATGGAGCCAGATCCTTTTAGGTGAGTTGATACCAGTTGGCCATAGCCTAATATTTTTTCCAATGTGGATACTGCAGGCAACGTGGTCTATTCTGTGTTTTCAGGTGTGCCTGGAATTAACCCTGTAAGCTGCAATCGAGGAGAAGCTGCATCAAGCCAAGAAATGAATGGGGGTTTGAGTGCGAACTTACCCCGAGATGTACCATTCATCCTCTCCAATTGTATGTTCAACGGGAATGTCCAATTCAACCTCAAGTAGCCTAGCCCTGGCGGTACTAGAAATCCAAGGTGTTGCCAAGCAACGTCTAAACTTTTGAAGAACTATTTTCTCTTATTCTTTTCTCTTTTCACGAAATCGCAATAAATCATTCGGACCTCATAAAAGTAGACTACTGTGTGAAGTTTATTTTTATTGTGTTGGCAAGTAGCCGTGTAATAAGCGGGATAATGTATAGAACGCCGGTCATTACTGGGAAAATAAGTCCCTTCAGGGCGGAACAAGACCCCTCCGCTGCGCGTCGGGGTCCGGTTCACCCTGTCGGGACTTATTTTCCCAGTAATGACCGGCGTTCTATGCATTATCCTTTACTTGTCTGTCATCATTTGCCCGATGGCATCATGAGGCTAGTTATGGTAACATCAATATTGTGAAAAGGAGTCAACAAGGTACAGTAAATAGTGGATATAACAATAACATAGGTTAGGCCACACCATTATTTAAAGCCTAGCTCGCTTAATAAAAAATACACATGTAAGTACACATGTATTTGGACAGTCTTTTATGCAAAAGGAACTTCAGCGGTACTTCAGCTGTAACAAAATGGAGTAAAAAGTAACATATTTGGCCTAGAAATGTACTGGAGTAAAAGTAAAAAGTTTAACAAAATTGAAATACTCAAGTAAAGTACAGATACATGAAAAAGTGACTTAAGTACAGTAATTGAGTAAATGTACTCAAGTTATGTCCGCCACTGATAATAAGCCCTACATGACCTTGCCGTAAAGCCCTAAATAACCTTGTTGTGACTTGTTTATAACACAGTAATGCAAGTCATGATGGATAGCCTAATGGAATGATCATTGTTTGGATATGATGAATGTGTCGTACCAGGCCATGCATGTAGCTGCTGCTGTCTGAGAGAGCATGCAGTAATTCATGAAGCTGTGCTTTCCCCTTAGGACCCATGATGGGGAAGCCAGGGAGTAAGGTTTTACGAGAAGCCTCTATGGATGGAGTACAGCCACAGCCTCAGGTAACACTGTGCTAAATGTCCTTCATAGATATCCTGTGTGTGTGTGTGTGAGAGAGAGAGAGAGAAAGAGAGGTAAGTCAATTTATTTACATAGCACATTTTCTATTAAAGTGGCCTAGTAACCATCAAAGATGAGAACATGTGTATGTAGTGTCTGTTGTGTACATTCATGACATTTATTTATTTATTTATTTATTTATTTAGCCTGACACCTTTATCCAGAGGTATGTCATACATTTCCGTTCCCACTGACCATGGTCAAATTGTAGTTGGGAGCAACAGGCAGTTTGTCGTGTGCATGGTAGTGCTTGAGTGGATGGATGAGTCCTCAACATGGATCAACTTCTGCTTAGTTTCACAGTTTAGCTCTTGGTCCTCTATCATGACTTTGCTATTTACATCAGCATGCATTATGGCCCTTGTTCCCTGTGGGTTTAATAAGCTAGCTGTGTTGACAGAGATTGAATCGACCTTATCAAAATGTTATTACACTGGTTTAAGTCTGCATTTGGGAAAAAATTATTAATAATCGCCGGTTACATGAACCAAGGCATGATTCTGTTTATCCCACCCAGCAATTTATCATGTCAATATGAATTTCTCACAATAGATTATTTACAACAAAAACAATAACACAATACATTCATTTTATCTGGATATCCAAAGCACTCACATACGTATGATCCTTTGTTTGTAGCTTTGCCATCCATCCTATTTTTTCTATTGTTTTATGATTATTTCAAGTACACATCACCATGTATATCACCAATTGTTTTCGTTTTGTGTGCGATGTAGTGGTGCAATGCATCATGGGAACGTCTTGAGCGTTAAACACAGTAAGGCCCCGGTGCCTTGACACACTGATCGTCTCACATATGAGCATTACAGTGCTGTAGTGGTGGTACTGACATCCCCACTGCTGCCAGAGTCGACACTAATCCCTGTGTGCAGACAACGCCCTGACCACACACACATCACATCAGTGGCCCAATTAGTGACCAGACGATATAAGCTCCTATACCTGCGTGGCTTTTTTTTTAACGCTGATGAGAGCATTGTCTGTGACTGACCAGTGATCTACAAGCTCACTGAGCAAGATTAGCGTCATGGTGACCTCTCTGTGTTACAGAAATAGAAGTGGATGAGTAAGTGCCTTGAGGATATAGACTAGGAGATGGCCAAATCAGGTTCATTAGATACAATGGCATCCATAATATGGATTGCATACATATATAGTAATATATATTACATATATATTACTACATCATAGTAGCCTAATATATAACGTTATAGGCCTCTGAATTATATACTGTGCACTTGGGCTGTGGGAGAGAATATTTCTAAATCTGAGAATCTGAACTGGTAGGTGATAGATGTGCTGGTACTATCAGTCTTCGATCGTTTTGATGGGCACATCTGATGGTGAGTGAGTGTTTTGTGCAATGTGTCTACCCTGCTTCCTGTGGACACTGGCCACAGCGGAGACAAACAATCGTGCATCCAAACTGTCAACACGCCATTGCTCTGGCCATCTTCTCCTCTCCACACATTACAAGCAGAGCTGGGGGAATTTCTCTGTGTCTTTTTTTGACTCCCCGGTTGTAATCCCTCCTCACCAAAACAGTGGCAGGAAGACTCCATGTTGTCATCCCCACAGCACACAGGAGCTGTAGCAGCACCAGGCTACAGTTAGCAGGGGAACTGGAGTGAAGTGAATTGAATCGCCGGGGATGGATTAAGATTAAGACTCTCCGCTCTTTGATGGGTTTTAGCGGGGTAAATCTGGGGAGGGGGATTATGATGTCACCAGGTCCCTGCTGCCGTTGAGAGAGAGAGAGAGAGAGAGAGAGAGAGAGAGAAAGAGAGAGAGAGAGAGAGGAAATTGAATTCAGGGGAGTCAGGGGAGAGCTGCTGCTGGCCCGGGATTACGGCGCGGTCGGCGTGGAGATGGTGAAACTGGCCACGGCTGATGCCACACCACTCTCACCGGCACGCCGAGGCCTGGTTGGCACCTGATGTGGAAACGAGCACTTAAGGAGAGCGGGAACAGGATTACCGGCAGCGGGGCCGTAACCCAGCACAGCTAATGGTGCCCACACAGGAAGTGGACAGGGCCATGGTGTTCCGATCGGCGCATACATCTCATCTTGCTCTGTAGCTCCTCACTGCACCGCTCAAACAGAGAGAGAGAGAGGGAGAGAGAGGGAGAGAGAGAGAAACAAAAGTGGATGTGGTGAGTAAACTAAACTGTATATGTTAAGGTTATTGAATGTCAGAGTTTTCACCGAGGGAGTGGCATTTACTCTGGAGCGCTTTGACAAATTAGATTAATTTAGGCTACCCTTGATGAGAGGTCTGTATCTGTTTGTCTTTGCTCTTGTCTTGTATAAATTATGCTAAATACAAAGTTAAGTGTTGTGGACAAATGTGCTATAAGTTATAGCTTTATAGATCTACTTCAGGGAACATGAAGGATGATAAATTATCCGTGTGGTCCCTACAAAAACAACAGCTGTGGCCTTCTGCAGGGGTCTGCCAGGGGAACTGTAGCTAAATTAGTACCCTTCCACTTGTCACTTGGGACTCACCTAAACTCCACCTTTTGCGAATTACTCACGCTCTCCTCTGCCACGATGCATCTGCCAGGAAAACTCTAAGCCAGTCAGACCCAAATTATCGCTAAAATGCACCCAGGCATCGGCAACTATAGCTGGAACTTCACTGTAGTTATTACTGTACTCTGAAGCAAGTGTCTTGCCAGGGGTAGTCTGATACAGAGAGTAAAATTGCCCACTTACCCCCCATGTCACTCCATGTTTCCTGGGGTTGACCTGTGTGTCTATTGTGTTTCTCCTTGCAGCCTACGCCAGTGGTGGCCATTGATGGGCTCACCAAACCCAACAAGATGAAGGTGAAGTGGACCCAACTGGGCCTGGTCTTCTTCCTGCTGCTGTCCGTGGTGATGACGGCCTGTTTCATCTGGCAATACCAGCTGCCCAAGATACTCGCCGGTATGTTTGTCATGACCAGCTCGGTTTGCCATCAGTGAAAAACATGACATTGTTTACCTTGGCCAACCTTTTTTGCCTGGAGAGCCACTTTTACCAATTTTTTTTTTTTTTACATCTCAGAAGAGCCACATAAAGACGGTTACAAGAAAAAGTTGGGATATTTAACGTACAGTTACTTTCATTCAACAGAGGATTTTTAATACATTTTCTACTAGTTTTTAAAAGTAATGTGCAAGTAACTTGAAATGTAAAGTGGAATGACAGAAGTATAGGCCTTAGGCTTCCCATGAAGGCTAAACACCACCCCCTATTTTCCCAGTGTCCTTTGGTATGCAAAGTAACATCATAGTTAACAACACAACACTCAATTTTCGTTGACATGTCATTGGCGAAATTAGAGGTTAGATTTGGTGATGGCCTTGGAGTCTGGTTGGCTCATATTCAGTGAGGTGAAGTTTCATGCAAGAATTGAGGCTGTCATCATTTAAGGGCAACTCCACGCAAAACTGTCATATATATATCCATAACGCCAACTAAATACCATGGCATTGTGTTGGCGTTATGTGACAGTTTTGCACGGAATTGCCCTTATATGTGAGTGCAAGATTTCTCACATGCAAGTGGAATAGGGTTAACACAGCAATAGTTACTCGTTGCAGTGTGCGATATATAACGGGCAGTTAATTTCGCGTTTTCAGAATCAGTCTTCGGATGGAAACTTTTCCATTTCCATTCAACAATATTGTGCAGGCTACGGTTACAGAGTCAAGTGAGGTGGAAAGTTATATAAATTACTCAGATAGACCTACAATATTACATTTTGAAAATGAATGAACTAAAATAAAATACATTTTAATTAAATACTCATTAATTATTTTCTGTTGAGCTGAGCTGCATCAGAGGGATCAAAGAGCCGCATGTGGCTCCGGAGCCGCGGGTTGCTGACCCCTGGCCTAGTGGATATATATAATTAGTGACCGGATTACTTGATATGAAAGACGTAAATCAGAAGCACAAAACTCGTTGCCATTGACAGTGGTAATTACATGAATATATTTGACCATAGAACATTGGGAAATTCCATTCAAGTCAGTCGGGTGTTCTACTAGCATTGTGAAGAGCTGTATAATAACTCATGTGAAGTGCTTTTAATTGGCCTGTTGCCCTGAAATGCATGGCGGAGAGCCTTACTCATCAAACCCAATAAACAAGCAGCGCACATTCATTAGATGCAAAGAGCAGCCTTATAAAGGCCCCCTAAGGTGCGCTTGCTGTTTCTGTGCAGGCTGGAGAGGAGAGGGAGTCAGAGTCTACAGGGCGACCGGTACATCCTATTAAGTGCTCTCCTGTGGGCGGCGGAAAGAGATTAGGAAAACTAAACACAGACAGCTTGCATTTTCTTTTTCCTGAACCAGTCAACAGAACAGAACGGAAACACTCATGTATGCAGTGACGGGAAGTGTCAGCCGGGTGAAGGCTTCTACCCCTCAATGTTTTAAGTCAGCACTTACTACACATAAACCAGTTTCTCTGTTCTCTGAGATGGCAAGTGTGTTTTTAGATGTCTGAGATTTCCCTGATAATGCATTAAGAATTGGAACCATTAGTGATGAAAGGATGCCTGGAAGCCAGCAGAAACACAGGGCTGCTTAGTGAACTGGGTAGGAGGTTTGTTCCGGGTCAGAGGGCTGAGGGGAAAATCTATATTGGGCAAGTAGTAGTTAACAGTCTGGCATAGCTGGCCTGGCATAATAACAACAGTTTTTTTTTTATTTATCCACTTTTCTCCGTTGACTTTCCAAAGAACTGTGTTTTTTTGCAGCACATTGTGAAGTGAAAAAGGGGAAGGAAGAGCTTGTGGTGTATCAGAGAGAGAAAGAGAGCATGGAGTCTTTGGGAGTGCTATTTTATTCAATTGCATAAATGTCAAGAATGAAGCTTGATAAGACCCTCCTCACAGAATTAATGAACCTGGAAGGAACCATGGTAGTAGCCTGGAAATATCCAGACTCTCGTAAGGACATTTTATTTGTACAGAGAGTCTGGCCACTTTCCATTGCCAAGCGTTAACTTCCTTGAAGGCGAGTACTCTGTTGGAGTTTAAAACTATTGGATCTGCCCAGAGCCACTCTGGATCTGCCATAACCAATCGCTAACGTTTGGTCGTGACGTATGCCTGGCTCAAACTAGCGCACGACCTCAACGTCATCGTTCTCAGCTACTCCCTCTGTTCGCTGATTGGACCTGCAGATTTTTGCAGGAGAAACGCAGACCCAGACGACGTACTGAAGGGAAATTAAAATTGAGCGGAAGTACGTAGGAGGGCGGAGACAGGCTACCATGGAAGTGCTGTGGAGATGGAAAACATTTTCACACTAAGCTGTTGCGTCTCATGGCTTCATGGCCTTTCCCTTGTCTTCATCAGTTTCACTCTTATCTCATCCGCTCACTTGGTTCTTGTCAACGTCCCTTACCCCTAAAGGAGATGTGTATCTATTAACACATCCATGTTTCCCTCCAATGGGTGTCTTTCTCTCATGTCCCTCATTCACCATCTCTCTCTCTCTCTCTCTCTCTCTCTCTCTCTCTCTCTCTCTCTCTCTCTCTCTCTCTTCCACTCCGTCAGACGACACTCTGGGAAAGAACGGCAACGGTGACAGGATGTGCCCGCGCTTTCCCGAGCCCGCCCCACTCGAACACCCCATTCCCATTCTGAAGGAGGCCCTGGAGAAGGTATGGGCTGATATGGAATATCCACTAGCCTAGTTTCACCAGACTCACAAACTTTGTGAAGAGTGTCACAATTGGAAAATGTTTCCAACCCTAGCATCATACTTTAAAATCATTGGTCCAGCCAAACCATTAATATTAATTTTTAATATATTTGATAAACCCCTGGCTAGCACCTCAACTTGGGTGTGCCTCCAAGCCTTTCACTGCAATAATTTTAAATGATTTATTGGTTATTTAACATTCTTGTCAGTAGCATGGGATGTGAGTGTGACATGAATCTTGATATACAGTAGTGCCAATAAAAAGCATTCACTCCCCTTGGATATTTACCCATTTGATTGATTTTATTAATGCAATCTTATAATTTGGCTCTTTAAACCCGCTTTAATGCCAAAGTGAAAGCAGATTTCTACAAAGTAATGTTAATTTATTACAAATTTATAATGTAGAATAAGTGGTTTCACCCCTTAAAGTGACTGACTTAATTGAATGAATATTTATGCATTGCTTATTTTGCAATGTATATTTAATTAACATTACCTTGTAGAAATCTGCTTTTACTTTGACAAAAAGTAGTCTGTGGCGCAACTGGCTGGGGCACCTGCACCGTACGACGGCGACCCGGGTTCAATTCCCACCCCGTGGTCCTTTCCGGATCCCACCCCGACTCTCTCTCCCACTCACTTCCTGTCGTTCTCCACTGTCATATCTTATTAAAGGCATAAAAAGCCCCAAAATATACTTAAAAAATAAAAAAAGGCCAAACTAAATTGACCAAGATTCCATTTCTAAGACAATGTCATAATAAACCTAGACAGTATGGGGTTTTCCCAGTGACCTAGTTAACAAAAAAAAAGTTAACTAGAAAACAAAACTGCCACGTTTCATTGTGAACCCAAGTTCTTTGTTTGCCCCTGACATTGTAATACTATAACATGGTTTTAAGTGTAGTCATCATGCCAAATTTATAACAACTTTTTCATTGCCTGTTTTTTGCCACACTGTTAATGGTGACCAATACAGATATAGATTAGATTGTTATCTCATCCCCCAGGTTGATGCACTGCTGCGCCAAAGCATTAACCCCACCAGCCTGCCTGCAATGTCAGCCATAGTCATCTACAACGACACCGTATTGTGGACAGGAAATTTCGGCAAGAGGAATGGCAGTGACCCTCTCTCCACCCCACCAAATGAGTATACCATCTACCGGTATGCATTGCTTATTTAGCTGACATAGTACTGGTAGTTGTGTGAGACAGTACAACGAAATTGCAATATAGTTGAATTAATGTTGATTTAGCAACATTAGGTAAAAATTGTTATTTCCCTCTTGGCATCAACGTTTAATGTACTGGGTAATATACTTTTGCAAGGCATCCATGCAAATTCAATACGACTGCACTGTTGCATGTGGGCAATACCATTAAAAACTATGACATATTGTTTTTCTTTAAACAAATACAATTGGTGAATGTGGTTTGAATTTCAAAGTGGTATTGTTGTTTTTCAAGTCTACCAATGAAGTATGGAGCTACTTGGTGCCTCATAAATGGTGTAAAACAGTGATTTATTTGCATGGCTAGGCCGATGCCCGAGGCACCCCCATCGAAAAACTGTTGGTAGCATCGGCTAACTAGCGCCAGATTTCTAAGTGCAGGGGACAAGCCGAGATGAGCTATGAGACATACGTTCACACTCGGTATCATGTTTCAAAACACTTTAGGTCAATATCACACCGGAATTCTCCTTTAAGGGACTTATTTTCCGATAATGACAGGCGGACAATACATTATGCAAAAGTATGTGAATAGAACTATCTGCAGCACTCTGAAGAGCATTATAATGAAATAATATAGCTCTATCCTCTTAAGAATAATGTCACAATCTGGCAAAACTAAATCACAAAAAAGTGTTTTGGAGTTTGGCCACAGTAATAGTCACTTTTATCTGTTGTTTAGGACAGCAAGCTTGAAACTTAAGGCACCCATCTGGCTTCTGGGTGCTAATCCATTAGTGGCAGGCATGCAGATTTAGTCTTGTCTGGCGGATGTTAGTTTATTCTACCAAGAGACTTTCGCTGAGTCTTCTTTTCTATGGGTTTGAGGGACATTAATTGCCTGAGGATACAGTATACCTTGGCATCTCAAACAAACAAGATGCCAAAAAAAAAAACAATCTGAGGCCTTGGGTGTAAATAAAATGCTAGACGTCTGGATTAGCTCAGCTAATATTGGCAGATTGTTGCCATTCCTCTTGGATATGAATCTCTTTTGGGACTACTGACTTTTGGGAGGATGAAGATGTTCAGTATGTGCTCCATGGCTACCACTGATCAGTCAGAGTGATAGCCAATGAGGCCTACATCACTTTCAGTACTCCATGACAGTTGAAAATATATGCATATTTAAGGGTAATGCAAAGATTTTGTATTTAATTAGGTGTGCCCGAACGATTTGAGGGCCGCTTGGGCCAAATAAGTCGGGGCCAATTTTTGGTCCCAGTCTGCCCCTGCTCTCGCCTGACCAGAATACATTCTCTCAGTATTTCATAGGCTTGTCCAAATGTTGCCTATTGCCTATGATTGTCTCTGTAACAATTGTACCTGCTGCCTCCAAGTCTTTCTGGAGCTTTCTCCGAGTGGTCCTTGGCTCTTGGGCTACTCTTCTGACTATCCTTCTGACTTTCTGGTCAGAAATCTTGCGAGGACATCCTTTGCATGGCCGGTTGATGATGCAGTGATGTTCTTTTCACTTGCACAGATAGGAGGGATAATTACTCTAACTATTTATAGATACAAACTCGTTCCTTGCCATTCCTATATATTTAAACAAATATTCCCTTTGTGTACTGCTTTTTGTTAGCATGTTCAATACTTTTTTCCTGTGCCATTCCACTTTTTTATGGACATTAATGTTTGGATTTATATTATGAAGTTATTACTAATGTCTGGTGAAAATGTCATGCAAATAACCTCATTGGAAGTATGCTTACTGAAAAAAATGTTGACGTGTTCAATACTTATTTTTAGGGCTGTCAAAATAACTGATTAATTTCAATTAATTAATTTGAGAAAAAATAACTGATTAAAAAAATTAGTGCAGATTAATCGATTCCCTATGACCTTTGACCCCGAGCTGTTTTAGTCAGTAAAAATTAGACTGTAAAATGAAGGAGAGAGAAGAAAACGTGCTGCCTGGATCATTGATTGGAACATTTACTTTTAAAAAATGGCCTGATGGTTTTGATAAAAAATAAAGTGTTGAAAATAAAGTCCTCTGCAATGTCTGCAGCAAGGAATTTGCATATCACCGGAGTTCATCAACTCTATAGTCACACATTAATGCAAAGAAATAAGTGTTGACGTTGAGGGGAGTGTTAATTTATTTTCATTGTGTCCCCTAAGTTATATCTGTGGCCTGAAATTCCTTGTATGTGCAAAAAAAACTTCTGAAGCACTTTTGAATTTATTTCCTCAGCATATTAGGTCATTATTTGAACAGTGAAAATAATAAGAAGAGTTTTTTAACTTTAATGTCACTAATGCTGATTATTCAATGATTCATTTGAATTTAAATATTTAAAATACTTTCACAGCAACAATTATATATGTGATTAATTTAGATTAATTAATCACAGAGTATGTAATTAATTAGATTATTTTTTTTTATTGATTGACAGCCCTACTTATTTTCCCCGCTGTATTATATCCTAAAAAAGGTAAAAAAACATGAATTATGTTAAAATAGGCACAATAAACACATAATACACATAATTAACTATTTTAAATAGTTTCTTGAGGTCTTAATAAAACATCTGTTCCACAATACAAAAAGGAAGAATCCCCACAACACCGTTTCCAACACTGTCCTCGATTGTGTGGTTGTTCCTTTACAAACATGAGCATCTTGTACAACGGCTTTGCTTCGACATTTTGGTATGGTGGTATGGTATCCATATGACATCATATCCCTTGCATAATTATGCTACGTTATTAACCCTGGTAGGCTTACTGTAGATATCAATAGATATCTACATATCCTACATTCATGAATTCAGCGGTATCATATTACTGCAAGAAGACAGGGGCTTTACAGATATCTTGGAACAAATTCTTCAATAATTTTGACCAAAGCCTTGACTCCCAAATCCCAGCATGCTGTTTATTAAAACTGCACTGTATTGCCTGTATGTAAACTTTGAAAGGCATGCTGGGATTCTTTCCAGGTGAGTGAACTTAGGGACCGTTATCAGGTATTTACTGTCTGCCTGACTCCAAAGGTGATGATTGATGTTTTCTCTCTTGAATACAGATGAGGCCCCTTGTTTTGTCATTGGTCAGCTCTTGCTCCCGCTCGCGCTCCTGCCCCTCCTCACGCACACGCTGTGGTCTAATCCTCGATGAACTCTGGCATATGCTGATGATGTGGGTTTCCACTGCTGTCAATCGGTCTCTTGAAAAGAGCCCACACTCTGGCAGTTCAGAAGTCACTCAGAAGGCACAGACTAACACTGTCCCACTCTTTCTCTCTATCTGCCTCTCCCTCACACACACATACGCACACACCCACATACAGAGACATCTCCCACCCAAACATACACACACAGACACACTCACACACACTCTTATCTAAAGACACCCATGTGATCTTGACTTTACCTGCAGTCAGTTGATAAGTAGTTTGCTTACTCAGATGTGCTCACATAGCGTCTGAAGCCTTTAGCTGCAAACAATCAGTCTCAGCCTTTTTAGAGCGCAGCAGGGATGCTGAAGGAGACATGCTCAGCTTCCAGACGTGTTCTATTTCATTTCCGTCAATTCGCTCTCAGATGCTTTCATTGAGTGTCATTTTTGGGGGCTTACTGATCCCAATCATGAAATTGCTTCATTTGACCGACCACAGTTGCTCTCTTCAGGGTTTGCCCCTTTGGTTGTTCCAATTTTTTTGCACTGCGAATGCAGACTGCTTAAATACCTCTCTCCAAGATGGCACTGACCTACTGTGCTGGTCTATTGTGGTTCGGTGGGTTTGTTGGGTTGTGTGAGTACCCTCATAATGGTGAGCAGTGGGCCAGGTGGCCGTCGTGTTTCGATTTCATATTGGAACTTTTCCGCTCCATTTCCCTTCCATTGGCTGGAGCTGGCCACTGACAGAAAAGATGTCAGTGGGGTCGTTGTCATCACGGGCAACAAACTGTTGATCAAAGACCGAGTCTAACACTGTCTGAGATTACGCAGCATTGTGGAAGAAAAATATGGGCCATTTAATGACATTTGAGAGAAGGTCTGCCTTCTGCCTCTTCTCTCTCTCCCCCCCTCTCTCTTTTTCTTTTTCTCTTTCTTTCTCCCTCCCTCTCTTTTATCCTGCCTCACCTTATCTCTCTTTATTTGCACCTGATTCTCTTCCTCTGATGTCTCCTTCTGTCTCTCCTCTTCCTCTCCCATCTCTCCCTTGACCCTTTACGTCTTTCACTCTAATATGGCCTTCTCCTCTGCTCACTCTCTCCTCCTGTTGATGACTCCCCCCCAGGGCCGGCGCTAGCCATTTGGGTGCCCTAAGCACAAATGCTTGGTGGTGCCCCCAACCCCCAACCAAACAACCACCACCACCACCAAAGGAATAACAACCATTCAGAATTTCTTAGGTTCTCTTTATTTACAAAATCAGAGCTGACTTTAAAAGGCCCTCTCCGCACAATTTCCACACATCAGCATCTAAAATGTGAGCTGACCATAGAGCAGGATCAGTTGGAGGGGGCAGATATGTCTCTGCAGTGTCACTTGCTGATGGCCCCTCAGTGACAGAACTCACTCTGCCTTCAGAAGCAGATGCGGTTGTGTGTCGACTTGTATCTGTACCTGGGCTATTTGATGATTGTTGGTCAGGGCTGAGTGCTGTTGCAGAGTCTGCAGAGCTGGTTGGTGGCTGGTGTTGTGGACTAGAACTGATGGTTGATCTAATTCTTCCTCCTGGCCTTGAGTTGCTCCTTGCATGTATCTTAGCATTGACCCTGCATTCAGAAATACAAGACAAAATATTCAGGGATTCTACTGAAATGCATTTTTGATTGAACCATCATACAAAGATATTGCACACATTTAGGCTAGTCTTTTAGGTTTATATATATATAGGCCTATGTGTCTCATGTGACACTATGTGAAAATGAAAAATTCAAAACTATTTTACCTTTAAAAGAGGTCTAGGCACAATATAATAATTACGACCGCCGCTAGCGAAGCTAGCGAAGCGGTCATATAGGGATTGTCACAGTTTTTTTTTTTAATTTTTATTTGTTTTATTTTTTTCCGTCATCTACTTCCTGAATTTTTGGTCAACGATACCCGGGACACTGAAACACCGGTGCACATGAAATTTGGTGGGTATGTAGCCCCACTAGACTTTTACGGAAAAATTTTGTTTCGTCCCCGGGGACCACTCCCCCCCCCCCCCCCCCCCCGTGCTGGGCCCCCCGAACCGCAAAAAAAGCAGTTTTTCCTAAATAACTACCTGAACCGTGGCACTGAGGAAGAAGAATCTTTTATGGTATGTTGGTCTCAAGGGCCCACATCAATCTGGCCCAGACCCCCCCATGGATGAAATTCTACGAAACTTGGCATACCCCCAGAGAATGCCAGGTCAATCATACACATAAAATTTGGTGCAGTTCTGAACATCTTAACTGAAGATAGGGGCGATTAAAGCAGAATAATATTGCATTTTCATTTTTTACCGGGGGGGTGCAAATCACAAATGAGTGATTATGGGCCAGGTTGATGTGGGCCCTTGAGACCAACATACCATAAAAGATTCTTCATCCTCAGTGCCACGGTTCAGGTAGTTATTTAGGAAAAACTGCTTTTTTTGCGGTTCGGGGGGCCCAGCACGGGGGCCCCCGGGGACGAAACAAAATGTTTCCGTTAAAGTCTTGTGGGGCTACATACCCACCAAATTTCATGTGCCCCGGTGGTTTGGTGTCCCGGGTATCGTTGACCAAAAATTCAGGAAGTAGATGACGAAAAAAAAAAAAAAAAAAACTTTGACAATCCCTATATGACCGCTTCGCTAGCTTCGCTAGCGGCGGTCATAATAATCACATAGAACAACTAAACTTATCTAAAGCTGTCTAATTTGGCAAAATCACATTACGTTCAGTTACAGGGTTTTTCCAAAGTTCACCTTAATAAGAGCCGTTTCCCACTCATCTAGGCCTACGTTATGAAAGTGTCACTTGTAGCGTTACTTTTTCACAATCAGATCGTTTGATCGTAATTGATAACAAACGCCGAAAAAGCGTCCTGAAATGTAAAGCAAACTAGGCTAATAGGCTAACGTTATCTCTGATGGCTAAAAGAAATAGCAAGCCCAGTTTAAGCATAATCAGAAATACCATTGCTAGCTAGCAACCTGAGGAAGGATTGCTAGTCTTATGCACCGATTGCTAACGTTAACAGAAAACAGCCGAGTGTTGAATTGCATTCAATAACCCATAATCCATATCCATCCACAACATAAAATAACTACAGTAGCTAGCCAGCATCAATCAACGTAACACTTGAACATGAACATGGCTAGTAGGAGCTTACGTTACATAGACATGCATACACGCAAGGGCCACAAAAGTAACATTTTTGTCTTACCTGCAAGCGCCGCGCGAGTATCACCCGGCTGTCTCTTCTTTTTCCTTTTTTCCGCCCTGACTCTTGAGGCCATGTCAAAGGTGTCCTACGCGCAGTGCGTGATGTGCGTGTGCGGAGCGCCGTCACTGCTCCCCCCCAGGGGACATGCACAGAGGGGCTGTTTTTATGTGTATAAATAGGCATATTCCTATTCCTATTCCTGTTTGAACACAACGTTTCAAACTTTGCCAAAAAATATGGATTGAATAGAAAAGTAAAAAATAAATAAATATGAGGTCAGGAGATTAGACTTTGAGTAGTTGTTGAGGTCCATCCCTTCCTCCCGGCAACGATGTCCTCAGTCACACAGCCAGGCAGTCACGTCAGACGGCCAAAAATGGCTGTGCACGTCTATAGCGCGGGAATGATGCCAAAAACCTCCCTTGTGTGTATGTCAGAGCATGGCTTGAGCTTGATGGCGAATGCAATGATTTAATTTAATGTTTATGTTCCATCTGTGCTTCTTGGACAAGAGTAAATTGAACACAAAGGGACCCCATTAGACGTATTGGAACAGGAAGACATAATCAGAGGCGGCAAAAACTTCACAGGGTTTGGACTGCATCCTTATTTAGGCCTACAAATTAGATGGAAGCAGACTGGAGAATGGCGTCAGAGACGGTTGATAAAGCTAACTATAGAATCTTTGATGGCGTTGTCATGGTGTCAGAATCATGGCCAATAATGCACGTCAGAAAAGGTGTACTGTTTGCCATAGTTCTCTCCACTGGAGGTGACACATGCATGATTATGACCCATGAGCTTGTCCCAAGATTAACAGTAGCCTACTTGTAACATCGACAAACTGAGATCTATCCTATTGAATGTTACAGCAGTACTGCGGAAGCAGATGTTCCTTCATCAGTGCCCTGCTTGTTTATGTTGTGTTTGCTTGTTTATGTTGTTATTAGTGTTGTTGTTATAGTAGTTGTCTATATTGTAGTTTTTTTATTAGCTGGTGGGTTTTGTTTTAAATAATACAGTTAGATAGCTATGCAAATATTTGGATAAATTGTTACGAGAAGAGATACTGTATGTTGATGCCAGAAAAGGGGAAATAACATTTGGTGTCTAACAACAACCTAGGGTCCACTACTTTTGGATGTGTTTGTTAATTCCAGTCTTACTCAAAACTGCACCGACATTGTTTTGGTCCCAAACAAATATTCCCATTCGTTATTATCCAAAACTAGACCCTACGTGGTTGTTAGATCATATTTTCTGATATTATTTTTTGGGCAAACACATTTCTATGCATGTTTACCAGGATTGCCAGCCTGTCCAAGATCTTCCCCACTCTGATGCTCTATAAACTGTGGGAGGATGGGAAGGTGGGTTCCCTGGACGACCCCCTAGAGAAATATGTGGAGAACTTCACCATCAAAAACCCCCTGGGCAAAGCACCTAACTCCGAGCTTAAGTACGTGACAGATGGCCTGATCTTTCTTGACAGCGGGGAGGTCCAGATCCGCTCCTCCTCTGTCACGCTCCGCAGAATGGCCAGCCAGCTCTCCGGTGAGAAGTGTGTGTGTGTGAGTGTGTGTGTGTGTGTGTTTTGTTTGTGACATGAGTGTGTGTGTGCAGAAATATCAAATATATCCATATTGAATTAAACATTTTAACAAGGAACACCTAACAAGGGATGTCTGAAGCTGAGAATTCCACAACAGTGCCCACATATTTCCCCAACTGCCTACCCATGAACATTGCAAATGTTGTTGTTGCTTTTCACTCTCAGCAGCTGGAAACCATAATAACACTGTGATAATTAGATCAATAAAACAACTCAACTGCAGAGTGTCACTGCTATGCTGATGACACGCAGCTCTATCTGCCTTTCAGTCCAAATTTAACTTCCACCTTCAACAAACTGTTTAGCTGTCTTGAGGATATCAAATCCTGGATGGCATGCAACTTTTTGCAATTAAATGAAAGCAAAACAGAAATAATTATCTTTGGCTCCCCCTCATCTGCCGCCAACCTAAGCAATACACTTGGTCCTCTCACCTAACCTGCATAGCCAAGTCAAAAACCTGGGCGTTCAGTTAGACGGGTCCTTAAATTTTAACAAACAAGTCAGCAATGTAGTCAAAGGAAGTTTCTACCAATTAAGAACCATAGCCAAGCTGAAACCCATTCTGTCCGCGACTAATCTTGAAACCGTTGTCCATGCCTTCATCTCCTCCCGCTTAGACTACTGCAATTCTCTGTACATTGGCATGTCACAATCAAATCTAAATAAACTCCAGCTGGTACAAAACGCTGCTGCTAGGCTCCTCACCAATACCAAAAAGAGTGATCACATAACACCAATTTTAGATCAGCTACACTGGCTTCCGGTCAAATTCAGGATTGAGTTTAAAATTGTACTTTTTGTTTTTAAAGCCCTTAAAGGTTTAGCCCCACCTTACATCTCTGAACTTCTGCCCCCACACTCTACTACCAGATCACTCAGGTCACAAGACCAACTGCTGCTTGCTGTCCAACGTACACGCCTTAAAACCCGTGGCGACCGAGCTTTTTCTGTAGCTCTGGAATACCCTCCCTCCACATATCAAATCCTCCCCTACAATTACCTCCTTCAAATCCAATCTCAAGACATAATTTTTCTCACTTGCTTTTAATACAGTATGATGTTTTTGGTCTTGTCTTAATTTTCTTATTTATTTTTATTTATCTTATCTATTTTCTTGTAGCTGCTACTAATGATGTCTTGCTACGAATAATCACACTTAGTTTATGTAGATGTATGGCCTTTGTGTAGATGTATGGTCTTATTGTTATGACTTATTTGCTAACCTTTCTTTGTTAAGCACTTTGGCTCAACCCCTGTTCAATCACAAGCACAGTTGAACAGTCAACTGAGGGCAACATTAAAAGGAATCAAAAGTGTAGCGGTCATGATAATACTATACTAAATAATACTATACATGATCAGAAGATGTCAACAAGCAAAGAGATCATGCAAAGCTGTAGGCCTATTCTACTCCACTTAAGAAAATACTCGAACTACTTGTGCACGTAGGCTTTAATAGCCAAATCTAGCAGATAGGAAAGTTTAAGTGGATCTTGTGAAAGTGAAAGTTAGACATTAGAAATGATTTGGGGTAAATGGCATGTTTGAAATTTTATGGGCAATAAAATATACATACAGTACCACTGATGGCGTGTAAAACAAAGCTTAAGATTGAAATTCCAATTTCAGTGTCAGCAAGAATACGTAGAGCATTTTTGATTAGAACCCAATACCCATTTCTCTCTCTCTCTCTCTCTCTCTCTTTCTCTGCCCCCGCCCTTTATCTGTCTCTCTCTCACTGGCTTCCCACTCCGTTTCTCTCCATTTATCACATATAATGTGCAGGTCTTCCACGGCGGCTCAGGGCCACAAACCTGCTGTGGAAGGGGAAAACTCAATCTGCCATTAATTTATTGCAAGATGATGTCCTTGTGGCGGACCCTGGCACCAAGTGAGTAGCTCTTTAAGGTGTGAATTAATATCATTCACTTCAGGGCCAATGTGCTTCATATCTGATAGAGGGTGAGTTATGAGAAAGATGATTATCCTCACAGGTGGTAAAACATCACTTTTCTGACTCTTCCGAATTACTTTTCCACACTCTCCATTTATAATGATTTCATTGGATCATGAGGCGATTTAGTAAACCTGTCGCGCATTATCCGTTCCTCAGGTGTCATTACAGCAACCTGGCCTTCTCCCTATTGGCTCATGTTATGGCAGAGAGGGTGGTGGGACTGGACTACCAGCGGTGGATCAACGACAACATCCTGGACCGCCTGGGCATGGAGGACACAGGCTTTGACATCACACCGGCCATCCAGACCCAGATGGCCGTGGGGGTGTACAGCAACGGCCAGGCGGCGCCCCTCTACGACCTGGGCTGGTACCGGCCGTCGGGCCAAATGTTCTCCACGGCAGCGGACCTGGCTAAGCTGGCCATGATGCTGCTGGGCGCCTACCACCGCAAGCTGCTGGAGCCCGACACGCTGAAGATCATGCTGACGCCACTGTTCCGCTGCGACAAGGACTACTTCGCCAACCGCACCGGCACACCCTGGGAGGTCAACGAGGTGCTGGGCTATGAGATGGTGCGCAAGGACGGCGACCTGGACGGCTACTCGGCCACTTTCTCGCTGGTGCCGCGTCTCAAGCTGGGCTTGGTGGTGTTGATGGCCGGTACGCGGCCGCAGAACCAGGATGTTGTGGCCAAGGCCTACGGCCACATCATTCCCGCCATGGAGCGGGCATTCCGCGACGCCAAGCGGGCACTGGTTCCCCCGCCCGACCCTGTGCCCTTCGTGGGCTTCTACACCTACGGGAACATCACCTATTACGAGATCAAAGCTGGACCAGACGGTGTTCTGATCATGCAGCAGTTCGGGCCCCAGATTGCAGACCTCATCCCGGAGAGGTACCGGACGATTAAGCTGAACTACCTGGTGGACCGAGTGTTCCGGGTGGTCTTCGAGAAGGAGTACCCCTGTGTCCTGCGCGTCAGCACTGCCTCTGTGTCCCTGGAGGCACAGGATGGACAGCTCTTTAACTTCTACGTCTTTGACAAGCGTGGGCTGTCCCCGGGCTTTGATGCCCCTGGCCTCAACACATATAACGTGGTCCGAATAGCCCGCCGCCCGACTTTCAACACCTGAGCTTCAACAAACTTCAAAAAAACTGTTGGTGGGGAGGGCATATTGGACCCATCGTGTTTTCAAATTAGCTTGCAAAAGCTTGCCAAATGGGTTAACGGCTGTGAGTGGCAAGCAAAATGACCCTGACTGATTCCTTCAAAGCAAACTGTGTGCATGCCATTCTGTACTGTACACAATTAGTAGTGCAAGCGGTGCAATGGAGATAGAGTGACAGTCTTGAAAAAATGTTTCTCTCTTTCATACTTTCCTTCATTCTCTTATTATTTCTCTTTCACTTTTTGTTTATTTATTTTATTTAAACTTTGCTGAGCTGTATTTGATATCATTTTTATACACTTGGCTAACCAAACCTTGGGCCTGTTTTGCATGTTCATGTCGTTCCTGTGTCAACCTTTCTGGATATGTTTTTCTCTTTGTGTTTTGTAGCGTCATGCACTACCAGACCAGAACATTGAAAAATCCCTTACCTGTTTTACATCATGACAGATTCTCTCTGTTATTAGCAACAAACACCACATTTCATCTGTGTCCTTAAGGTGTGAATGATTATGGTAAATGTTGTTAGTGCTTGGAAACACACAAAACTCCTCTCCACATCACCCAAACACCCATCACAAGGACAGGGGATTTAAGGGGCAAATGGAACAGTTAAAACAATCAATATAACTCTCCTTGCTTTTCACTGATTTCTGTTGATGTTTTTGTTGTTGCTGTGGTTTTTATGTCTGTCATGAAACAAAAGAACCATTCATTATTTTTTTCAGATTGATAATGCATTATTTATTTATTTGTTTGTTTGTTTGTTTTATTTTGTTCTAAAAGCTATGGATGAAACATGTACATTTAATCCCCCATATCTAAACTGGAAAATACCTTCTTTGGTCCTTTGATCCCTCTCCTTTGTAATGCTTTGATTAGGGCCAGTTGTATCAGCGCATCAAATTGACTCTGCATGACTCACCATTTTGGCACAGAGCCTTCTGTGCTGTCCAATTCCTGTGTAGAACTGACTGATTTGAGAAGGGCACATGTTCTAGTCTTTCACCAGTGCATCAACAAACAATTACACTTTACCCCCATACACCCTGTGCTAATGTGACATGACTCTGCTGAAAAGAATAAACAAATACAAATTGCTGTCTAGACCACGCACAGGTGATTTTGATACTAATGCTTGTCTTCCTCTGAAGACAGTGTGTTTTGTTTTTAATCTGTGGATGAATGCTGTAGGATCGTCCAACTGATCATAATGTTGTCATAATCAATCAACAGAATATTGGCAATTATTTTGACTTAGGGCTTAGTTGCCACTGATTGTTTGGTTTATAATCTGATTGTCTGGTTAATTTTGGGACCAGGAACCCTCCCATGAGAAGTCAATATGGAAAGGATTGGCTGTGGTTGTCTGCCTGCCAATGTGCATCTGCAAAAGTGCAGTCATGTCTACACACACACAAACATGTGGAAAAGCACATGTACACACACACATAATAAACACAAAATAAAAACACAAAATAATTCACCCACTCCATTTGCACACATCCGCTCACTCTTATATGCATACTGTTGATTACTCTCTAGTGTCAAACTGAGCCTCATAGGAACACAACTGTGACCACCAGCCCCTGGGTGTTCCTTTTTCCTCACTGTCTTTTCATCTCCCACTTACAGTATACGCACACAGGCACACATACACACACATTCACTCACAACAAAATGACAGGCAACGATAACCAGGCAACAAACAAACATGAAACATCCTCATAAACAGAGGTAGAGATTTATGGTTTGATTAAATCAGTTGGATGCCTTCGCTCCCAATGGAAGCAATTACTCTCTCTTTGTGGGGATGCGAGGGAAGCTATGTGGACATGGGGGGGGGGAGGGTCGGGGCAGGCACCTTTCCATACAAAACACAGGATGACAGCCCATAATATCATCCAAGCCCATCATCTCATAACTGTCAATGGCAACATGGCCAAAATTTCAAATTTCATCACCCTCTGGGTATAAAGGCCAAACAGGGTCAAGCCCACATGAAGATGACAAAATTAACAATGCTTTTCCATTGCTCCTCACAGAAAACAGGAGCAAACTTGAAAAGTAGCTAAGACAGTTCATTGATCATTAGCATTAAGAAAGTGCATTGATCATTAGCATTTGAATGAAGAGTCATACGCCATGAGCAAAGTTATTTTATCTTTTAGCCTTTTTTAACTTAGTCTTTTGAAAAGTTCATACAGTATAATACAGACTTCTTACAGTTTATCATGATGTATAAAACAGTTGTTGAATCATCTACACACCCAAAAACACGTAGTACATCCACATGATGAGCAGATCGACATCAAGCCATTATATTAAAAATACAGTGGGGAAAATAAATACACCATCTGACAAATAATGTTATATAACACAATACATTCTCTCTGAAATAATCAGATGATTGCACTCCATACATTTAATGTAAGACTCAATCTGTATCTACAATTTGAAGACACTTTCCTTTTGTCATGTCCAACATTTATTTTTCATTTGACCTGAAATCTGTGTGAAGTCCAGCCTCGATACTCTCGCACGGATACCCACTCCAATAACAAAAGGTAATTTTGGAGGAAACACTGTGCAGCTGAGTGCTAGTAGGGTATCAAATAAGGTCATCACCAGCCTGTGTGTCAGTTGTAATAGATAGATAGATATTTGATACTTTAGATAGATTACTTTATTCATCCCCAAAGGGAAATTATGGTGTTACAGCAGCAATTAATAATATAAACATATATCATACATATACATACATACATACAAGTTAAAAAATAAATACAATTGGGTATGGTCTCCGTTGAAGAGGTTGTAAACTGTGCATTGTCTCTCAGCATAAGATTTTCTTCGCACGACACAAAGGGGAGTTGTTGTAAATAGTTATGGCAGTGGGCAGGAATTATTTTCTATAACGGTCCTTGTTATGTAATGATTGTAATGTTTTGCATTGTATTCAAGGCAGCATGTCACGAATCAATGGCACAGGTTTCAGCTATATTTGTTTTATCCAAGGCAACATGAAGCAAATATACAGCAGGTTCTAGAAACGGCAGTGTGGTGGAGTTAAGAAAGGCCTGGACACCTTCATCCAGTGTCTGAAGGCGAGGATCAACCAGTCAAGCTAATGGAGATCATCTTCATTCACGGTCATGCAGGCACGTGCGGGGGGGGATAAAGAATAAAAAAAATGTAAAATAAATAATATAGAAGTAAAGTTGGTAGCCTCGTCTACCTGCGCTGCTGCCGGTATGTGACATCATAGGCTATCAACGTGACCTTTCACATTTGCTTGCCTGCAAGATGCGCATCCTATTGTTGTTCTTTTAGAGATGGCGAAAAGCAAAATAAGCTCACTACAGACAGTCTGTTTCCAAAACAATTTAGCTGATAAGATCTGTGAAGTATGAATCCTACCCCCCCCCCCCCCCCCCCAATGGTCATTAAAGGTCATTTCTAGGAATGTAAGTGGTGGGGACAGGCTTCGACATCTTCAAAGGGAGGGAGACCTGGTGGATCGTAAAACATAAAGCCACCACCTTCCCAGGTCTAAATGATGATGTGGATTTTTCACCCTCTCTATAGGGCATTTTAGTAATGTTGGTATGTCTGTTCTAATGCTCTTTTGGTTTTGTTTTTAGACATATCATAGTAAGTATGTATTTGGTATGTGTATGCATAATAATATTCAAGTGCAGAAAATAGCTTTGTGCAAACACTACTATCTGCATTCAATCACTGGTGTCTTCTTTGGGGTCCCTGGGACAGCTCAGTAAGTGTTTGGCTGTGATGAGATAATTAGTATTTTCAATTATCTAGTCGTTGCTGTTAAGGTTTGGGGGTGGGACTTAGGTCATGTGACCATTCCCACACCTCTCTACCTGGTAAATGTGCTCACCTGTGACTGGCATGCCCTGATGAAAACTGTATAGTTGAAACGCTTTGGCATGTAGCCAATTTTGATTAAAGGCTTTTTATATTTATCAGGAGTGCCTCATTTTTCTGTTTTCTCAATTTAGCTGATGTTGAAAAATAAACGGTAACATTAATCTCGTTTTCTAGTGTCATTTTGAAGTAGCCTATGTGTTTGCCAGCAAAAGCTTTTCAACAAGCATAATTTTAAACTGAATTGACTTACACTTGGCTACCACTTGGTTTCCTTTCTATACCAGCTAGCAGCAGCTAACCTGGGAAACCTTTTGAAATTGGAAAGGGAAAACATGCATCATTATACTGAATCATGTATACTCTGGTATTTAGTAACCTACTAGGCCACATGGGCAAATCGGTTTCATGTCCACTCTGTCTCTGGCAGTAGGCTAGGTTACGCAAGCAACTCCTCGAGGCGCTAGTAGTAGCCTAATAGGCAGGCAGGTAGGCTGATAAGAAATAGGCTCCCTACTTAATTTTCCCGTCCGCGAGCAAATGTGATGAAAAAAAAGTTGTTTTTGAAGGTTTATGTTTTAGGGCTGTCAAACTTAAAGGTTGTATCAGCGATGGCAGAGTAACATCACTTCTGTTGACATTCAAACAAAACAAAGCTACTGTAGCTCGCTGCTCCCTCCCCCTCCCTCCCGTGCAATTGAAACTCTCCTGAATGCGCATCTCGTCGGTTATTGGTTGGAACACTTTATTTTGCCTTTGAGTGGTTGGCAACACTTGTTGGTAACAATTGTATTTGTGTACAGATCTCAGAGCCTGGGCTGCCTACAGAGACACGTTTATTTGACGGCCTGCTTATGGGGCGGGCAGCTAGCGGATCATTAGGAAAGATTAGATGAATGTGATAATTTATGTTTGGGCCTTTTTTGGGTCTGCCATCACTGATACAACCTTTAAGGTGTAAGCTTTACAAATAAAATTAACACAATGGATTAATCTGCTGTATCCTCTGTATTGAGATCAATTCTAAGGCTTGTTGGCGATAAGGGTATCAAATTAAACTATAAGTTCTCATACACATGTTAGTGTCATTCTCTCCATTCATCCTAGAATGAAGTTAATAAGGCGAAAAACAATTGTGCTTCTCCAAAGCTTAACTCTCCTCTCTCCTAATTCAGTTTTTAAAATAATGTTGATATATTGTTAACAAATCTTGTTCCATGTGCCCGTTTTTGAATTTGAGCCCCTGCCCCTCAAAAGGTCTCTGCACAGCCCTGCAGTCACTACACATGAGTCCTACACATGAAGATGGTCTCCACAGTCACGAGTCCTTCACATGAAGATGGTCTCCACAGTCACGGGTCTTTCACATGAAGATGGTCTCCACAGTCACGGGTCTTTCACATGAAGGTGGTCTCCACAGTCATGAGTCTTTTTACATACAGTAAAGGTGGTCTTCACAGTCATGAGTCTTTGACATGAAGGTGGTCTCCACAGACACAGGTCCTTCACATGAAGGTGGTCTCCACAGTCAAGGGTCCTTCACATGAAGGTGGTCTCGTCCTCGTGCTCCCAGCCGCTGGTGGAGGCCGTGTCACGGGCTCGGCTCCGGGGTCCACTGCTGGACACGTGTGTGGAGCAGGACGCACTCTTGAGGATCTTGGAGATGGGCGGCGAGCTGTTGCGTGAGGCCGCTGTGGCGCCGCCGCCCTTGTGGCAGACGAGCTCGCGGAAACGCTCGCGGAAACGGCTGGAGAGCATGTTGTAGATGATGGGGTTGACGGCCGAGCTCAGGTAGAAGAGCACGCCCGACAGGATGTGCACATACTCGTAGACGCCGTGCATGTAGTCCGTCCAGTGCGTGGTGAAGCTCCACAGAAGCCGGTCAATGTGGAAGGGGGCCCAGCAAATGGCAAATACCACCACCACTACAACTGGAGAAGAGAGGAGGAGAGAGAGAGAGGAGGAGAGTGAGTAGAGAGCGGGAAGGGGGGTACGCAAATTAAAAGAGATGGTGGCACAGATGGTCGAGATTGGAGACAAGAAGGACGTGAGAGACATAGAAAGATAAAGAATAAAACACCAACAAAACAGGGCAAGAGGACAGACGGTGAGGTAATGTGGTTGGGGAGTAGAGGAGACATAACTAAAGTCTAATTCACTAGAGTTAAAAGATGAATATAAACAAACACAAATCACACTCTGACTTAGACTGATATTTAATCTCTTACTCTGTTTGCCCATTTGCGTGCAATGAAAGCCAGCTTTATGCACTCTGAATGGCGCACAAGGTTGAGTTCAACTAAAGTATTGCTGAGCTTATTCTCAATGACTTCACCTTAACCTACTATTGCTTTGGTTGTACATTTGAACATTTTGAGGTTTATTCCCTTTAAATGGTGTTTCAATGATAACTGTTTAGCCATTTAGGAGCAATAAACTGCAGGCATTACTTACAGCTCCTCCATCCTCTCCGTTTCAGTAATGGATACAAGGATACAAGGAAGTTTATTGTCACATGCATATAGTTACTGGATGTAAGAAATGCAGTGATGCAGTGTCAGTCTATTTGTGCATTTATGGGGGGGGGGGGGAGAGACAGGACCAATCGTCAAAATTTCGGTGTCCACCATTCTAGTTCATCCAAAACACACCAGAAAAGGGACTCAAAGTGCTAAATACCGGAATTTTCCTTTAAGGATTAAGCTCATTCATTTCAACAGTGTTAGAGCTCTAGCGTGTCGTTACTAAGTGTCAGTGATAAATTGAGTGTGCCCATTCGTTTATATTGTTAAGTCAGCCATGAAAGTAACTAATACAAAGCCACATATTGTTATACCATCTTAACAAAACTCGATTGTCTTTCAAACCCTCATGACTTTGGATGGATTTTTGGGTAGGGTGCATTCGACCTTCTACTTTAACTAAAAGTTATTTATTTATTTATTTATTTTTTGTAAAATCCTGTCCAAAGCATGGGACGTATAATACCGTTCAAAAGGTTGGGGTCACCCAGACAATTTTATGTTTTCCATGAAAACTCACACTTTTATTCATCAAATGAGTTGCAAAATTAATATAAAATATAGTCATGAGGTCAGAAATAAACTTTTTATTTGAAATAATAATGTTGTCCTTTAAACTTTGCTTTCATCAAAGAATTCTCCATTTGCAGCCATTACAGCCTTGCAGACCTTTGGCATTCTAGCTGTCAATTTGTTGAAGTAATCTGAAGAAATTTCACCCTATGCTTCCTAAGCACCTCCCACAAGTTGGATTGGCTTGATGGGCACTTCTTACGTGCCTTACGGTCAAGCTGTGTCCACAGCAGCTCAATAGGGTTGAGATCTGGTGACTGCGCTGGCCACTCCATTACAGACAGAATACCAGCTAAATAGTTTTGCATAGTTTGGAGGTGTGCTTTGGGTCATTGTCCTGTTGTAGGAGGAAATGGATATAAGAAATGGAAATGGATGTAAGATATAAGGCTAATCCAAAAACTCTAGCCTTGTTTGTTTGTGCCACATTGATAACACAATATTAACAATACTATGCATAATATTAAGTTGTTAAAAGCAGTTATACATTTCATATATTAAAAGGGGATATCAACAATGACACCTGGAACCTGCCAGTCTATCTCTCTCTGGTGCGCAGATGCTCCTGCATGATCATCCTTGCATGTAACACAAAGTTGGTGCATTTTGACATTCGAAGAAAGAAAAGCAGTTAGCAGTAAAGCTATTTATTGGCTACATTTTGGGACCCCCTCTGTCCCTTGGTGCCCTTATTCGTGATGCACATGGTGAATACAATGTTGAAACATTTCCTATAGTTTCTTACCTATATTTGCCCTGATGCACTCATTGACGCAAACACACACACTCGCTTTGGACTCTTTTCCCTGCTGCTGTCCCTTTCTTAGCCTACAGAGCAACTAGGACAGGCGCACTACGCACTACAAAGTGGGGTCTGGGTCTGTGGTTCATTTTCACCAAAAACCGGGAAATATTATTAATTATCTGAGACAGTCACTCAAAAAAGAGAACAATCCTGGGAAATCCAGTGCATGTGGCAACCCTATCCACAGGGTATGGCATGGCATTGCAAAATGGAATGAATTAAACCCTCTATCAGAATCTGAACACCCTATTATTGCTTCAGTGCAAGAGAAAGACAGAGAAAGAGAAATTGAAAGAGAAAAAGAGATAGAAAGAGAGTGAGAGTGAAAGAAAACGAGAGACAAAGAGAAATAGTGAGAGTGAGAGAGAAAAGTTAACTTACAGAGCATCTTAGTGATCTGCCGCCTCTTCCCTCCCTCCACGTGGATGGTCCAGCTGACCTCGGAGCCGCCACTCTTCCCCGAGTCGCCACCACTCCCCCGCGACCTCTGTTCCTGGCCCAGCCGCACGCCGATCACCATGTACAGCACACTGATCACAGTCATGGGCATGAAGTAGAACGAGATGGTGGTCACCTGGATAACCAGGTTGTAGATCCAGAGGGGCTTGAGCATGTGGCAGGTGGCCGACTCGGGGACGGGTCCGCTGTCCAGTTCCAGGTAGTAGATGCCGTGCAGCGAGGTATTGGGCAGGGCGCAGAGCAGGGCGGCCAGCCACACGGCCGTGATGACGCGCTGGACGTGGCGAGTGGTGACAGTGTAGCGCGTGCGCAGCGGATGCACCACCGCCACGTAGCGCTCCACGCTCAGAGCCGTCACGTTGAGCACCGAGGCGAAGCAGACCATCTCGAAGAGGAACACCTTGAAGAGGCAGCCACCCTCACCGAAAGGGAACGGGTAGTTCTGCCACAGCTCGTACGTCTCCAGCGGCATGCCCAGGATCAGCACCAGTAGGTCCGACACCGCCAGGCTGAACAGGTACAGGTTGGTGGGCGTGCGCATCTTGCGGTGCTTGGCGATCACCGTGCAGGTAAGCAGGTTGCCCCCGACTCCCACAATGAAGATCAGCAGGTAGGTGAGGGCCACCGGGAGGAAGAAGGGCGACCGCCGTGGCCCCAGATATTGGAGCATGATCTCCTCCAGCGGAGGGTCAGGCACGCTGTCGTTCCCCGAGGTGTTGCTGTAAAGACTGCTGTTGAGTCCTGACATGTTCAGAAAGAAATCCTTAGTGCGGCTGGTGGACATAGTGTTCTGGGTTAAAGGCAGACTGAGTGAATGGAGGGCG
The DNA here is from genome assembly GCF_046254945.1 of Alosa pseudoharengus. Taxonomy (NCBI): domain Eukaryota; kingdom Metazoa; phylum Chordata; class Actinopteri; order Clupeiformes; family Clupeidae; genus Alosa; species Alosa pseudoharengus. Next base: position 17,465,332 of record NW_027468837.1, read on the forward strand.
ATTGAATGCTGGGAGCGGTCAGCAATGCATTCTGGGACTCAATGGGCTTGTCTGGGGCACCTAAGTAAGTAAGTAAATGTTTATTTATATAGTGCATTTTTCATGAACAAAGTGACAAAAACAAAAACATAAGATGACGAAGGAAAATTAGGACTTAACAGTTGTCACATTTCTCACACCTTCTCACTTTGTTATAAGAAATTGCAGGTGAACCCAAAATCTCTGCAGACTTCATGACATTTGATGACAACTATGACCACAGGCGATCATTAATAAGGAGTTACAAATCAAAGTATCACTTCTTGTAAAGCATCTATTCAGTTATGTACACAGATTTTATAGCTTAAGATAAAGCCGTTATTATGCATTCACCTGTCTCCTTACTTATCTACATGATCACTTATGGTAATACTGTAACGTGGTAATTGTGGTAAGTGTAATTATGACCACCGCACAGCGAAGCGGCGGTCATAAAGGTTTAGTCAGATTTTTCTTTTCTTTTTTTCTTTTTCGCATGGCCAATTTTCTGTCAAGGATTCCCGGGACACTGAAAGACCGGGGTGCACGAAACTTGGTGGGCATGTAGCCCCACAAGAATAGCATGGAACCATTGTTTTTCGTTTTGATCTGTAAACTAAAAATGAGGTGTTGTAATAGCAGGTATTTGTGACCTAACATGGTCAAAACTGCACGAAATTGGAAGTGTAGGATCATTATGACACCCTCTGAATGCACGCAAAGTTTCGTGGAATTCCGTTCATGGGGGGCCATACAATAAATTAATTCATGTTACTGTACACCAACTGGCCTGTAGGTTGCCGGACATCTGCCGGACATGTGAATATCTCGAGAACCTTAGGGCCTAGGAGGACCACCTTTTTTTGTATGTTGGTCTTAAGGGGCCATGTCAACCCATCCTATTACCACTCAATTCATGTATAGCGCCACCTACTTAAAAATTAAAAAGCAAAAAATTAGGTGTTTTAATCACAATATCTCTGGCTGACATGGTCAAAACTGCAGGAAATTGAATATGTAGGATCATTATGAATGCATGCCAAGTTTTGTGGACTTTTGTTCATGGGGGGCCATACAATAAATTAATTTATGTGTACATTTAGTGACCGTATACCAACAGAGTTTTCTGTGAATATCTTGAGAACCGTTAGGGCCAAAGGGGCTTCAGTGTCACACACCCATATGCTCTGCATTGATTAATTGCATTATTTATTTATTGACTCACTGCTTGATTCTATGTTTGTGTGTTTGGGGGGTGGGGGGTGCATTGGGGACACTGTGTGTGTGTGTGTGGGGGGGGGGGTGCTGTTGCATGAACTTGAACAGATATATTCATGAGGTATGAGGACAAAGAAGTCAAAATGAATTATGCCTGAACTAATTATGACCACCGCGCAGCGAAGCGGGCAGTCATATAAGGTTTAGTCAGATTTGTCATTTTTTTTTCGTATGCGTAATTTTCCGTCAAGGATTCCCGGGACACTGAAAAACTGGGGTGCACGAAACTTGGTGGGCATGTAGCCCCACAAGGATAGCATGGAACCATTGTTTTTCGTTTTGATCTGTAGCCCATCCCCCCCCCCCCCCCCCCCCGCTGGACTGGACCCCCGAAAGGAGGGTAGGGCGGACACAGTTTTCTGTGAATATCTCAAGAACCGTAGGGTTTAGGAGGACCACCTTTTTTTGTATGTTGATCTTAAGGGGCCATGTCAATCCATTTCATAACCACTCATTTCATGTATAGCGCCACCTAGTTAAAAATGAAAAAGTAAAAATGAGGTGTTGTAATCGCAGGTATCTGTGACCTGACATGGTCAAAATGGGAAGTGTAGGATCATTATGACACCCTCTAAATGCACGCCAAGTTTGGTGGAATTCCGTGGGGGGCAATACAATAAATTCATTTATGTGTACATTTAGTGACTGTACACCAACAGAGTTTTCTGTGAATATCTCGAGAACCGTAGGGCCTAGGATGACCAATTTTGTGTGTATGTCTGCCTCCAGAAGTCATGTTAACCCATTCCATATACACACACATGTGCACAAACGCACACACTAGGGCTGTTGGAACGAATTTCTAAAGTCGAATATAAATCGAATATTCAAAAAAATCAATACTAATCAAATTTGGAAATTACTATTCGAATGTGGTGATTTGGGGAGTTTTGTCATGTCTAATGCACAATCTAAATGGCAGCGATGCCCCACGGAGATCACTCCTGACCATTTCAGCGATGTCTGGAACATTTTTGGATTTCCATCAGAAAACGGCGAAATAACAATCAGCCTAATGATGTCTTAGGCTAATCTGCAGAATACTGTATGTAGCAGCAAGCAGCCTGAGTGCACATCTGATAACGCTACACCCTTGGGGTATACTACGAAGCACGTTAGACATATAATATCTAGGCTATCTAGGCATATGAGGATTCACAAAGCCTTAACTCAGGGGTATAAGTTAAGTGATACTACGATATAGCAGTTATGTGATATATTTGTCAAACTAGGCTTTCAGCTCAGATCTGTGCGCATTCTCGGTGTTGGGATGATATTGGCCAATCATGAAACGTGGAGACGCACAAAACTGCCTATATTAAAAAATAATTACTTCCGCATTTATGAGCGATAGCATAATCTGCGGTCATTTTTAATGTCTAGCCTATAACATCAAATAAATCGATTGTCATCAGATGTTGTATTGTATGCACGTCCATAGTGGCATATTTGCACGCACAACACTATTAAAACGCATATGATATCCAAAATATGTAGAGGCGGTCCCACCTGTAAGATCTATGACAGAATCCTACATGTGAGAGAACTTTGTTTTTCAAGATGAAATTGATTGGTCAGTTGGCGGTAGTTTTACACGATTTGAGCTATAACTTAGCACATAACCTGCTCCTGACCAGGTTTGGTTGATAGCATAAGACACCATGGTGATACGGCGAGGCTAAAACAGATCTACTTTTGTGTCACAGCATACCCCGGCTTTGAGCGCAACATACATCGCTAACCCACTAATTGAGATTCGTAGTATACCCCACCTGACAAGCTAGGTAAACAGTCCGAGGACGATCGGAACCACGCAGCTAAAGCAGGCAAGAATTCGGTTTTTGCCTCCCTCCTCTAGGCTATGTCCGGTGCTTTAGTCACTGCCCTGATAGGCACAACTTTTCTTCAATCTGGAAATACTTGCTAATTTGGCGTCATCAAACAAACATAGGCATTCAATAAAGTGGTAGTGGCGTTTATTCAGTGTGAGTGCGCCGCATCTGCCCAAAAGAAATTGAAATCACTCAAGTTGCACAGATATCGTTGGTAGACTGAGCTTTTGTTCAGCATTACATTACATTCACAGTAATCATACATATCACACACACACACACATAAACATATGCACGCACACATCAAGAATTTCTCTGAATTATGAACAGGCAAGATGGGGGTGGGGTTGTATAAAATTAATTTTACATGTGAAATCTATGAACTAATCATGTTTTGGTACTTGTTATCTAGCCGATACCAGTGAGAATTGAGTGTGCATAATGCAATTCAGTGAGACAGTTAGAAATATGCCTTTTACCTTTTGTTTTTAGCCAGCAGCCAGACCAGCAGATACCCTGACTGTGTTCAATTACTGAAGCTAAGCAGGCTTAGTTACAGTAGTACTTGGATAACAAGGGTAAGGCTATTTGCACCCCTGGTACAATTAGCAGTGTATGCTATTCGTACCCTGGTGCAATAAGAAGTGAATTCTATTCGTACCCCAGTGCACACAGCAATGTGTCCTATTAGTACCCCGTCTGGTACAAATATCAATGTATGCTATTCGTACTCCGGTGCACACAGCAATGTGTTCTATTAATACCCTGTCTGGTACAAATATCAGTGTATGCTATTTGCACCCCTGTGCATTTATTCTGGCATATTGATCACACAATGTAATAATAATATTTAAAAAAAAACAAGCAACATGTTTTTTTGTTCTTACATAACAAGGTGAGAATAGCTCAGCTGTGTAATAACTGTACACTGTTTGCATCAATGTACAGTTAGAAGTGGATGCTATTCGTACCCTGGTGTTTATAGTACTGTATGCTATTTACACCCTGGTGCATGAACTAGCTAATTGTTGCAATCAAAACGTCCGTTTGAGAACCCATTTCTTGTTTAAATTTCGCGCCTTTACTCCAGAGACGTTGGTACACTCACTCTGCCAAAATGCATCACACGGGAATCGAACCGCAGTCTCCCACATGTTCACCCAGGTCTGTGACCACTGCACTATCTTCTTCCACAAGTAAAGGGTGTTTGCAGGTAAACTTATAGTTTATAGGCCTGAACGTCATATTCACAAAATTTCTGTTAACTAACAAACTGACGGTTGTATGTGTTCACTGAACCAAGATTATAAAATTAAAACACAACTCTTCAATCTAAAACTTAATCTGAACAGATATTAGTGCCAAAACCTTTCAGAATTCTTTACTTTCTGCTGACAAAAAACGAATGTCCGCCATGTTTTTTGTGCACGTGAGCAACGTCTTTTTGTTGTTATGTCACAGGGTGTAAATAGCTCAGCTGTGTGGCCAAGGCTATTTGTACCAGGGGTGTAAATAGACACTCGGGATAAGAAACCTCCTTGGAAGAGTATAGGTTCCTGCTGGGAGTGGTGTTGGTGGCTGGCCAGTAGGTGGCACTCTTCCCTGTGGCCAAAAGTAAGGGTGTCACGATTTCGATTTTATATTGAAATCGATCGAAATTACATCTCAATCTCGAACTTCGAACTTAAAAGTAGAATCGACGATGCAGCCACAACCCCAATGTCACGTCCAGCATGTATGCCAAGACGCACAAACGCACACACACGTGCTGAACTGCAGCGTCAACACTCCTCTAATTTTAGCAGCCAGTTAAAATATACACATCAACCTACCAAAATTAAACCCCCTCTTGCTACTTTGAAATCACCAGTGTGGAAGTATTCGTTCATTCACGTCAATTAAAACTAACTTAGCCTACTCAACTTAGCAAGTGAAAAGATGATCTAGTTACAGTCCAAAGTTACTTTAAGGCTTAAAATGCACATTGATAAGTACCTGGTACATATTCCATGAACACTAACCTTCCGTTTCTTTGGAGTGTGCTGAAACGATCAAATTATCATTCTGTGTTTTCATTTCACTATGTTCACGTCTCTGTTTTAGCCTAATGTTAGTTCTGTTTACATTACAACCTCGCGGTTGGAACGGTTTCAAAATAAAAAGCGGTTTCAAAATAAAAGCCCCCCGAAACAGAAAAGGAAAAGGCCAAAAAGAGTAAATAACATATAAGGAATGCATTAATAGTAATATTTAAAAAATGAAAAAAGAATCGTGACTTTAAAATCGAAAATTACATCGAATCGATGATTTAGAGAATCGTGAGACCCCTAGCCAAAAGTCACCAAACAAATATCAATCCCAATGCCCTATTGCAGTGACAGGGACACTGTAGCCTACTGCAGGAGATGTTTTTCTTCGCATGAATGTTAAAGAGGCCCTATGCAACAATTTTAGCAAAAATGACCTTAATTATGCAGGTTGAGAGTCGTTCTGATGGTTCTACAACACTTTTTGGGTCGTTTGGTGGGTGCTTCGTCTCCCCCTAGTGCTTCTCCGCGGAAAAACCGAATATGCAACTTTCTGGTCACGGTCGGAACACATCCGGATGTAACTCGGCGGAAATACTCGAAAATGTAGTCAGATTTAGTCAGATTGTAGTTTCTAAGAAGACTGCAAAACGGACTCCGACTTGGCTTTGTTGCTGTTGAAATTGTAAGTAGCCTACCTTTGGGTGAACTTCGTTTTTGTAATGTGATTTTTGCTCGACCGTTTTATTGTGAGCCCTATGTGTTTAGCTTGGTTTATTGATGCTAGCTCGCTAGCTATTGGGGGTTTAGCGTAGCAGTCACTTGCTACCGAAGCTGCAGGGGGAGCTATGTCGTGAATAATGCGAGCCCAAATCAGGCGAAAACCCAGAAACAGCGAAGGAATAACCAGACCTGCATAGGGCTTCTTTAAATTGAGGTCCTGACTCACCATGGTTGTTAAAAATCCCATGGCACTTATCGCAAAGAGTAGGTGGTTCCCTGATTTGCTGGCTAAATTCCCAACCTAGTTCATTCAATTTGGCCTTGTAATCATCCTCCCAGTCAGGGATGGATTACTGCACGGGTCTACCGGGCCCAGGGGCCCAAGGGTTCAGGGGGCCCTGAAGCCCAAGCCTTTGCATGGAATCATTGCCTCAATATCAACAGATCAGGATGTAGGCTATGAATCTGATTGAATTTAGTATTGGCCATCCCCAAAATGCACCAGAATACAGGAAATCACATCAAACAAATTAAAAAAATTCTGGGGGAGGACCCCCAAACCCCCCCTTCCACATATACGACAATTAGTGGGGGGCCCTTAACACATCTGGGCCCAGGGGCCCAAAAGTTTATAATCTGCCCATGACTGCGCAAAATAGTAATACAACGCATTAACCTGCTGCGCCACAGGAGAGGCAACAGTTTGCCAGTTGATAAATAAAGTACCAAAAAAACCATCAAACCCGTGTTTTCATGTCAGCGACTTTAAAGGGGAACTTGGCAACTATTTCAACATAACAAACCAGTTTAGAAATCATTTGGATGGTTAAATGACCTGTTCTGGTGAAAATGGTGACTTTTCCCCTAGCGTCCCCAGGCGGAAAACCAACCTTGCAACATTGAGATCACCATCCCGGAAAGAGAATTGAGAAACAAGAAACTCGTTTTAAATCGTGTTTCTTACCTTGTAACATCCACATTGTCTGCCAATTCACGTGCTTTATCGTTACCTTTTTCCACAGTTTGAAATAGCATAATGTACAATTTCTCCAGCAGAGGGGGAAATCCTGCCAAGTTTCCCTTTAACGTTAATATATGCCGCCTAAGAGTTTTGAGTCTCCCTGTGCACAAATTTTGTGTAAAATATGGACACGTTATAGACTTCTCCTGCCCATTGTAGTGTGCGTTTCAATGTCTATGTTTCATAAACTGAATTCTTAAAAGAATAGGCTGGACAAAAAGGATACACAATTAGGCAACACATTTTTATTTGATTTATTTGCTGACGTTCATGTGCCTCTACAGGCACTTCAGGTAGGGGCGGCCACAGCCTAACCTCAGTGAAACGTTTGTAAAACTTAACCATGATACTTTGAAGGATTACTAAATGGCTTGGGCAACGGTAGCATGATAACACGGTAGCCAGATAACATGTTCAGCTATGTTAACTTGTTACAATGATAATAACTGACTGACTTCTTTTAATCGTACAAGTCAAGTCAATTTCTCTAAATGCTGTCAGCTGGTTCGTGGCGCAAGCAGGTAGACGTTTGATTATCAAACAAATAGTTAAATTTATTCGTGGTTCGATACCCACGTGGAGTTAATTTATGCTATTTAGTTGTTTGTTTTTTGGGTGGCATTCATGGTCCAGTGCATGTAGTACTACAGACAATTTTGACTTTTAAACATGTCATGCATATTTGTGTTCGTCTCTAGATTATATCAGAAAGTGACAAATCTGCAAGCGGCCACATCTGTCAAAGACGTCATCAATCATGAAACTTCATCAACGCCGCCAGTTAACATGGGAGCCAGTTGCCATGTAACACCGGCACTGAATTTAATGGCAGTGTTGTGTGCTGAACATTTGCAACATGGTTGGTTAAACGATTGTAAAAGGCATGTTGAGGTGACTTTAACAGGTGTCATTTGTTCATGTGCATATTATTTAGCCTGTATACTTGCAGGCTAGCTGACAAGACTACATGATGAGACAAAACTCCTCGTAGACTTGCTTAAACTTACAATAGAATATGAAAAAACTATGAAAGAATCTGAAAGAAAAATGTTTTCCCATGCGCATGAACTACACCTCTCTCTCCGCGGTCACGTCAATATTTTGCCACTATTGGTCTAAAATCTTTTTCATTTGTTCAGTTATACTCCATAGGCTATATCATTTTATTAACTTTTCTTAATATTCATGACAAGTTAGCCTACATTTAAAGAGATGATGGTCCAACGGCGGACCAGGCGGCATCCCACCAGCGGTCCGGTCAGCGCCAATCTGATTTTGCTATCTGGGATTCTGGACGACTGCAGGACGTGCAAATTAGGTCCGCTATTTTGACGTCTAGTCATGACCCTATTTGGACGTCAATAGGATTATGTGACCTATTTTTGACATATGGACGTCGGAAAAAAAGACATCTGGCGTTACAATGTGCACCTGAAATTGGACGTCCAAAATAGGTCTTTGCGCAGGGTCTCACACACGTTCTATTGCGGCGACGTGCCCCACGCACAAGCTGTTAAAGTTGTACACTTGTAGCGTTACCAAGTTTGATGCGCACAAATCCGTGTGGATTTGCTAATCTGAGACAAATTTTCCCTGGGCCGTGATTGCTCGAGTGTTTTTGATTGATGATTGACGGTGATAGTCGGTTAAATTCACATAGGAGGATTATTGGCTAATATCCAGCCAGCCTGAGGCATGGATATACGGACAGTGAATCAGAATTTAAGTGTCATGTAATGTGTCTTGGAAATGTTCATTAAAGAAGTGCAAGCAGAGCAATAAGCCCCTCAAGCTGAGGCATATGCTAATGATCCCCTATTACATCTAAGTTATGACGTTAACATCAAATTTGACATAAACACATAATAAGCGATAATGATGTATCTTGTTCTCACATTCCCTTACAGACGAAACAACAGGCAGTTTTCAACATTTGAAATATTTGTGTGCCCGAGGTAGTAATGTTATTGACATATCAAGATCCATGGTGATGGATCAGATGCTGTTAGATCTTTATCTGTAGTAGGCTACAGTGAAAAGCATGTCCGATTGCCTAGTCATGGTTCAGTTAAGAAGCATACAATATCTGTAAACAATGAGTGAAGCCATTACAACCCTGAATCTCTTTGCTATAAAATGATGTACATGAAGGTATGATCTGAAGAAGTCGGCTGGTTGATTATGTTAAAAATAGAATTATAGGGTTCTATCTATCTAAGTCTCAACTACTGGTTAACCCACAAATCAATAAACATTTTGTTGTTTTTTTATGTTTGTTTTGTTGTTATTGTTTTTTTATCATAGATTTGTTTTTGGGACAAGATATTGTTTTCAACAATGCATTGTTTTGCAAACAACACAAAACCTGCAAACAACACAAATCGTTACCACCTAAAAATCTATGTGCAAAGTAAAATCCATACAGCTAAGGTCACAACACACCGCAAGTTTAACATTATAAGACTTACCATGTGCTGGCCAAATTTATACCACAGTTGCAAGGGTGACTCGATCAAACGCCCAAACTTGTCCAAACAAATTCAGCTCAATGCATGCAAGGAACGGCACACACAACGCAATTACTCCTGTAAGATGATGCGCGTCCTATTTCATATCACCACTTGAAGACGGACGGTGACGCAGACAGACAGGCTTACCACTGATGTTGCGTTTTCAAATTGCTTCATTCAAAGCTGGGTAAGTAGATGGTATGAACTCACGAATCACCCGTGCACTGCATCCATCAGTTTGCTATAACTATCTTGGATGCATTGCGGTGTCGACGGTTAGCATGGTCGGTGTTGAAATAAGGTGCACGCTGACGTCCAACCAAACGATCACATTCAGGCTGTTGAAGGAGGATAAAATATTTGTGGATAAGCGATCAAATAAAAACCATATAGCATCTAATTTATTTTGACAAGTATTACGCATTATTTCTCCAGATGATGCTCCTCAGCAATTTTCTCACTAATAGTGAGAAATAGTTTTTGCTCAAAGGAGACTTATTGAAAATGGATAATGGCAAATCAGGTACAGAAAAACGATTTCAATGAAATGCAGTGCAGAAATGGATTACCTTCATTAACAAAGTTTGCCACACAGTTTATTTCATGCTGGGGCTCCAACGCCTAGACAAGACATTAATACAGATAGTTACTGGACATGTGCATTCTATTCATTACCTTCATTAACAAAGTTTGCCACACAGTTTATTTCATGCTGGGGCTCCAACGCCTAGACAAGACATTAATACAGATAGCTACTGGACATGTGCATTCTATTCATGGGTTTCATTAGGTCCCTAGCCAGTCACCACAGGTGTATAAAATGAAGCACCTATGTAGACTGCATGGTGTCTGATTTTATTCACCTGTGGCAAGGGACCTGATGAAACCCATGCAAATGCACACTCACAGAGACAGAGAGAGACACATCCAATTACATATGCATTGCTGGTAGCTTTTTGTGTTTTAAGTAAGTAAGTATAAGTATAAGTATATATACTCTTTTGATCCCGTGAGGGAAATTTGGTCTCTGCATTTATCCCAATCTGTGAATTAGTGAAACACACTCAGCACACAGTGAACAGACATCATTTTATCATGTTTAGATCTATTATATTCCTGCATGGATATGTCACAGGTGAATAGGGCAAAAAACTAATAGATATCCCCACAAAAATTCCACACCAGTGGGGAATCTCGATTAGTGGGTTAGGAGGTATGTTGCGCTCAAAGCCAGGGTATGCTGTGACACGAAAGTGGATCTGTTTTAGTGTCGCTATATCACCATGGTATCTTATGCTGTCAACCAAACCTGGTCGGGAGGAGGTTATGTGCTAAATTATAGCTCAAATCGTGTAATCTACTGCCCACTGACCAATCAATTGTCTTAAAAACGTGTAGGATTCCGTCATATATCTTACAGGTGGGGCTCCGCCTCTACTAACATTTTGGATCTCGATTGCGCTTTAATAGTGCTGTGCGTGCAAATATCCCACTATGGACGTGCATACCACATACAACAACTGATGACAATTGATTTATTTGATGTTATGGGTTAGACACAAAAAATAGTAGTATAGTATAATATATATACTTTTTTGATCCCGTGAGGGAAATTTGGTCTCTGCATTTAACCCAATCGGTGAATTAGTGAAACACAAACAGCACACAGTGAACACACAGTGAGGTGAAGCACACACTAATCCCGGTGCAGTGAGCTGCCTGCTACAACGGCGGCGCTCGGGAACAGTGAGGGGTTAGGTGCCTTGCTCAAGGGCACTTCAGCCGCGGCCCACTGGTCGGGGCTCGAACCGGCAACCCTCCGGTTACAAGTCCGGAGTGCTAACCAGTGGGCCACGGCTGCCCTAAATGACCGCAGTGTAGATTACGCTGTCGCTCATAAATGCGGAAGTAATTGTTTTTTACTATAGGCGGTCTTGTGCGTCTCCACGTTTCAGGATTGGCCAACGTCATCCCAACACCGAGAACGCGCACAGATCTGAGCTGAAAGCCTAGTTTGACAAATATATCACATAACTGCTATCGTAGTATCACTTAACGTATACCCCTGAGTCAAAGCTTTGTCAAGCCTCGATATGTCTACATAGCCTAGATATGTCTTACGTGCTTCGTAGTCAGTGTTGGGGAGTAACGGAATACATGTACCGGCGTTACGTATTCAGAATACAAATTATGAGTAACTGTATTCCGATACAGTTACAAGTTAAATAGTTGGTATTTAGAATACAGTTACATTGTTGAAATCAATGGATTACATGACGATACTTATCTGTTTCATAAGTTTGTTCACTCTCTAAATAAATGAAGGCAACTCCATTTCCCAGAAGCTCCTGAAAGCAATCTATGATGAAATTGTTTACATGTTTAAATCCAAGCCCCGCCGTCTTGCACTAGCCTCAAAACGCAGCCAGTGCGCATTATGGATGAGTCATTGGAGACCCTGAAATGACTGTTTGCACAGCAAATTAGGAGTAAAGTAAGTGGAGGTAACTCATGTTCCTCACTGATCGTGGTTCCTGATGTCTGTTCAAAGGATATTTTCCCAAGTATTAATAGCTCAGGCTACTTCGGCCAATCGGTTACACAGTTTGCTAAGCAAGCAAAGCCTAGTTCACGTGTTGATTTAGACCTACAATAAAACCAATCTCTAAAATAGGCACTGCATTCTAAGTTTTTTATTCTAACTTAAAATAGCTTTATGGATTATTATTTTTTTCTAATTAGATCTACATTTACGTTTTAAAATGAATTATATGGTGCAGCCTCTGAATAATTATTCTTGCGAGTAGGCCTAGCATATTTTAACGTGCGGTTTTTGATTGTCATTACGCGATCACGTTCATTTTGAGAGCACTGATATACAGTAGCCTAGCCCATAGTGTTTACATTTACAAGTCATTTGCGTTCCACCTGTCATATGCGCCCCTCACTTGTAGCCTACTGGGTTGATGCCACCGAAAAATCTCACAGGCACACCTTAATTATAATTTCTGGCTACGCCCTTAAAGTAGCCTATTTCTTTTGTTTGTTTTAATTAGCCTAGTCGCCTGCTGTAGTTTTAGTGGTCACCTTGCTATTTTAAAGTTGTATCAGGTAGCTTAGTTGCCTTTACATTCTCCTATGTGGGCCTAACACTTCAGCCATTTGGAACAGAAGAACACACCAGAATAGGCCTGTTTAGTAGGCCTAAGCAGGATTTGATGGCCGCATTCCTAAACTTATAAAATGCAATTCAATGCGAAAGTAATCTAAGTATTCAGAATACGTTACTCAGATTGAGTAACGTAACGGAATACGTTACAGATTACATTTTTGGGCATGCATTCTGTATTCTGTAACGGAATACGTTTTGAAAGTAACCCTCCCAACACTGTTCGTAGTATACCCCACAGATTATTAAAGGTACTGTAAGCGATGCTGGGTAACGTCACTTCTGTTGACTTTCAAACAAACAGAGCTAGCTCGCTACCTCCCTCCCGTGCTGCTCCTGTGCAATTGAAACTCTCGTAAATGCGCATCTCGTCTGTGATTTGCTGGAACTGTTTGTTATGATTTTATGGGCTAGGTTTGCCTAGGTTGTTTTTGTTGCCGTTTTTGGAGTCTGGGCTGTCCAGAGAGATTGCGTTTTTTTACAGTGTTCAGGACACAGACAGCTAGCGGTTGGTTAGGTGCAGTAAATGACATAAAATGTTTTAGCCTAAAAAACGTGTGGCATCGCTTAGATCACCTTTAATATTAAGTCAATATTTTTTGTATTGCATGTTTTCTGAAATTGTATGCATAGGCCTACATGTGAGCCATTATCTATTGAAATATGTTATAATTTGCAAGTACAGGAACCTTAACATTGGATACATTCTTCAAAAAAGATTTAAAATTCTTCTTTTTTCATTTTGATGACAGAGTAAAATGTTAATATACCAAAGAAATATGCTATCACATATTTTCTCATTCCAGAGAAGTATAACTTGCCAGAAATCACTATGACAACTTATTTCCCTCGAATGGTACCGATGGACCAAAAATTGGGCATCTGCACTATATGCATTGATGTATCCATAAGTCTAGTTCCCCCCTTTATTAGAGACCTAGCACCAAAGGTGTGAATATTTAGGTATTGTTGGAATCCTTGGATGGCGCTGAACTCAACTGGAGTTGAGATTTGAGAAAATTGGATTTTATTGAAAGTGAAACTAAATTTCACAAATTTTGTCCGATTTTCACGAACACACACACAGATGATCTTCAGACCAAACAGCTTGATGATACAAAGATGATACAAAATGCAGCAGCTAGGGTTCTCACAAAAACAAAAAGAACTGACCACATTACTCTAATACTTATAGGCCCCTGCACTGGCTTCCAGTAAGACACATAATTGACTTTAAAGGGGCCATATTATGCAAAACTCACTTTTTCTGTGCTTTTGTACTTCAATTTGGGTCTTTGATGCTTCTACAACAAAACTGTGCATTGAGTTTTTATGGGTTAGTTAAGAGAGGTTGATGACAGAAACTATGCGCTTCTGTGAGTTAATCAGAAATCTCCCTTATTAAGACATCAAAATAAGGGAAATTTGAATATTACTACACCCAGAGCCATATGGCGCTGTCTACCCACCCCCATCTGAAAATTCCCACCTACTAGGTTAGGAACTTCCTGTCAAAGATCCTCCATTTTGGTTGTAGCCTATCGTTTTTATCGTTTTTAGCAATGACGTTTGTCATACATTCTTTATTATTCCTGCATAACAAGTCGCATTTTATCACTGGCAGTCAGATGCTCTCTGATGGAGAATCCATCGCCGTGTCACCGACCAACTATTCCCTGGCTTACGACCATGCTGCCGGTTGATGTAAACATAGAATCAAGTTCCTGAGGGTGTGGCCAACAACAGCTCATTTGCATTTAAGCCAACAGGCCCCAGGTACAGCCTATTCTGAAAGGGACTGAAACTGGCAAGAATGGAGCTGCTGATAATGTGTAATCTGAGAGGATCTTTGTGCAAACAGCTAGAGGGACATTTTTTGTGCAACCCATAGGTCTATTTTGAAAAATAAGTATAATATGAGATCTTAAAAGTACTACTAATGGCACATAATCTATTAGACATGCTTCATCTCCAGATCTCTCAGGTCTCAGGAGCAAAACTTGTTAGTAATACCAGCTGTTAGAACTAAACATGGTGAAGCAGTTTTTAGTTTCTTCTGGTTCAGCTCTGGAACCGACTTTCGGATGACATGGCCCCAACTAGACAGTTTTAAATCTAGACCAAACTGTTCTTAGATGCCTTCTGATAACTGATCAAATGCACTTCCTGTTATCACTGAGCTACAAATTCTGAATCTGTCTTTTATTTACTCTACCTTGTGTATTTTATGTTTGTTTTTTTATTATTATGACCGCCGCTAAATAACTACCTGAACCGTGGCACTGAGGATGAAGAATCTTTTATGGTATGTTGGTCTCAAGGGCCCACATCAACCTGGCCCATAATCACTCATTTGTGATTTGCATCCCCCCGGTAAAAAATGAAAAGGCAATATCATTCTGCTTTAATCGCCCCTATCTTCAGTTAAGATGTTCAGAACTGCACCACATTTTATGTGTATGATTGACCTGGCATTCTCTGGGGGTATAATAGTAGAATTTCATCCATGGGGGGTCTAAAAAAATGTAGGTTATGTGTACATTTAGTGACTGTACACTCATTGGCCTGTAGATGGCGGTGCACACATATACACATGCACACACACACAGGCACGCACATACTATCGGTATTAGAACGGCCAATACATAATTACAAATTCAGTAGGATTAAAAGAAAGCCAAATATTCATCATCATCATCATGGCTGCATTTCCAGTATTGGCGATACGTAGTCGTTTGTCCACTAGATGGCGCATCGTTGCAGTGAAATGTAATTATGACCGCCGCGCAGCGAAGCGGCGGTCATATAGGTTTAGTCAGATTTTTTTTTTTTTTTTTTTTTTTTCTTTTTCGCATGCCCAAATTTCCGTCAATGATTCCCGGGACACTGAAAGACCGGGGTACACGAAACTTGGTGGGCATGTAACCCCACATGGATAGCATGGAACCATCGTTTTTCGTTTTGATCTGTAGCCCCCCCGCTGGACTGGACCCCCCGAAAGGAGGGTAGGGCAGACACAGTTTTCTGTGAATATCTCGACAACCGTAGGGTTTAGGAGGACCTTTTTTGTATGTTGATCTCAAGGGGCCATGTCAACCCATTCCATAACCACTAATTTTTATGTATAGCGCCACCTAGTTAAACACAAAAAAGTAAAAATGAGGTGTTGTAATCGCAGCTATCTGTGACCTAACATAGTCAAAACTGCACGAAATTGGAAGTGTAGGATCATTATGACACCCTCTGTATGCACGCCAAGTTTCGTGGAATTCCGTTCATGGGGGGCCACACAATAAATTAATTTATGTTACTATACACCAACTGGCCTGTAGGTGGCCGGAGACAGTTTTCTGTGAATATCTCGAGAACCGTAGGGCCTAGGAGGTCCACCTTTTTTATGTATGTTGGTCTTAAGGGGGCATGTCAACCCATCCCATTACCACTTATTTCATGTATAGCGCCACCCAGTTAAAAATTAAAAAGCAAAAAATTAGGTGTTTTCATCACAATATTTCTGGCTGACAAGGTCAAAACTGCACGAAATTAAAAGTGTAGGATCATTATGACACCCTCCGTATGCATGCCAAGTTTTGTGTACTTTCGTTCATGGGGGGCCTTACAATAAAATAATGTATATAAATGTATACATTTAGTGACGTACACCAACAAGGATTCCCGGGACACTGAAAGACCGGGGTACACAAAACTTGGTGGGCATGTAACCCCACATGGATAGCATGAAACCGTCATTTTTCGTTTTGATCTGTAGCCCCCCCGCTGGACTGGACCCCCGAAAGGAGGGTAGGGCAGACACAGTTCTCTGTGAATATCTTGTGAACTGTAGGGACTAGGATGACCATTTTTTTCCGTATGTTTGGCTCCAGGGGTCATGTTAACCCATTTCATGTACACACATGTGCACAAACAGATACACACACACACATACATTCACAGTAATCATATGTATGACACATACTCACACAGTAGACATATGTACGCTTGCACAGGCACATACGCAGGCAAACACACAAGCACGCACGCACACACACACACACACACACACACACACACACACACACACACACACACACATAACATAAACATGTACATGCACACATGCACACAATTCAAGAATTTCTCAGAATTATGAACAGGCAAGATGGAGGTGGGGTTGTATAAAATGAATTTTACATCTGAAATCTATGAACTAATCATGTTTTGGTACTTGTTGTCTAGCAGATATCAGTGAGAATTGAGTGTGGATAATGCAATTTAGTGAGACAGTTAGAATCATATAGGCCTTTCAGCGTGATTTATTTTTGTGGAAAAAATGTGCTGGACTGGGCGGCGGTCATATTTTGTACCGCTCTGCGGTACATCTAGTTTTGTTGGAAGTTGAAAGTGTGTTGGAAAAACAATGGACGCTTCCTACAAGGACTGTAGTTTACCGCAGAGAACGTCTAATAAGGATAGGACGATGTTCAAATGAAATGTAATTCCCATTTCTTCTTGAAGCCGAAATAAATCTGAGAATGTTTATCGGACATGCTTGTTTTTTTACTGCAGGTACGTTAATCTTATAATATCAATAAGGACCTAGGTACAATAATGTTACCGTTAGCGTTGGTCAGGGCCGGCCCGAGGCATAAGCGAACTAAAAAAAACAAGTCATTAAACGGATGTACTTGTTTACAACAAATACAAATGCTGTTGTATTTTGTTATTTGTCAATTCAACTTCAGTAAACCACTCTTAGTGCTTCACTTTGAATATGAATGTTTCAAATAAATCTGTGATTTTAGTACCCTCTAAGATTAAAAGGTGACAGGGTTGGTGTAAATAACAACTAATACATTGGTTTACCAAGCACATGGGGCCAGAAGTCTAGAGCGAAGCCCCAAAACATTTTTCAAGGATGGGTTACTGAATGAGCCTACCGAGTCCTTATGCATCTGTGTCCAGGGGGACAGTAGTTCATAATCAGTCACTGTATTAATACATAACCTCACTGTATTAATTTATAATATGACAATATAGTGTGAAGTTGTCAATTATTGCCAAGCACAGGTGACTCTGCGTTGTGGGAGGGGGGCCCCAAATCAAATTCTGCTTAGGGCCCCGAAAAGGCTCGGGCCGGCACTGGCGTTGGTTGAGTGATGGAGGCCAATTTGATTGCATTTGTAGAAAACTATAAATGCGGTTATACCAAGCAAATTGATAGCAGCACTGTAATTGTATCTTTCGACTGTCATTTGTTGCACGTGCTACAAAAATCATTCTGTGCAATGGAAGATTTACCAACGTTACACCAGTCTGATACAGTTTTGCCTATACATGCGTGAGACTGAGACGCCTGTTTATTTGTTTTAAGTGCGTGCAGGGTGTGAGAGGGGAATCGATGTGCTTTGATTCCAGCTTGGTAGTTGTAGTCTGTGAGATTAAAAAGCACGTGTGTGTGAAGTAGCCTATTCAAACAATGACACTTTCATTTCATTATGGCTGCTTTAGCAACACACCTTAAGCTACTGTGTAGTGAGTTCCATTTAGAAGTGGCTACTTTGTGTTGTCAGCATAGCCTATTGACAATTTATGTTGTAAATAGGCCTACCTTTAAGGCCTACCTGTAGCTTAGGGAAGCTAACAGCTTTCTATTAGGATCTAGTTTGTTAGTTACAGTTTTGTCATAACTCCCTGATGCATTTTTGCATTTAGAATAGCCAGAGCGTGGATATCTCAATCGGAAAATTAAACAATATCGGGCGCCTATGGACTAGGCTGGGTGAACCCAGCCTGATCTGCCCGCTATTTATTATTTTTTGATTTCTTAAAAGATTGAGCTTGGTCTGGTGAAAGCCAGACAAGCCATGGACCTCAGTTACACAATGCAAGGGAACATGAATCAGCCTATATTTGCATGAACAATAACGGACAACAGCTCTTCAACTTTGGCCCATTAAAATGTGTATGAACAGTCTAGCGACGCATTTCATCAAGGCCCATTTGGACATGTCAGTTATTTGCACCACTGGTTAGATGTAAAACAGCATTTCGTTTCAGACTACTGTTACTTAATTTGTGCATTGACAATAAAGTATCACATGAACTAAAGATTACTAAAATCTTATGTAGAAGAAGAAACATTCACAAAAAATCCATCCTTTGTTTTTGATAGCTGTTGAAAACGGCATGGAACTGACAGAGATGTTTTTGTTTATTAATAAATAAATAAATAAATAAATAAATAAGGGATAATGTATAGAACGCCGGTCATTGTCGGGAGATAGGTCCCGACAGGGCGAACCGGACCCCGACGTGCAGCGGAGGGGTCTTGTTCCGCCCTGAAGGGGCCTATCTCCCGACAATGACCGGCGTTCTATACATTATCCCGCTTATTACACGGCTACTTACCAAAACGACACAATAAACTCCCCACGATATGACTCTTTAGCCTACATAGCCTATGCTATAGCCTATTTATTACCGTTTCATAAGGTCAAAAGCTTTGGTTAAGTCTATAAAAATCGCTTCAGTAGACATATTATCATCGAGGGATGATGATACATCATTGGTGAACTTCAATAAGGCAGTTGTGGTGGAAAATTTAGGTCTGAAACCTGATTGATGTTGAGACAAAATAGAAGACGCATTAATATAATTATATAATTGATTAAATATTAGCTTTTCGAAAACTTTTGCCACGCTACTAATAATGGAAATGGGTCTGTAATTGTTAAGGTCAAATGGATCACCTCCTTTATGGATTGGGGTTACCCTGGCACATTTCCATCTTAATGGGACCTCAGTGGTTAAAAATTGGTTAAATAAATCAGATAGTGGATATGACAATATATCAGAGGCGACCTTTATGAACATGGTTTCCAGACCATCTAAGTCTCTACCACTGCCTGTCTTCAGTTCAGATATAGCTCTCTGTACATCGACGGGACTAATAGTTGAAAAAGAAAAAGAGGTAGGCCTATCACAAGAGTATTTAGCCATATTTAAGATGTTGTTGGAATTAGGAGACTGGGTTTTGCAGATGGAAGCAAAATGCTGATTAAAAGCATTAGCTATTGCAAGTGGATCAGAAAGAGTATCATTTTTAAATGTAATTTTAGCTGGAGCACTTGGATTAGATTTGTTAAATAACTATTTTAAATACTCATATCTTTTAAAATACTTATATCAGGGCACCTATAAAGTAGATCTAGTTCAATCACCACTCCATATCAATGCTCTTTTGAATGGTACTTTTAACAACCATAGTTGACGGTTGAAAGAGAAAGCAGGCTTCGCAACAATTGAATTAACTGTCAACAAGCTAACTACCCCCCACCGTCACTGTCAGGATCAAAGAAAGTAGTAGAACAAAACTGAACAAGTCGGGTTCTTTTTAAACTAAACTGCTTTCCTTAGTGTGCTATAAAGGCATGACAATATTGCCTATATAAATAGGGACCAGGGGATAAGCAGGATAGCAGCTTTCGAGATATGATATACAGAATTAATGGACTTGGTTGAGGCGGACTTGGCACCGCTGCACACCGTGGAGTTCTTGGCTTCCGCCTCGTCCTTTAATTCCGTATATTGGGACCACTCGGCAGCTGTTATCCCTTATTTAAGATATTGAGTGCTTAGGTGAAACACTGAACATTGCCCTCAATTTATCTTTGTGAAAAATGATGCCTAAATAGGAAGCAACTAAATTTGCCATTGTTGTCCACTTTGGTTTGTGGTAGAAGGGAAACACAAAAAAATTGCAGGCTAATTAATTTCCACTAGGTCTGTTGGAGTTTCGCAGAACAGAAGAGTCTAGTCATATGTGTCACACGGTCAATACAAGCAATACGCATGGTGACACATCTTTTGCTTGAATTTCAGATATTGTTCCAAATTACTGCTATTATCTGGCCTGCATTCAGGAGAATTACATTAGGAAGACAGAGGACACATGGAGAATTACATTAGGAAGACAAAGGACACAGGGAGAATTAAGTCAAACAGATAAAAGAGGCATGTGAAAGGGGTTGTATAGGCTACAATACTATAGGCACAGATAAATAAAGGCTGATGTGTGATGGTCTTCTACAGCTGAAAGACCTCAAAGCCGATGGGTTTGTGAAGAGCTCCTACAGATCCTGAGATTATTATCAGTATCAAAGGACAGACTGTTGGCTAATTATGTGAGGGGGATCATAAGTGCGGTCATTGTGGATGAAACTGGACCTTTGGCATGTAGTGGCTGTTTACATCAATAAATAAGAAAAAAAGCTTTTAATAAACCCTTTTAACAGAGTTGCTTTTGAACGGCATACAGTTTTGCAGATTTCTTGTTGCTCCCATCAACGGCATTGAGCAGGTAACCCATTTCTCCGCCTGAAACGGTGTGAGCCTTATTACGCATTGGTATTCAACATTTGACATCCAAGAAAATCCTGTCAAATTCCAATTCATATTGTGGTCGTATTTTCAGTCTCTTAGATATACTTGAAAATCCATTACATAAACACTATGCCTGGATTCCCATATGCCCACTATGCCCATAATCACACAACCACAAAAGAACCAAGGGTTGCAGGAGACGTTAATTAGTATTGATCACTCAAACAAATCACGGGGGAATTAGACTCAGACATTTGATCAGACCCAATGCTTGAGCAGACTGTCAAGTCTGCTTGAGATTAAAGAAATGCAAGAGTTTACCATAAGAGGGCAGAGGATCAGCGTAAAAGAGCGCCACTCCACGCCCTCGGCTGATTGGATTACAGTTTGGCGGCCCTCCTGTTTCTCACAGAGGCTGATTTAGTAGGTGTTTTAATGCTGCTTTGATTTAGCATCCTTATGGTGGCCCATAAAACAAACAACTACATCACACCATGATTACGTCTGATCACATGAAAGAAAATGAGATTAGGGCCTTCAAGTCAGCCACTGAATGAATTACAAATATTACGTTAGTCCCTTTTTACTGCCATGGTGTCTGCTTGGTGACATCTGGTACTATATATAAACCATAAAGTTTTGGAGGGGTGGTTCAGCAGTGTCAGGGCAGGTAAGTCTATTTGCATATTTGCACTGAAATGCTTGAAACAGTTACCAGTCAAAAGTTTTGAAACATCTGCTCTTTTATGGTTCTTATTTTTGGGTCAGTGACAGATAAGGGTTGGTAAGATGACAAATTCAAAAATATGTTTAAAAACTTTAAAACAAAACATGCCTGAAGTTTGTTAAAGTGTATACTTTGTATTTCTGTTGTATTCATATTATTCAATATGACGTTTATACTATTTTTTTGACAGCCTGTTAAATTGTCAAATGGTGTAACCACAAAAATGACAAATATCTAATATTTCACACGTCCTAGAGGTCATGCAATTGCTCTCATGAAATTAGTAGTTTATTTAGCAATATCCTATTAGAATATGTTTTATTATATTTATTTTTAAATTTAAATGATATGGGGTTTTCATTGTACTGAGCAAGTCCAGTAGTAGACAAATGCTGAAAACATCTTGTATTATGTCTATTCTTTGACCATTTGAGTTTAAACATCCATTATTACAGTGTAGTAGATTATTAAATCATTATCCATATACATTTTTTTGTACAATTTTAGTATTTTAGACAAAATACTGGTTACACCAACTGACATAAATTGGTTACACCAACTGACCATAAAACGTCTACAGCAATAGGACAAGAAATTGACACAGAAAATAGGCATCAAGGTAAACTGAATTGGATATTTTAATATCATATCATTCATCATATTCCATATCAAAAATCATTTCATAACATCAATGAAGAAACAGGATTAACCTGTGTTCTATTGGATTTCAGTTCAGTTCTCATACAGATAAGAGAGATAAAGGGCCCTATTTCGCGACACAAAACCCGGCGCAAACAGTATTATTATCCTGACGCAAAGCTTTTTTCTATCTTACACTTCACTTTTATTAAACAATGTGCCCCTGTGTGGCAATTACCGACAAAAGATGTGGTCTGACACATGATCTAAAAATCGCTGTCTTATGCCATACACCTTACGTCTTACACCATCTAAAAAACATTACGCCACTGACCAGGGAAAACCTTGTGTACAGCGAAAGGTGCATATGAAGCACAGCTGAAGACGCACTGTCACGAGATGTAAGCAGCAACTCCTATGCAGGATAAATGTCCTTAGGTTTTTTATTCAGTCATTTGAACATTATTGGGGCAAGTGTTGATTTTGCAAGCTAATTCGATGGTAACCGATTGTCGGTCAGTAGTGAAAGTAATTAACTGTGTATAACTGTTGTCGTGAAGCCTATACTCTGCTAGGTTTTAGTAAAGCATGGTTTAGTGTAATACCTGTTTCTTGCATGCTAGCAGATTCCTTCAAATGCAGTACATCAAAATACTGATGCGGTGTTTGAAGTTGCACTGCTTGCTGTTAAAGGGAATGACAGATGTCATTCTCATTGTTTTAAAGGATGTTACACCCAAAACACCCATGACTGATTAAGAAACATAAGAGCTGCCTTTTTGTGCCAACAGCAGGATCTGCATTCACTTGCGCTCTGTGGCGAGACACGTTTTCCTTGCTTGAAAGTGGCATCTATTGGGGGACAAGAAGTACACTTTATTTATAAAAAATGTATTTATATTATTTATTTATAATTTAAACATACTATTTACATACATCATAATAAAATATTAAAAATGAATTATGGAAGTTTAAATTTAAAATAAAAAACTTTGACATTTCAAAAATCGCTTAAATTACAATCTGATTAAACCCTTTTAAAGCTACTGTTCATGCTAAACAGTTAATCACTATTTAAATTATAAAAATAATATAATTGGCACCTAAAATGACATACTCTTGGCCCTGAATCTGATCAAACTGGTCTCAAACAGAAAGGAGTCAAATGGTGTAACCGGTTATACCACCGGTTATACCATTTGACATTTCTACTTAAAAGCAAGACATTTCAAGTGGTTGATGTGACAGACATAATTCCCCATATTAATTAAAACATTCAGAACAATGGGGTTTCATTACTTCTATTAAATATAGAAATGTTGTTGTGCAAGATCATGCCAGATTATTTTAGAAGGGATTTTGGAGAGAATTTCACATTTTTCTCACGAGTGTAATTATTTGGTTCATGTTTTTGTGGTTACACCGTATTGACATTTTTACCCAAATTCAGTTAATACTCTCAAAATTTAATAAATCCCAAACTTTAAGATTAGGGTTTGATGAAAATGATATGAAATTTCAACAATTTTAAATGTATCTAACCCATGTACCATCTAATCATGTACACAAAAAAATGAGCGTCACATCATTGACCCTTTTACATTTTAGAACAACACTGAACACTCAGAACTGTTGAATGATACAGGTAGGGTTATGTACTAAACAAAAGGTGTACAAAGTGTACAATAAAAAATGTTATACTGTAGATTCTTCATAGTAGACAACTTTTGCTGTGATGACAGTATTTCACACATTCTCTCTACCACCTTAAGACGGGGGTCACATTAGCCAGCGGCAAGCGGCAGGTTTCCTATTGTTCTATGGTTCGGCAGCGGAACGGTGGCAACGCTGGTGTAACACTAGCGTTGAGCAAGCTGAGCGTTGAACTTAGTTCAACTTTCAAAGCGCAATGCGAGGGTATTCAATTGTCAGTTAAGGCAAACCGTTTGTGTTACCATAGGAACTTATTATGATCTGAGCATTGCGTTACGCTTGCCGCTGGCTAATGTGATCCCCGCCTAAAGGAGAATTCCGGCGATTTTCCACATGGAGCTTTGTTTCTGTTTCTGTTCATGCCCCCAAAATGTAGCACTCTCCGTTTAGGCAGTAGTCAGTGATCTCGAAAAACTGAGATCTATGTGAAATATCGCTGGAATTCTCCTTTAAGTTAAACACTGGTTTAACCTAATGTAAGTAAATTACACAGACATTTACGATCAGACATTTGTTGTGGTTTACAAGCACTCCTACTCTTGCAATTTATATGGGCGTGTGTGTGTGCGTGCGTGAGTGCTTGTGCGTGTGCATGCGTTTATGTGTGTATTTTGTGTATTGAAACACAACTACCAAAGAACCACTAGGCTGACAGAGGGGGGGGGGGGGCAAGAGCAAGAGGTGTGCATATGGCAAGAGGTGTGTGTAGGAACACAACTACCAATGAAACATTAACCAGGCTGGCAGAGAGAGACAGACAGACACAGATATAATAACAATAGGCCATCAAACAAATTTACACTTAACATGTAATTTGCAAGGGTAATCCTCCTAATTAATAGGCCTATGTGACTTTTACATATAAGTTATCAATATTATGTAGGCCTATGAGCCTTTATTAAGCAACTGTATTTTCATCTGATTCTTCAAAACTTCAATATCAATATGCAACACTAGCTTTTTGTTCAGTTTGTTCATTTCAAAGTTTCTATGGGGAATCTTATCTATTTAAAAAATAAAAAAAAGCCATCTTTAATGCAATTATTAATTACAGTACATGAAGTGTTCTTTATAGATCAGTGCTTTAAGCATACGTCTCATTCTCTTAAGACTACACATCCTTTTCAACTGTTCCCTCTGTTTCAAAATAAAAGTCCTCACTACAATAATTTCCTATTAAATATTTTAACCATTTAAACTATCCACCTATTTAACTGTTCAGTCATTCCAACTATATTAAACCACTACTTAGCAACCAACATAGCAACCACCTCAAGTACCCTAGAAACAGCATAGCAACCACCATAACTAACCTAGCAATAGCCTAGCAACCACCTCAAGTACCCTAGCAACAATCTAGCAACCATGTCAAATACCCTAGCAACAGCCTAGCAACCACTTCAGTCACAACCTAGTAACCAATGAGTTTAACCTAGCAACCAGCATACCAACCACCACAACTAACCTAGCAACAGCCTAGCAACCACCTCAAGTACCCTAGCAACAGCCTAGCAACCATGTCAAATACCTAGCAACCATGTCAAATACCCTAGCAACTGCCTAGCAACCACTTCCAGAGTTACAACCTAGCAACCAACATAGCAACCAATGAGTACCATCATAGTAACCACCACAACTAACCTAGTGTGTTTTGATGCGTTTTGAGAATGAATTTCATCAAGCCAGTACCTTTCCGGAAATGTTGCTGCTGCAGCTGGCATCTTTAGGGGAAAGTCCGTAGGAGTCGATTGCCGAGTGTGGAGTAACACGCTCTAGAAATTCACAATTTCGTCGCCGTTTTTTTTTTTTTTTTTTTAAAAACATAGTCCAGGATTTCTTTCGAAATTTCTTTCGAACAGGAGGCTACCTCACGCGAGACGTCACGTGACATTTCAAAATTCCAACCTGTTAGTAAGCTAGGGTTTGCTGTTGTGTAACCAATGTGTAAATACATTTTGAGAGTTACTGTAACCACACAACACACCAGAGTCAGAGGGAATTTCAATATAAAAATATAGGCTTTATTTTAAATACAGTCACTTGAGTTTCTTCTAAAAAAAGGACTCAGTTAATTTAGAAGGAATCCAACAGTCCATAGATCCACACAGAGGAGGGAGAAGGAGCCAGCTAGGACCCGGCAGCAAACGCAGGCAGATTCGTGAGGGGGCGGGGTCACACCGTGACTGACATCAGGTACCAGGGTCCGGCAGACAGCAGACGCACGCACACTGGCAGAGAGAGAGAGAGAGAGAGAGAGAGAGAGAGAGAGAGAGAGAGAGAGAGAGAGAGAGAGAGAGAGAGAGAGAGAGAGAGAGAGAGACTAATGCGAGTCAGAGGGCATAGGAGACAGGACATTTACAGGGAAGACTCCAATATTCAATGTTCCAACAACAATTCAATGGGAGAGAGAAGGAGAGGTCAACACAGCACACGCACAGCAAATCTTCACGTCAGTGTCCAAAAAAACAATAAAGCTTCACACGGCAACACACACAATTACGATGCTATTGAATCCATAAAAATACTGGGAATATTCTTTCTAAATGTCCAACTCTAACGTGATCTTGGAGTAGCCCAATCCAGACAGCAGTAGGGTAACAGTCCCCTCTCATACCACAGCCCATCCAGTATAGATTTAAGGAGCATGTACTTAACTTGGCAGAGGAGTGACGAGAAGTCGCACCTCCGGTGTAGGTCAATAGGCAACACAGAGGCCTGTAGCAGCAGCGCTGGTTCAGTCAACAAACAGCAATATGCCTACGCTGGTTACGATCGGAACGGTGTACTTTCCCTCTGGCTGGAGCTGCAGGAACAGTTTTCTTTTCCCCAGGTTCTCCGCACGACGGTCTCGTCTTTGTTCGTCTCTCCCACAGAGATCAAACGGAAGGTTAGAAATCCACTTCCTCGTTCCTCATGCGAGGGGATCCGGTCACTTAAAAAACGCTGTCAATAATTATCCAATTCACCACACCTGTGACAGTTACGCCTGTGCTTATCTCATATGATAACCCAAAACAGGTGAGCAGAGCATGTCATACCACAAGCCACCACCAGGACGCAGACATAACAAACAAACACAGACAATTATCCCCGTGGGACGGTCACCAAGGTTCTGCCTGGTTCTGATGGCCGCATTCGAGTGGCTGAGATAGTCATAAATGGCAAACAATTCACACGTCCAGTCAGCCGTCTGATTGTGCTTCCTGCCTTTCCCGCTGATCTTACTGTGGGATTTCTCTGGACAAATATGTTGTCATATTTGGGGGCGGCTGTTGGAAATCCCAGTCACTTTCCTGTCACTCTACTGGGAGACACGCCCACTTCCTGAAGCTTCCTCCACCTGAGGATAATTACCAATTAACCTCACTAGTGTGTCTTTCTTTGTCTCTTTGTGCTGACTGCTTGCTCCTCTGCCTGCTGCATGCGTTTGCTGCGTCTATGACTTTATACCAGCAATATGCATCCATTGTAAACCAACATTGAGAAAGCAAACAACAAGGAAAGAAGCAAATGGCAATAAAGATCAAAATTGAGAAGTAATTCCTGGACTCATTCCTGTGTTCTAATCGACACACCATTCTGGTAGCACTTACCTTGAACCAGCCAAACACCAGATATTTTACATTTGCTAAGTTGACAACCTGGCTAGAACACATGTTGAGGGGTTAAATATTAATACTGGATAGGTTATATGCTTGTACCAAAAAGTGTCCGACAAAGTTTTAATATCAGTTTTGGCCTCCTGACTATTATACGGTTGTCTCCCTTCCTTCGTATGGGATGGAAGAGTGTGGCCAGGGGTTGACCACGGGATTGGGGGCTAGCGTCCATCTCTGCCTTTCTTGTCCTCAGTTCCAACATAATGATCGACTCGTTTCCTCTGCTGTGTAATCGCACTGTTGCAACCTAGGGAGGGAGCGTTACTAACGTGTACGCTTGTATTCCAGTCAACGAAGATATGTGTAGTAGGCTTACTTCTATCAAATACTCATTTTAATGAAGGCCCAATGGAAAATGTTATTGAGTTATTTACTCGAGTAAGAATAAAATTACAGACAGAAAGGAATGTGGAAAGTATTCTTTACCCGAAAAAAGTGCTTTTTTACTCATTTGCATTAGGCCTACTTATAACTAGGGGTACTGGTGGTGGGTTACTACCTACCACTGCCAAAAGGTTGTAAGACAGTGTGATAGGTTATTTTTTATGAAAAATGGTGTGTCCAAAATGATTCATACCCTTTTAAAATAATCGATGGAAACATCTTTATTTGCCATCACAGCTTTCAAAATAGTTTTTAAAATACCTACCAAGCCTCTCCGTGTCCAGTCCGGGTTTCGAGGCAGGAACGATTATTTGCCATCACTCTGGCCTTGTGCTCACTTTTTTATGGATTGAGGTCTGGACTCTGGCTGGGTCACTCTAAAATGTACCCTTATACCTTCAATGTAGTCTTCAAAGTAGCCTCCATTTACCTTCATGACTCAGATCAGTTTATAACAGTCACCTGGAATGCTTCTCGATTAACAATGAATAAAAGTGAATGAAAAGCAGCCTACATGCAGGGACGTGCACAGGGGGGTTGCTCAGGTTGCCCGGACAACTGCCCATATGCCCTTCTCAACTCACGCTGCCCTTCTGAGGGGGAAAATAAATAAATAAATAAATCGTACAATGGATGCAGAATTTCTCGTACAGTGGGCAGTGCTTCGACTTGGCCAGCTTCCCTCGCGGTCCACGCGCGGCATCACGCGACTTTAATTTGTATTTTTCCAGTGACGCTGCAACAACCGGCAGAGGTCTCAAGTGAGCAGGGTGTCTCTTAGGCCTAGATAAAAAAAATCGCAAAGCCTCATTCACTTCAATTCAGGCACCGAAAGTGAAAGTCAGTAGGGGAAGGGCAAACTCTGTTTATGTGGATGCAGCGCTGCACGCGACTGGCAACCTGAGCTGAGCCTGCATGAGTGGCCCTAGAAGGAGATTGTCGCGGTTGTCGGGTGAGACGACTCAGCGTTGTCGGAAAAGGTGAGTTTGTGATGTATAACAAATAGTCCCGGCGGCATGGGGGGGCTTTGGGGGGCCAGGCCCGTCCTGGAAGTCATCTGTGCCCGCCCTGGACGAGCTTGGCTGCTCCAACCAAACCCAATCCCATAGATTGATTTTAAACACTTATTAAATGTAGGCCTATATTATACGTTTGTCAATCTAGCAAGTAGCAAATAAAACTTGTAAAATCTATATTATTTCGTAGCTAATCAATCAGGAACATTAGGTAAGCCCATCACCTAAATGGAGAGGAGGTTACGTGGCGCAGTCTACTTCACTTCTGCACTAACCCCTGTCATCCGATGACAAATATAGCTTATCGGCTCGCAGGTAGGCTATATCTCATATTGTAGTTAGTAGAAGTAGGCCTAGTAGTTTCTGGGTTTGTTTGATAGCGTTAACCTTTACTGTTTTTTTCTTCTGACCTAGTCGGAGAACAGGGAGCTTGTTACCACTCCAGGGCCGAGGTTATCCGTAACTTCGGGGCTAACTCCCTAACACTCTATCTGAAAGTGGTTAGCAAATGAACAAGGATTTTGGTTTTATCTGCGGATTTATTTTTGCATTATTTTGAATATGACTCCAGTCTCAAGAGCACGTCTACTTTTTCCACACGCATCTCAGTTCTAACACACATATCCCCTCTCGCTTTCTCTCTCTCCATCCCTGCGCAGGGGCTCTCTTAAAGGAGCTGCACCATTTTACATCTACATTTTCATATTAGAATGTTTTGTCAAGTGTAAGCCTAAACTACCGTGATCAATTTAAGTTCCCGTGCCCCCCCTGGAAAGGTGTAATGCCCGTCCGTGAATTTGTGTCTGCCGCCGGGTCTGATAACAAATGAACGATCATCATCATCAAGTTTTATGAAATTAATTAAAATCTTCATAAATCCAGGCTGAGTTTGCCACGTTTAGCCTAAATAATCAGACAGATAGCTTGCAGACAAGCAACCCGTTATCAGCCTGGGCTACGATTTTTTTGGTAAGCATTAGGCAAACTAAGCTACATGTCTCACATTTCGTTTTAGCAAGAAGAATGAATGATGAAAGTAATGCATCACATTAATTATTTTATTTAAAATGGTTAAATGGCTAAATCCTATCACTATTTTGGGTATTATTGGAAGCCATGATGCCTGTAGTGAGATGCACGAACATGCCCAACTATGTTGGTATGGTTACGGTGATGACATAGCTGAGGGGGCGACTAGAGAATGAGACAGAGACATATGTGTGCGTTGTACTCATAGGTTGTACTAGCTTGTGTCAATAATAAACTCCACGTTAACAAGAACACATGTGTGTGTGTAACGTGACATGGTGTCAGAAGACAAGGAATGAACGCCAAAAACGAAGATGGCAAAGTTTGGACCACCCAAACAGTTTAACTTTACCCAGCCGGCTGAATGGCCAGTGTGGAAGCGCCACTTCGACAGGTTTCTAGGTACAAGTTAACTCCCTTCTGTATTCGATGGGGAAGGACGCAGAGTTGATTTATGAATCTTTTGTGTATGCGGGAGAGGCAGAACATCCAGAATTAGACTACAAGAGGCCGGTTGGAAATTGGACTAATTTTATTTTTAATTTTTATTTATTTTATTTATTAATTTGTTTGTTGTATGTCTTGTATGTCTTGGTGTCACGGGTACGCTGGCGACTACGCCGCTCCGTCCGGCATCTTTTGTGTTTGTTATTTCTTAAATGTATGTCTTGGTGTCACGGGTACGCTGGTGACTACGCCGCTCCGTCCGGCATCTATTGTCTTTGTTAGTCTGTGTCAATGACAATGTCTTATATGTGGAGCGCTTTGGGTTGCACTCTGTGCCTGTTAAATGCGCTATACAAATAAATCTGACTTGACTTGACTTGACAAGACAGTTTGATGAACACTTCGTGCCTAAACGCAACATAATTCATGACCGAGCCTACTTCCACAAGCGTGTACAGAAGCCGGGCGAAATCGTAGAATCTTTCGTGAGAAGCCTATATGAGTTAGCCCAATATTGTGAATTTGGCATGACAAAAGACGAGCAGATAAGAGACCGACTTTTCATTGGCATACAAGACGAAGATGTCTCGCAAAAGTTGCAGCTTGAGGCCGACCTTACACTAGGCATCATAGAGCATGTAACGGTGCCCACCGATTGGTGTGCACCTATGGTGCCAGTAGAGAAGAAGAATACAGATCAGGTCAGAGTGTGTGTTGACCTCAAGCGTCTTAACAAAGCCGTCAAGCGGGAAAGACACATACTGCCTACAATGGAGGACATCACTCCTAAGTTAGCCGGAGCCAAAGTATTTTCCACATTGGATGCCTCTAGTAGCTTTTGGCAAATTCCCCTTGACCCCGATAGCCAAACGCTGACCACCTTCATTACACCCATAGGCAGGTTCTGCTTCAGGAGGTTCCTATTTGGGATTTCTTCAGACCCTGAAATTTTCCAGAGACTGATGACTAACCTGCTTAGGGGTCACGACGGAGTCGTTGTCGTGATGGATGACGTACTTGTGTATGGGTCAACTGAGGAGGAACACGACAGACGGTTGAATGCAGTCCTAGAGACCATCAGGCAGTCTGGGTTAAAACTAAACAAAGCAAGGTGTTGTTTCAGCAAGCCAGAGATTGGCTACTTCGGACACATAATCAGTGCGGACGGCATGAAACCAGACAAAAGCAAGGTGAGAGCTATCACAGAGATGCCCAGCCCAACTAATGTGGGAGAGCTGCGCCAAA
This sequence comes from Alosa pseudoharengus, assembly GCF_046254945.1. NCBI lineage: Eukaryota > Metazoa > Chordata > Actinopteri > Clupeiformes > Clupeidae > Alosa > Alosa pseudoharengus. Next base: position 17,497,151 of record NW_027468837.1, read on the forward strand.
TCTTCAGGCAGAGAATCGCTGCTGATTTATGCGAACTAGAAGGGAAGCAGTATTTGATAGTAGTGGACTACTATTCCCGTTACATCGAAGTGGCCCACTTACCTTCTACATCAAGCCAGCAGGTCATCACTCGCCTCAAAGGTATCTTCAGCAGATGGGGTGTCCCTCTTGAACTAGTCAGCGATAACGGCCTGCAGTTCACATCAGCCGAATTCACTGACTTTAGTAGAGAGTATGGGTTCACACACACAATCTCGAGCCCCCACTATCCGCAGGCGAACAGGGCAGCTACGAGAGCAGTCCAGACTGCTAAAAGGTTCCTGAAGCAACCGGACCCATACCTCGCCCTGATGTGTTACCAGGCAACACCCATTGCTACAACAGGGGCCAGTCCAGCTCAATTAATGATGGGACGACAGATTCGGACCACAGTCCACATTGGAGGAAAATTTGTGTGCAACTCCAATAAGCCATGACCAAATCCGAGTAAATTACTCTAAAGCCAAGAGATCCTACGAGTATTTCTACAACCGCCGACACTTTGCCCACCCTCTTCCAGAGTTGCCCACAGGCCAGGCTGTGCGAGTTAAGCTGGACACAGAAAAGGGGTGGAAGACTCCTGCTGAGGTGGTGGGAAAGGCGGCGTTAACAAGAGCACGGTGTGTGTGGACAATGTGGCACAGTGTGTGTGGACAATGAAAAGAGGCGGATTCAGGAGAGGGAGAGACCATTCAGGGAGGCAGCAAAGGGCAGCACATCACTGCAGGGTTGGCTGCGAAAAAAGCCAACCAGCAGGTGAGACAGAGACTTTGCACTGGGATAAAGATGACATGACACTGTGTAGGCGAATTGATTAATTAATCACTCATATTTTAGCCTACTAATGGCAATGTTTCATAATTACAATACATTTAAGATGAGGAGCAGTCACAAGCCTCCAGACTATGTGAGGAAATTGTGGACCAGGGATATTGATGTAGGGATTTTCATGACTCAAGTCATGTTTTTCTGTGTTATTATTAGTAGTAGTTAAGGTGATTGAGGTCTGTATTTCAGTGTTTTACTTCTTTGTGTCAGGCATGTGCAAAATTCCAGAAATGAATTGAAACTGGCTCTTAAATTCCAATTCAATTCTTGAATTTCACTTACATTTCAGTTGAGGTAGCAAACAGGAAGCAGAATTGCAATTCGAATTGTGCACAACCCTGCTTTGTGTATATATATTTTAATAAAGACCCTGTTATTCTCAGTCCTTCATATAGCCCGAGAGTTTTTTTTTTTTTTTTTGAGGGGGGGGGCTTTTTCCAGGTCGCAGCAACTGTCCCTCAAAAATCCTGTGCACGTCCCTGCCTACATGTGTTCAACATGCATGGGAACTCTTTCACTATTGGAAAACCATTCCCAGTCCAAGTCTAACTTAAGGTGGTTGAGAGAATGGCAAGAGTGTAAAATGTTATCATCATAGCAAAAGGTGGCTGCTTTGTAGAGCTTAAAATATAGAACAGCTTTGATGAGTCTTTTTTGTTTACTACATAACCCCACATATGTCAATGTATAGTTTTGAGATTGAGTTTTGCTCTACAATGTAACAATAGTCAAAAAAAGAAAGACCAGTAAAGGAGTTCAAAACTTTTGACCAGCAGTGGGGAAAAATAGGTCTTAAATTGCACATCCTAATGTTAAATGTCCAATAACACAGATTAATGGGATACTTGTTAAGATACTGTTTAGTTTTTGGTAAAGAAGGTTTCATATAGCCTAGTCCAGTTGACAGAAAGGTGAACCCGGAAATGTTGAGTACACCAAAGTTTTATGATAGAAAATTAGAAATATATATTATGGGTCCCCAGCATGCAGAAACTGACGGATGCTAATTTGCATATGTTGGGCAATTTGTGTAATTAAGCTAATTAGCATAATCACCTATATTGATCATATCATAGGAGCTGTTTGGCCAAAATTGACAATGTTAGTATGTTTTTAGGGGTTACTGGAGATGCGAGAGTCCATATCTGACATTTTCAAGATTCACTATTTAAACATGGTTTGGTCACGGTCAGGGTAGGAATTTCACGGCGGCCACGACGGCCATGGCCGTCATAGCCCCTTGCATTGGCCGTGAGGCCCCTTTGAAAATCAGAGGTTTACAGGCCACGGTGGCCTTGGTGCCCCCTTCTTTCAATATTCTGCTTTGCGTCCTACTAATAGCGATTTTTATTTAGCCTGTGGCCTGTCAAAATAATCTTAGCATTCACGGCGCAAATTAATTTAGTCTTTTAGCCCTTAAAGGAGTACCGTCACACCGGTGTGATGGGAATGTTGAGAAATGAACGTTCTAAAGAATATCTGGGTTCATTGAATTCAACATAGAATTTTAGAACCTTCAATTGTTGCGGAACTTAGAATGTTCAAAAACCTACACCTTTAAGGGTTAAGCAGTGGAGAAAGTGACAGTGCAAGAAAGAAAGTGCGTCCAAATTCACCCTTTTTCAGTTGAACTACTCGCGAAGTAGCCTATTCATCACACAGACATCATAAGTATCACATGAAAGAGCTTTTTCTCAGCTTTTAAACGATGTTAGCCGATAATTGCTGTGTTGAACGGTTCGCGAGAAAAGTAAATAATATAATTCAATTTAATCATACATTCTACTGAAGGTTTTGCGTCCCATGATCTCCCTACCCATTCATCTCGGTGGAATACTTTACGAACCCTTCTTTTAACACATGACAAACCATATATCAGAATAAACAGGAGACCTTACCGAACACAAAGGCGTAAAGCAGTCCCCTGTACAGTTAGCCGTTCCAGAGTAATCCAGTTTTGAATTTGCAGTAAAGTTCGACATACATGGATGTCTCCAAATTTGGGCTTTTACATTGTTCCACATGATTTCATAACGGGCCAAATACAAAATAAATGTTACAAATATCGCCTAGATATTGGTAAATCAGAGGACAGCTGACTAAGAGTTTGTGAAAGTAGCCTTAATGATCACAAAATGCTAAGCATACATCTAGGCTATTTGAGTTTCTTAAAGCTGAGCTGTGCTTAAATAGTTCAATACATGATTTCTTACATAACAGGCCAAATATAAAATAAATGTTATATATAGCCTATATATCTGTAAATATTAGATGATCAGATGATTTACAGTTCTATGTAATATGTCATTTTTCATGTTTTTGTAATGTTTCATACAGTGATGCAGGTCTACTGCAGTGAATAGGCTAAATACAACTTTGATCATTTTTATAGCCTACTACTGTAGGCTATAGTTAACTTTGGCCTTGGTGCCCTGACATGTGGCCTTTGTGCCCCCCACCAAATATGCCCAACTGAAGGCCAAGTGGCCTTGCCCCCGGAATGGTGAAATTCCAAGCCTGGTCACGGTCTTACTCTTATTATTTATGATTATATCATATCTTATTGTCATGTTATTCAAATAAGAGTAATGGGTGCGCAGGTGAACGCAGAGACTGTAAATATGATGCAATTTGATTTAATTTCCTGATTTTTTTTAATCTTCATACTTTAACATACAGACAAGTGCGTGATCTCGTTGGAAAGCCCCACTTCTGCTCTGTCACTCAATAAAGGCTTCTTGCTGCTGAACAGTTGCGGAGCAATGTTACAGAGAAGAAAGAATGTGTTTTTTGACGCACTTTGCGTCAATCGGCTTCGAAAGGGTTAAAATCTCACGTATACCCTGGAGTGCCTTCACGTACCCCCATTTGGGAACCACTGCGCAATGCCGTGTCGGTGTTGTGGTCAACAACTGCCCTTTTTTTTTTACTCCCGAAAAGTGGGGGTGTGTTCGCACCCCCTGCACCGGTGCTTCCGGCACGCTTGCCTTTGTCACTCCACAGAAAGTGCACATAACATACAGCAAGATAATGCAGGGCAGTAATTCTACTCAACTTTAAAAAACACTCAAACTATTTGTGCTGCTGGACTATGACAGATTCAACAGTCTAGCAGGCATAGGGAAATGGATGACATGAATAAGTAAGGGATAGCGGCCGCCGAGGTGTCCCGTTAAACGGAATTAATGGGCGAGGCGGAGGCAAAGAAGTCCCTGAAACGCAGCAGAGAATTTAATTCTGTATAATGGGACAGCTCGAAGGCCGTTATCCCGCTCATCTCCCGGTTGCCACCATAGGCAGTAGTCATGCCTTTATAGCATGCAAAGGAAACAAGCGGTTCCGTTTAAAAAGAAGCCAACTTGTTCAGTTTGTTGTACTACATTCTTTGGCCCTAAGTGGTAACGGTGGGCAGTTAGATTGTTTACAGTTGATTCTCTTGTTGCGTAGCCTGCTTCCAGGCTCAACCGTCATTTATCATGTTTGAAGGTGCATTCTCATAAAGCATTATGCAGGTGCAGATGTCCTACAGTGTACATCAGTTCCAGAAAGAATAAGAGGCACTTGTTTTTCAGCTCCAGGGATCTTGAGGGTCTCTCCTGTCAACACAGTGATCCATTCCATTCCATTAAACGGTAGCTAAGCCATCCAGAGTGACACTCTCCTGATGTTAAATTGAAACATTTACTGGGCAACACATTAAAAGGAACTATCAGTCTTAGATAAACAGTCACAGCAGCGTGAGGATCAACAGTCTGCTCTGAAAGCATCACAGAAATTTACCTTTATTTCTCCTCGTTGTTGATTAATGAGGTAGCCTATGACATCAGCAAGAGAACATCTTTTTTATGAATCGCTCACATGAACCATGTTAAGTATTAGCACACTGTCATCACCACTTTCTACCCTACTGTGCACTCTGAGAAGCAACCTACTGTTAACACTGGGTTATAGATGATAATTGGGATTTCAATTTTTTTTTTTTTTTTTGGGGGGGGGGGGCACAAGGCACCTTCAGCCAGTGTCAATCAGTGTGGTTTTTGGAGTTATTGTTATTTGAATAACATGACAATAAGATATGATATAATCATAAATAATAAGAGTAAGACCGTGACCAGGCTTGGAATTTCACCATTCCGGGGGCAAGGCCACTTGGCCTTCAGTTGGGCATATTTGGTGGGGGGCACAAAGGCCACATGTCAGGGCACCAAGGCCAAAGTTAACTATAGCCTACAGTAGTAGGCTATAAAAATGATCAAAGTTGTATTTAGCCTATTCACTGCAGTAGACCTGCATCACTGTATGAAACATTACAAAAACATGAAAGGAATTAGGCCAGACAGTGAGGACCAGGGGCAACAGTTTAATGAGTATGGGGGGGTTGGGGGCTAATCATCATCTGACAATTGCAGTTGCTCATAATAAATAGTGTTTATGTCTGTGTGAGTGTTTATGACTGTGTGATTGTTTATGAGTGTTTTTGTGTGAGTGTTTATGTAAAATTGCAATCAGCTGTTTTAGGAGTGTGGGCGGACACAGGAAGTATTGGAAACCTGGCGCCTCATTAAATAATAGTCCCTTAATAATGGCCAGACATATGAATTTCTGGAGAATATGCTTACTCATGGGCCCAGCAACAGCTGACAGTATACCTAAATGAGGGGCAAGAATATAATGTTGACATCTTTCAAACACATTGACTTCTTTGTACTCATTCTTAGTCAGATCCAGGCCCCAGCGTCAGCGGTCACAGGTGCCTGCACTGTCAGCAGAAGTATGGTGGGAGTCAGTGCTGGTTTCTAGAGAGGACACCGACATCTTATTTGCCCCCGACACACGTTCCCACCAATGCCACCTCAATACAGACAGGACAGTCAGTTTAATGCTTGTCAATGTATATATATATTATTATTATTTTTTTCAATTCATCCATACACTTCCATGGATGTTTTTGCATTATAACTCGACCGTGACATACTGTAAGTTCCTGCAGTACTGCAAAATAATCAAAGCTTTTTTTTTTACTGTTTCATAGCAATATTTCATATGTCATGGGCACAGTGAAAAGTTTCGCCAGGAGGACATTTAAAATATTTCATGGTAGTGGCCAACACAAAGAGGCCCTCTGGCATGTTTGACAGAGCTAGAAAAAATCTGGTCCAATTTGAAGATTTGTCTGGAGATATTTACTTAGACCTCAGTCAGAGAGTTGAGGCAGACTGAGCTGAGCTGAGATTTAGGCAACGTCCACACAAAAATGACGAGTATATTTTTTCTTACCGTTTTCACACCTTTAACAACACAGGTAAAAACAATAAAACTTGCACCCACATGAAGAGGTGAAATCATCAGAAAGCGCTGTGCATATGCCAGGCCAGTTGATGGTGCTAATTCATGAAGAAGAGACAATATCATTCCAGAAGCAGACGCGTGAGATAAGCCAGACATTCTCTAGATAAGCATTCTTACGGATTTTTTGAATCACCATAATAAAGTTCATTTTCAGGGTTTGTGACTGGCTGCTATATACTGTATGTGGAAATGCTTTTACATTTTGCATTATTTCTGGTAGCCTATACAGCAAGTTACACTGGGGAAATTAACATGCGTTATTTATAGGTTGTAGTAAGCTTAGTAACGTTTAATGTAGCCTAACTTACTGTAGCCACAATAGGCTTATACTGCGTGCACAGAAATCATGACAGGGAAAAGAAACACATTTCAATGTGACAAACTAATAGTTTGGTTTGTTCTGACGAGTGTTAGGTCGGGGGGCGGCAGGGTTTAGGGGTGGGGCTATGTCGTCATTGGAAATGCCGGTTTTGCTGTCCACATGGCAAAAGTTAACCGGTAGTTTAAAAAAAGATAGGTTTCGGGCTCCTAAAACGCCAGGGTCGTGTGGACATATGGCCAAACCGATAAAAAACGTTACCGGTTTAAAAGAAAAACAGCCTCGTGTGGACGGGGCCTTAAGGCATTGACACACCTATGCGACGGCCGACCATCGTCAGAATGTAAATGTAAATCAGATTTCTAGACAAGTATACTTGCGTATACAAGGAATATGGTCACTGCATTTATCCCTGTGAATTAGTGAACACACAGAGCACACAGTGAACACACAGTGAGGTGAAGCAGACACAGTGATCTTGCTACAGCTGCGCTAGGGGAGCAGTAAGGGGGTTAGGTGCTTTGCTCAAGGGCACTTCAGCCGTTCCCACTGTCCTTTAAAATGAAAAACCTCCTGTGTTGACAATAAACATTTGCATTTACTTTTATTCATTTAACAAAATGACAAATAGCATTCAAGTGCAGAACAGACCTCAGGTAACAATAAATACTATAATAATAGTGTGTGTGTGTGTGTGTGAAAGAGAGAGAGAGAGAGAATACCAGCTAAAATCACTTCTTCTTCCAGACACTGACACCCATAAGATGGATGGAAGATTACCTGAGGCTTTTGAATGAGCCAGCCAGCCAGCTATTTAAAAGCGCAGTAGCCCTACAACATTGCACTGCACTAAATCACCAGAAAAGACCTGAGCTCAACTCCAACTATATATAAATCACGCTTTTGAGGTCTCCTATCTGTCATAGACTCAGACATACAGTATTACCAAAGTGACAATTTAGTGGTGTACTTAACGAGCCCATACCCAATCCAGGGATCCCAATCACTGAAAGCAGGTCTACACACACAGGGGACGTCCCCTGGCTGAGTGATTTGTGGTAGGCAAGGTTTCTCTGGCCTTAGGTGAGCTGTCTAACAGTACCTTATCTAATCAGCATGATATGAGGGGGCAGAAGTTTATACACAAGCTGTAAACTTCTCTGTGCAATCCAGTGTAGGTGGCGGAGGGAGATCCCCAGACAATCAGGTAATCAGGCCTCCGCACGAGGCCAGATAAGGAGTGGGGGTTGCAGCTTGGTGCTAGGCATACCCTGGTACAATGATGTGCCAAGGTTTTCAGATATTTTGATAAAAACAAAAACAAGGGATAGCACTAACTGACTAATCGATTACCATCGGAAATATATCATATACTTTCTAAATTACACAGTTAATGAATAGTCAGCTGATATCAGATGTTTGTCAATGTTTCAGTACAGAGCAATATATATATATATATATATATTCACACATTTGCCCTAGAGTGGAAAAAAACCTATGATGTAAAAGATTGGCATAAAATAGATTGCAAAAGACATGTAAAGATTGTCAGAGATGAAAGGGTAAGAGGTCATAACTAGTTTTAACGGCCATGTCAACTTTAACTTCAACTTTGACTGCATAATGTTTCAGCAAGTAAAGAACCTTTTGTTCTTTAAGTTTTTCATTCATTCATTATGGTCATAATGTTTCAGTAACAATGTACTGAAATTCAAATCAACACATATTGACATTTCCTCCAAGCATTGATTAACCCTTAAAAACTCATGTCCCTCAAGATTACACATTTTCAGTTTCATTTCATGTACCCCTTTTACAGTATTTAGGTTACAGAGCTTATTAGTTCCACCAGTCAGATACAACAGTCTCTCTTCCAACATGACACTTTGCATATCCCTTAAATTGATGGGATAGGTTTGTTAGGTTTGCGACACAAGAAATCCAGGATGTCAGATATCACCTTTTTAACACATCATTATATTTATTGTATCATTGTATCTTTGTTGTTTGAAGTGGAAATACTTATCCATGGCCTATTTTGCTCCTATGAAACAAACACCAAGCTAAGGACAGCTAGTTACAGCTAGTTTAGAAAAAGGCATGTTATTTAACAAAACATAACAAACAAGGCAGCTTACATCATGTAGATCAGTGTTTCTCAAAGTGTGGTCCGGGGACCACTGGTGGTCCGCAAGCTACCCCAAGTGGTCCACGAGCAGACGTGGTAAAATATAATATAGATGAGTTGTTTGCAATATTGAACCAATTTGTATGTAAATTCAAACAGTTCTGCAACGCTGCCTATGTAAGCTACTCCAGTTTAAATCATATCTCTGACACAATAAGCCAGGTGCAAAGACAATAAGCAAGGTTGTTCAGTGAGGTCTATTGTGTAATACACTGTTGAAGTAGGTCTACTACTGTATGTTTTTTTTTTTTAACTAGGTGGTTCATGAGGTTATGTTTGACTCGTTAAGTGGTCCTTGGTATGAAAAGTTTGAGAAACACTGATGTAGATAACACTACTATACGTGGGGAACACTTCTTACTTCAATTTCCCAAACAATTCCCTGTAGTGTTGTCCATGGGTACTTACAGAGCTCACAGGAAGTGAGAATTCATCTCTCTGGTGAGAAACTGGAATGCAGCCACATCTGGCCATATAATGGAGTCAGCTTTTAAAATGTCAGACGGAAATTTATGATCATCTGTCCCTATTTCCATTGACCACCCAGTCTTTATACACAGACATACTCTTTCCCAAACACGCACACGCATGCACACACACATATTACCAATGTACTGCACATACACCCTCTGTCTCTCTCTTTATATCTCACATGCACACACACATACAGTACACACACACACACAAACACACATAGACACACACAAAAACCCCAGGCAATTTCAGCAAAATGCCTTTACTGTATTGTAAACGATGATAATTTCTCCTGGAGCTAGTGTTAATTTCGTCAGACGAGACGAGAGGAAATATGTTTGTCAACGACCTTTTTTTTCAAGACTAAGACGAGACGATGACGAGACGGCAGTAATGTCCTGAAACACTGACTAAGACTATCTTAAGACGCATTATGCCCCACCAGTGATCCCCGGAACACACTTTGAAACACTGGTCTACAAATATGACAGTGGTCCAGTCAAATCTTTTACTGTCTATGGTCATATCCCAGCCGAGCTATAACTGTAGCTCGACTTACCTGTGCATGTAAACATACTGACTGACAAAAAATCAGAATGAGTAATTATAACAGACGAGTAGCCCTGTGGACACACAATATTGTTGGAAAATTGAGATGTGTGAAACACTATTTGACTCAAATGGTAATCAGAAATAATTTGTTATAAAAAAAAGACTAAAATGTGTTGACTAAAACTAAGACTAAGATACCTTTAGTTTTTTTTTTACTAAAACTAGACTAAAATGACGAGACTTTTAGTCGACTAAAACTTGACTAACAAAAATTATATTTGAATGACTAAATATGACAAAGACTAAAAAGGACATTTCGTCACAATACTAAGACTAAGACTAAATTAAAAATAGGTGACAAAATTAACCCTACCTGGAGCTATATGAGTTGCCTTGAACAAAATGGTATATACATGAAAATAATATTGAATACAGTGGCCCCATCGACACAACAATGGTCACTCTGTTTCAAATCAACAGATTGCATCTGCATTACCATCTCAGATTTTCTGCATAATGAAATTGTAACTTTCAAAATATCAAAATCTCAGCCAAATATTTTGTCAGTTAAAATCATCTGCTTCCATGCAATATCTGCTTCCATGCAAGGCTCAGCATCCAACATGCAATATTACATTCATCATTATCAAATCATATTGAAACACACTGATTTTCAATGTCAATCCATTGGGGTTGAAATAGGTATACCAAAATGTTGAAACATACAAATTCATGTTCAGCAATACCAGAGATATTTTGTTTGCCATTTGCCCTGTAGCTTGCAGTCTACCATGGTTGACAGATAACCATTTAATACCGATTTCTCTCCCTTAGCACCTCACCACTGCAACACTCTTTCACCACCTCAGCTCCCTGTACCCACATTTTTAACATGCGGAGAGTTACTCAAGGTACGGACTGATCTCTGAAATATTAGTGAATAGAAAGGCCCCATCTGTATTATCAGTCATGGTTAACCTTCTAACACTGGTCTGGTCAAAAATTACCGATTTACACATTCCCTGTACCATAAATATGGCATTTTTCATCAGATTGCCTCAAGACCTTGCTATCCTTCACAAAAGGCATTTGAACACATGAAATTCATTGTGACTAATTTCTTTGAATTTTGAGTGATTTATTCAACTTGGTCACACTTTTTTTGTTTACAGTCAAAAATGGCCGCCATAGAAAATGAATGTGAAAGAGTATAATTTTCATCAAGGAGATGAAAGACATCTCCATACACGCACTCCTACAACTTTCCTGTGCTTGTGTGCCCATTCTACACAATCGTACTTTCCACAAGAAAGCTTAGAGTAAATTATGGGAGCCCAGTGTTTTCTTGAACTAATGGGATTCTCCCCCAATGTGAACCACACCTGCCAAACAAATCAATCTTGTGTAAATTATAGGAGCCCATGTGAGCAAATATATTGCCTATACTTGTAAGTAAACTGGCAAATGTATTGTCTGCATTTGTTAGAAACAGAGTTATACATGTAATACTTTTTAATTATGCTGGCATATGTCTTTTCTTTCCACACTTGCAACTGCTTGTACACTTTATGTGTGCCTCCCAATTTATTATTTCATTTTACTTTCTTTTTACTTTTAATCCTGCCTGCCTCCCTTTTTTACCCTACAATGTTCACTGCTTTGAGTACATGATAAAGCGCTCTACAAATAAGAAAATCAGAGTGCATGTTTTGTACTGGGGTTTGAGGCCAGGTGGGGCTGCTTTCTCCTGTTGCTACATAATTCCAGAAGTGAAAGGGCTTGCTGTGATGCTATCGGAAGTGTGCTCAAAGTAAGAGCTGTATGAGGGACGCTTAGGTTGAGCCCTGTATGAGGGCCCCCATGGAAAGGCGATGCATTAGTGAGGCCCCCTGTGTCTGTGATGAACAGTGGATGGAAGGATGTACGAGGGGCACCTGTTTGTGTGAAGTGCATTAGTGTGCTTCATGAAGTTTTACAAAATGCCAGCACTATGGTTGAGTATGTGCCCTGACTACCATACCAACATCCATTGAGGCAACAAATCGTGAAAATATATACATAAAAAATATTATTATTACTATTGTTATAGTGTACATTTTTAATTAATGTTAAAATAAGAGCAGTTAAAACTGTGGTCAAATTTGACCACGAACAGTAAATTAGACGGGTAGCAACGAAGTGTTTAAAGGTTAATATATGACTACTATTTAATACAATTTTTTCCCCCTCTCACACACCGCCCACCTCACTATGTGCCAGGAACGGCAGTCCTTCCTCAATTCCCTCCACCCTCCGCACCAGCCCTCAACATGCAGAGAATAGAGGAACTTTGCAAGTCATGTTTCTTTTTAAATTTAATCTCCTTAATACCTATCTGATATATTGTATTGTGTAGGCATTCTTGGCTTTGGATGCTATACTATAAACATGAACATATCTGTCTGTTTGATTACAGGTGCTGTGAGGAAAAACACGGTGATACGGTCAGCCACGATCACGGAGGTCACCAAGCACGCAATCAGGTGGTTCAACCTGTTGGCGGATCAGGCAACGAGGAGACATGTCCCGCCTCCATTCACACAAACGGAGTAATAGGAGAAATAAGCATTAAACAATCTTTTTATTGAACTTCTTGTCGTTCACCAGTTATTCATTTTCTGATGTTTTAGCTGTGCATAGTGCAGCATTTTATTGAAGTTGTAGCATATTGAATAAAATATTCTATTTGTGTCTATTTACACCCCTGGTACGAATAGCCTTGGCCACACAGCTGAGCTATTCACACCCTGTGACATAACAAAAAGATGTTGCTCACGTGCACAAAAAAAAATGGTAGACATTTGTTTTTTCGTCAGCAGAAAGCATACATTACTATATACACCAGGGAATGAATAGCATCCACTTCTAACTATACATTGATGCAAACAGCATACCTTATTCAGAGTGTCTATTACACAGCTGAGCTATTCACACCCTGTGACGTAACAAAAACATGTTGCTCGTTTTTTGTTTTTGTTTTTTTTTATATATTACATTGTGTGATCAATATGCCAGAGTAAATGCACAGGGGTGCAAATAGCATACACTGATATTTGTACCAGACGGGGTATTTATTAAACACATTGCTGTGTGCACCGGGGTACGAATAGCATATGTGGCCTGAAGCATAATGTTCTAAACAGTGACTACGCCACTCCCGGTTAGAAGGGTGGGAGAGCCCTATACCATACACCTAGGTCAATTCCCCAGCAAGTTCACTAAGAGAATAAACTGATCAGGATACAGCTGTCATGTATTCGAATTCTTATTTATTTCACAGTTGTTTTTATACACAAAGAAGACAATGGGCTATAAATCGCCACCAATAAGGGTAATCGTAGGCAATGTGCAAAAAGGCAATCTCAATATTGTGCAAAATGGCATTAAGTAGTATCTCAGATATTGTGCAAAATGGCAGAAAGTAATAAATGGTAGATATTATTATGCAAACCGCAGTAAATAGGAACCATAAATATAGTCACTGAAATAAGTTACTATTAAAGGATTATAAATTACATCCAACAGTCAGACAGTACACTGTGCAAATTTGCAATAGTCCAGGACTTCAGCTCAATACAACCAGTACTCAACAGCTAGTACTGAGGCTCAGAGATGTAGTGATGGTACCGACCAATAAGACACACCACACAGCAAAGATGTTTCACAGCAAACACTAAACAAAATCAAACAAAACACCTAATGTAGGCTACAAATGAAAATGAATGCAGCTGCCACTTTAAGAGAAGGTAACTTCTATTCAGAGTGCCCAAGATACACAGCACACAAGGGTGAGAATAACTGGGGTTGGCTACACACACACACACACCTTAGTTAACCGGTGTACTAACATCAAAGACTGAAATATATTGCACTTAGCCCATATAGCCACTGATAATTGCACATAGATATAATTGCACAAACCCGTTGAATATTAACACAACTAATGCAAATCACCAGACACGCATTAGAGATCGATCACCTTAGATATTGCACTAGCCCAATACGCCTCTTCAGTTTGCGACAGCACACACTAGTCAGAAACCTAGGCCTAGTCAGATATTGCACATAGCCCACTAAATTCACGAGAGCTCAATAAGAAACAAACTTAATAAAAAAACAATAAAATCAACATGGGAAAAACAGTGGTGCCCCCCTCTATCGTAGCAACACCAATTAGGACCACGGCCGCGGCAAGCCACCGTGTAGTAATATAGACTCGTTCCTGAGAGTAGAAATGGGAGAGTTACCATGCGAGGAAATTTCCGTAGTTAATCCCATATATACCCAACACCCGAAGCATTAAATACACTCACATAAGTGACGAGTATAACGTAGCTTAAAGGATGAAGGCTACCAGAGAAAGAGAGCAACATTACCTTGGTTGACTCACTTAACCCCGAAACTCGTCTCGTTGCGTGTACGGCGTTACAGCTGGGCTCACACCACCAGCGACGCTGCTTGAATTAACAATCCAGTATGAAGGTAAAGACCTAAACGCACATCCGATACAATCCAGTATGAAACCTGTCTCGTTGCAGGCCCGGCGTTACAGCTGGGCTCACACCACCAGCGAGGCTGCTTGACTTAACAATCCAGTATGAAGGTAAAGACTTAAACGCACATCCGATACAATCCAGTATGAAACTTGTCTCGTTGCAGGCCCGGCGTTACAGCTGGGCTCACACCACCAGCGAGGCTGCTTGACTTAACAATCCAGTATGAAGATATAGACTTAAAACGCACATCCGATACAATCCACAAACATTCCAGTATGGAGGCAAAGTAGGCCACGCTTGCTAACGACACAGGTGCACTCGGATGAACAATAGGCTCGGCGTCTCATGCCAGGTGATTTACAGATGACGTTTTAAGGCCTAAGTGAGACCTCATTAACCTAACCATGTTCCCGCTGGGCCTTAATGCCTGACCGTGAATGTGCGGACAGAAAGGGGGAGGAGGAAATGATCTAATGTATCAGAAAAAGCGTACAAAGTGCTGCCATAGGCTACATCCACCCCAACTTTCAAAGGGAACCGTCCCGGTGACCCACCCCATTTAAACTGGTCCCATAACCTAAAGCAAGCCTGAGGTCCCTACCATCGGGTGAGCTGCAGTCCCTGATAGCCCCTCGACCCCCACTGCGGTTGCAGACTGTGGTAGATGATAGGGGTTGGTGTGCAGTCCTGCAGTTGTCCGAGCGGACCGCCGGACCGTAGCCTCCGGGGACACACTACTTTCCCTCAGCTGTTCTTCTGGCACCCGTGGTGATGGAGGGCCTGGGGAGTCTTGGGGTTCACTGGGCTGACCAATGGAAGGTGCTGGTAAAAGGTCTCCGGAGGTTGAGCCTCCTACTGGATCACTCTGTGTGCAGGTCTCTGAACTTCCAGAGAGGTTGGCCAAGGTGGGCTCACTGGACTCCCAGCATGGGAAAGGCTTCGCCATCAGCAGGCTCCCTTGGTCACTCTCTTCCTCAGAGTCGCTTTCTCTGTAAGGCACAGATGGCTCTGCACACATATCTGTAGCTTTGGGATCAGGTCCAGGCTCTGAGGAACGGTCAACTGGGGAGACCCGTAGTTCTGTGCGGTGGATGTTCTTCACAGGCCCCTCCCCATCTAGGGGGCTGATAGCATAGACTCTACCCAGATCATCCAGGCATCTTATCACTTTGTACTTGGCCAGGCCCCAAACGTCCTGGATCTTGTTGCGGCCTTGGACATGATTGCGGCGGTAAACAACTGTACCCACAGGGAGCAGATCGGCATTGGCCTGGGGCTGCTGATGGGCTCTCTTGACTGCTGCCCCTTCCAGATGGCGTGTTGCAAGGTCATAAGCAACCCGGAGACGTTCCTGATGTTCTTGCACCCAGTCTTCTATAGAACCGTCAGTGGCACCGTCCTCTTGTAAACCAAGCAGAGCGTCCACTGGTAAGAGAGGCTTGCGCCCAAACATGAGCTCGTAAGGAGAGTACCCTGTTGAAGAATGCACTGTGGTGTTATAGGCAAATATTACTTGAGGTAGATGTTTAGGCCATTGCTTCTTCTTCGCCGCCGGGAGGGTCCGCAGGAGATCGTGCATGGTGCGGTTAAACCGCTCGCATTGGCCATTTCCCTTAGGGTGATAAGGGGTAGTGCGGCTTTTCTGTACCCCATAGAGCTTGCACAAATTCTTCAACAGGTCACTCTCAAAACTACGCCCCTGGTCGGAGTGGATACGTTTCGGAACGCCGTAGATGTAAAACCACTTTTCTGTTAGTACACGAGCCACTGTACTTGCCTTCTGATTAGGTGTTGGGTATGCCTGAGTAAACTTGGAAAAGATGTCGGTGACCACCAACACGTTTTCCTGTCCATCACTGGTTCATTCTAAGGTGGTGAAGTCCACTGCGATCACTTCTAGGGGCCTGGATGCCAGGAGATGTCCTGGGAAGGTTCGCACCCTCGGTTGGACTGCCTTGGACACCACACACCGCTCGCACTGCTGACACCATCGTTCCACAGCTTTTCTCAGTCCAGGCCAGTAACAACGCCCTCTTAGCAAGTGAGTGGTTCTCTCACAACCCTGGTGTCCATGATCGTTGTGGAGAGCGGAAAGTACCTCACTGTGTAGGGCCTGAGGTAGCAGCAGCTGGAGGACTCCAGTGGTGCCATCTGGGGGGTGCACCAACCGGTAGAGAACCCCATCTCGGTATCTAATTCTCTTCCACTGACGCAGCAGCTCTTTAACTTCAGCAGGCTCCTGCACACGTTCCGCTGCAGACGGGGCTTCTCTTCGTTTCCAGTATTTTAAAAAGGGCCCTATGACTGGATCAGCAGCCTGTAGGACTTGAAGTTCATGTTTCTCCCTAACAGGAAAAGCATCAATTTCACCACAGGAGACAGAAGAATTGACAAGATTAGCAGAGGCGCTCTGTATGGACAATGGAATGGCCGTCCCTGGGACAACTTCAGACATGGTTGTTGGGGCAGGAGGGGCTGGCAAGCGGGATAAAGCATCCGCATTCCTGTTCATGGCACCCGGTCGATACTTGAGGTCGAAATCAAACAGCGCTAACTGAGAGGCCCAGCGCTGTTCAACCGCCCCCAGCTTGGCTGTCTGCAGGTAGCTAAGGGGGTTGTTGTCTGTATACACCGTGAACTTAGCTCCGAGCAGATATTCTCGGAACTTTTCAGTGATTGACCATTTTAGAGCTAATAGTTCGAGTTTCATTGAACTATAATTGGCCATGTTGCGTTCTGATACATGCAGCCCCCGACTGGCAAATGCTACAGGTCTCTTCTTGCCCTCGTGTTCCTGGGACAGGACTGCCCCCAGACCCGCATGGCTAGCATCAGTCTCTAGAATGAATGGCTTAGAAAAGTCTGCATACCCCAGCACTGGTGTGCTCACCAATTTGTTCTTCAGCCCTAAGAAAGCAGCTTCACAGGCATCATTCCAGTGTTCCTCCAGAGAGCCAGCCCCAGGCCTCTTTGGTGCACTCTGCAACACCCCCACTAGCTTGTGCAAAGGAGCAGCCCACCGAGCAAAACAGTCCACGAAACGGCGGTAATAGGAGGCAAAGCCCAAGAAGGACCGCAGCTCTGTCAGAGTCCGTGGGCGCTTCCACTCGGCCACCGCCCTGATCTTCTCCGGGTCTGTTGATACTCCTGCAGAAGAGATGACATGCCCAAGGTACTTAACTTCAGTCTGGAAAAAACTGCACTTCTTAAGCTTCAATTTTAGATTATGTTGCTGTAGTCTTCCCAGGACAAGTTCTAGGCGGTGTAAATGTGATGTAAAGCTACTGGAAAAGATCACGATGTCGTCCAGGTACAGTAACAGAGAGTTGAAACGCTCATCCCCAAAGATGCGCTCCATTAAGCGTTGAAAGGTACTGGGAGCGTTACATAGACCAAACGGCATCCTGTTGAACTCGAACAATCCAAATGGCGTACAAAACGCAGTCTTTGCCTTGTCCTGTTCGGCAACGGGAACTTGGTTATAGCCACTTGCCAGATCGACAGTTGAAAACAAAGTGGCACCAGTCAGGGCATCTAATGATTCCTCGATCCGAGGGAGGGGAAAGGCGTCTTTTCGGGTCCTAGCATTCAACTGTCTGTAATCAACACACAGCCTTATGGTCCCATCTTTTTTTTGCACAACCACAATAGGGGAAGAGTAGGGACTGCAGCTCACCCGCACTACACCTCTGTCTAGAAGCTCGCCAATGTGGGACCTAACCAGCTCATATTGAGAGGGGGGGAGCCTGCGATAGCGTTGTCTCACAGGGGCCTCATCGACTAAGGGTATCTCATGCTGCACAAGTCCAGTACACCCAATGTCAGCATCACTCTGACTAAACACAGAGCTATATTTGTGGAGGAGGGCCCTACCCTCCTGCTCTTGACTGTGACTGAGATTGGGCCAGGATACTTCTGATAGGTCTAGGGGACTACTCTGCACTTGTAATGACTGAACCTGAACAGTGCACCCATCCTCACTCGACCTCTCTAGTGTGATTGTGTTGCTGTTTTTCGGTAATTGTGCTGCATACAACTCACCAAGGATGACTCGACGTGGAAGCCAGATATCTTCAGATGCAACATTAACTACCGGCACCCATACTTTCCCTTGTACTACTGAAAGAAAAGCCCTCGAAGCTAAAAGGCCATCTGGCATCCTGTTCATGGTGGGCTCAAACAAAGCAGAATGGAGAGCACGGCCAAATTGTTGAGTGCATGTGGCAGCAACCATTTTCAGTGACCCAGCTGGTACGCGGACAGGAGAGCGTCCATTCAATTTAACACATCCTAGTAAGCCAGATTCGGACAAACAGTCCAATTTGTGACACTCTGACAAAGCATCCTTCCAAACTTCACTAGCTGTTTGTACAGTAGAAGACTGAAACAATGCTGAGCCATGCTGGTGAAAGAGCTCCTCATAGCAACCACTTATCACATTCATGCCTAAGAGGCCAGGCACCTTGGCTTTGTTCGCTTGACTAACTGGGTGAGGGGGATCGCGGACAACCAGGACACCCCTACGTGGGAGGGCCTTTCCTAGAACTGTAATGTCTAGCTCTAAATACCCCAGATATGGAATCTCTAGGCCATTAGCTGCCCTTAGTTGAAGCCAACTGCACTCTTGCAACTGTTTGTCACCCCAAGACTGAAAGTATTGTTTAAAGAAACTCTCTGATATAGTGGTTACCATTGACCCAGTATCAAGTAAGCAGGGAACTCTGACACCCCCCATCCCAACCTGTACCACAGGACACGTCCCAATGAGTTTTAAGTGCTTTGAATTTACAACTGAGCCGTTGAAATCCCCTTCTGACGGCCGGCTCGCTACACCAGAGGGGAATAGTTTCCCTGCTGCTCGGAACCCTCAGCCGCTACACCCGTTTCCACCCCATGGACAGCCACCCTTCCCCGCACATTAGACCCAGAGTTTCTAGGCAGTTCTACACGACAAAAACGGGCAATATGCCCTGGCTGGTCACAACGTAAACATATTGGTTTACCATCTGGTTGAAAACGATATGGCCTACGAGGGGGTCCACTAGGGCCCCGACTCAGCATGGTGGGTGAGTGGGAGGAGGCCAATTGTTGTAAAATAGCATCTAATTGCGTTTGCTGTCTCCGTAAACACTCCTTCAACTCTGACAATTCATCACTAGGTTTCATAGTAACTGCATGGCTGTCAGCTCGACACTCACCCACCACCTGGGCTTGAAAGTCACAGGAGTAAGCACGAGCCCTTGGAGCACCAACCCGTTCCCCATCTTCCACCCAACGAATGGCTTCACTGCGTATTGTAAGAAAAGAACACTCAGGGTTAAGCCTAACCGACTTCTTAAGTTCTCGTCTTAGCAGCCCATCACGCACATGTTCAATGAATTGATCCCGAACCAGAGCATCCGGATTCGGGACACCTCTGGGGTTGCTACGTTTTATAGACTCCATCAATGACAATAAGGCATGAGAAAATTCCCGAATTGATTCCCCCTCCAACTGCTTACGGTGAAAAAATTGCTTCTGGAGAGAGATAAAAGATTGGGAACACCCATAAATTTCAACCAAAATCTGCAATACTCTGTCCGGGTCAACTCGATCTGTAAATGGGCGGAACCGAATTTCATTTTTTGCTTCACCATCCAACAAATCATACAGGAATAAAGCTTGCTCTGCCCGAGACATATGTCGTACTTCTAAGGACCTACGTGCCTCTTCCACCCACTCCTCTACAGACAAAGGGTCAGTACTTTTTCCAGAAAATCGGGGACATTTTCTCTCTCTAGGCAAGTAGACATAACGTTCAGACCTATCAGGTGCTATTGGGGCCGGAGGAGTACCAGACCCTGATGTAGTAGCCCCCTGTTCCCTTTCAGAGCTAGCCCGTAACCTCTCATTGTCAGCCTGCAGCTTTTGAATGCGCTCATTTAGCAGTCTAAGCTGTTCTTCGGTGTCCATGACTTTATTTGTCGTAAGCTGACTCCAATGTCGTGTGGCTGGAGGGTCTTTCGTCGAATGGGGGTAACCACTGTTTTTCCCAATGTATTCCCACAAAACAAAAAAAAAATCAAAACTACATGCACCGGCCAAACTATGAGCTCTGAAAATCAGTGACAGCTGTAACCACTCAGTCCTGCCCGACTACGCCAAATGTGGCCTGAAGCATAATGTTCTAAACAGTGACTACGCCACTCCCGGTTAGAAGGGTGGGAGAGCCCTATACCATACACCTAGGTCAATTCCCCAGCAAGTTCACTAAGAGAATAAACTGATCAGGATACAGCTGTCATGTATTCGAATTCTTATTTATTTCACAGTTGTTTTTATACACAAAGAAGACAATGGGCTATAAATCGCCACCAATAAGGGTAATCGTAGGCAATGTGCAAAAAGGCAATCTCAATATTGTGCAAAATGGCATTAAGTAGTATCTCAGATATTGTGCAAAATGGCAGAAAGTAATAAATGGTAGATATTATTATGCAAACCGCAGTAAATAGGAACCATAAATATAGTCACTGAAATAAGTTACTATTAAAGGATTATAAATTACATCCAACAGTCAGACAGTACACTGTGCAAATTTGCAATAGTCCAGGACTTCAGCTCAATACAACCAGTACTCAACAGCTAGTACTGAGGCTCAGAGATGTAGTGATGGTACCGACCAATAAGACACACCACACAGCAAAGATGTTTCACAGCAAACACTAAACAAAATCAAACAAAACACCTAATGTAGGCTACAAATGAAAATGAATGCAGCTGCCACTTTAAGAGAAGGTAACTTCTATTCAGAGTGCCCAAGATACACAGCACACAAGGGTGAGAATAACTGGGGTTGGCTACACACACACACACCTTAGTTAACCGGTGTACTAACATCAAAGACTGAAATATATTGCACTTAGCCCATATAGCCACTGATAATTGCACATAGATATAATTGCACAAACCCGTTGAATATTAACACAACTAATGCAAATCACCAGACACGCATTAGAGATCACCTTAGATATTGCACTAGCCCAATACGCCTCTTCAGTTTGCGACAGCACACACTAGTCAGAAACCTAGGCCTAGTCAGATATTGCACATAGCCCACTAAATTCACGAGAGCTCAATAAGAAACAAACTTAATAAAAAAACAATAAAATCAACATGGGAAAAACAGTGGTGCCCCCCTCTATCGTAGCAACACCAATTAGGACCACGGCCGCGGCAAGCCACCGTGTAGTAATATAGACTCGTTCCTGAGAGTAGAAATGGGAGAGTTACCATGCGAGGAAATTTCCGTAGTTAATCCCATATATACCCAACACCCGAAGCATTAAATACACTCACATAAGTGACGAGTATAACGTAGCTTAAAGGATGAAGGCTACCAGAGAAAGAGAGCAACATTACCTTGGTTGACTCACTTAACCCCGAAACTCGTCTCGTTGCGTGTACGGCGTTACAGCTGGGCTCACACCACCAGCGACGCTGCTTGAATTAACAATCCAGTATGAAGGTAAAGACCTAAACGCACATCCGATACAATCCAGTATGAAACCTGTCTCGTTGCAGGCCCGGCGTTACAGCTGGGCTCACACCACCAGCGAGGCTGCTTGACTTAACAATCCAGTATGAAGGTAAAGACTTAAACGCACATCCGATACAATCCAGTATGAAACTTGTCTCGTTGCAGGCCCGGCGTTACAGCTGGGCTCACACCACCAGCGAGGCTGCTTGACTTAACAATCCAGTATGAAGGTAAAGACTTAAACGCACATCCGATACAATCCAGTATGAAACTTGTCTCGTTGCAGGCCCGGCGTTACAGCTGGGCTCACACCACCAGCGAGGCTGCTTGACTTAACAATCCAGTATGAAGATATAGACTTAAAACGCACATCCGATACAATCCACAAACATTCCAGTATGGAGGCAAAGTAGGCCACGCTTGCTAACGACACAGGTGCACTCGGATGAACAATAGGCTCGGCGTCTCATGCCAGGTGATTTACAGATGACGTTTTAAGGCCTAAGTGAGACCTCATTAACCTAACCATGTTCCCGCTGGGCCCTAATGCCTGACCGTGAATGTGCGGACAGAAAGGGGGAGGAGGAAATTATCTAATGTATCAGAAAAAGCGTACAAAGTGCTGCCATAGGCTACACATACACTGCTAATTGTACCAGGGGTACAAATAGCCTTACCCTAATAGAACACATTGTGCACAGGGGTACAAATAGAATTCACTTCTAATTGCTCCAGGGTACGAATAGCATACTCTGCTAATTGTACCAGGTGTGCAAATAGCCTTACCCTAAAATATTTTATGTCTGCACCGACCTAAGCCTATAAAGCACTAAATTAGGTTATGACCACAAAATGAATGTAGAGTACTGTAGGCAAAGTAGGTACTTAACAAAAACAGAATAGCCTAGGCTATAACTTTCCATAAATGTAAATGTCAATTTTATATTTCCATCCAGCCTATGTGATTTTTACTTTTAAATTATCAATATTGTTTAGGTGTCACAGACTCAGACTGGTAAAACAGATCCTTAGAGACATAGGTTCCTTTATTGGTTCAGAGGATAATTCAGCCGATTACAGAAGGATTAAACACTCAAAAGATTCAGTCTTTCAAAAGCTCAGGAGGATCCAAGGAAATATGAACAAATTCTAACAAAAGAGCTTACGCAAACTGGAAGAGGCAGGAAACAGAGGAGCACAGCATAAGTCCTTGAGTCCACGATCGACGAAGCCAGACACAGACTGGAGAATGCGGGAAACCTTTGTAGGGGAGTTAATGATGTGGTGATTGCTTGCAGGTGAGTAGAGCTAATAGGCAGGTGAGTGTGAGAGATCCCATGGGACTGGGGAAAGCGGGGGTGTGGCAGTAGGAGAGTCAGGTGCTGGAGTGGCATGAGGGGGCGTGGCCGAGGGAGAGCCCGGTGCCGGTGTAACATTACCCCCCCCCCCGGGGGGGCCGCTGCCGATGGCCGAGGACCCCGACGCCGTGGACGACCCCGAGAACGAGGGGCAGGACAAGACGGATGTTCTCTATGGAAGGTGGTGAGGAGGGTCGGGTCTAGGACGTCACCTTGGGGTACCCAGGATTGCTCTTCTGGACCGTAGCCCTCCCCGTCCACTAGGTACTCGAGGCGACCCCTTCGGCGTCGGGAGTCCAGGACATCCCGAACGGCCTACACAGGGCCATCCTCGAGCAGGAGCGGCAGGGGAGGTTCCGCAGTGGCACCGGGCTCTGAAGGAGAGGGAACAAAAGGTTTGAGCAAGGAGACATGGAAAGTGGAGTGGATTCTATAATGTTGGGGAAGTTGTAATTTCACAGTGACTGGGTAAATCAGTTCAGTGATGGTGAAAGGGCCAATGTAACGAGGACTTAACTTCTTGCTAGGGAGGCGCATCCGGATGCCTCATGTAGATAGCCACACCTTCTGTCTGACGGCGTAAGATGGAGTAGACGCTCGTCTGGAGTCAGCGTAGTGTTTCTAGAATGACCGTCAGATGAGGGGAGATCCTAGGTGTGACCATGGGCGTTTGGGAACAGGCAAGAGCTTCCCTTCTGGTAGGTGACGTGGTGTCTTAGCCATGGCGCATTCAGCGCAGCCAGCAACGAAGCGGCGGACCTCCTTTGCCATCCCGGGCCACCAGTATCGGTTCCGAAGGAGGGAGAGTGTATGATTGGCTCCGGGATGGCCAGAGCCCAGTGAGGAATGTACGGCAGATGTTACCTGGAGTCGGAGAGTTTTTGGAACATAGGTGAGGTGTGCTGGGGTGTTCGCCGGAGCAGGATCAGTAACTGAGGCCTCTGCGACGTCCTCGTCCAGGGTCCATTCAATGGGACTGACGATAAGATGAGGTGGTAAGATGGTCTCAGGGTGTTCAGGGCTTTCGTCGGGAGCGTAGAGCCGGGATAGGGCATCAGCCCTCACATTTTTGGGACCTGGACGGTAAGAGATGGAAAAATTAAAACGGGTAAAGAAGAGGGCCCACCTGGCTTGTTGTGGGTTCAAACGCTTTGCCTCTCGGAGGTACTCAAGGTTGCGGTGGTCAGTCAACACCAGGAATGGATGTTTAGCCCCCTCTAGCCAGTGGCGCCATTCTTCTAAGGCTAGCTTAATGGCTAGCAGCTCTCGGTTGCCGATGTCATAATTCTGCTCTGCCGGTGAGTTTTCTTGAGAAGAAAGCACAATGATAAAGCCTCGAGGGCTTCCCCTGCTGCTGAGAGAGTACCGCTCCGACCCCAGTAGTTGATGCATCCACTTCAATGATGAAGGGTCTATCCTGATCAGGGTTTGTGAGGACTGGAGCGGTGGTGAAGGCTTCCTTCAATTTCTCGAATGCTTGGGTGGCAGTCTCGTTCCAGGAGAGAGTCTTGGGTTTACCTCTAAGGAGGGAGGAGAGAGGAGAAGTGATGCTACTGTAATTTTTAATAAAACGACAGTAGAAGTTGGCAAAACCAAGGAAGCGCTGAAGATCCTTAATAGTTGAAGGTATTGGCCAGGAGCGTATCACCTCTACCTTCCCCTCATCCATACTGATGTGGTTGTGGCTGATACCCTAGGAACTGATGGGACTGATGGAAGGAGCATTTTTCAGCTTTTAGGTAGAGATTGTACTCACAGAGCTTCTGGAGGACCAATGCGATGTGGTGGTGATGTTCGGCCATTTTGCTGGAGTAAATTAGAATGTCATCAGTGTAAATCAGCACAAAGCGGTGGAGGTATTCTCGGAATATTTCATTCATAAATGCTTGGAATACAGAAGGCGCATTAGCAAGTGGCCGAGGGAGAGCCCGGTGCCGGTGTGACATTAGGCCTATAAGTCTTTAAATATTAAGTAACTGTATTTTCATCTGATTCTTCAATACTTTAATATCATGCAACACTACCAACATTTTTGTTCAGTTTGTTCATTTCAAAGTTTGCATGGGGGAATCTAATCAAATATTTTTGAACAAAAAAAACAATCTTTTTGTGCAATTAATAATTTGGGTTACAATTTTTACCCAATTTATACCCACCATTATGGATTCAGGGATTGTTTAAGTTCTGAATTCAGTGGACAATTCGTTTTAACATTTCAATAGTAGGCTAATCGCCCACACCACCCTAACATATGAAGACGCCTTTTAAAGTTATTGCACACTTGAAATCTCTCCATGATCTGACAAAAAAGGTAATGCACAGTCCTGCTCAGTCATGCATGCCACAAAATTGTCAGCGCTATTATACGGCAGTAGCCTACAGAGGAGAAAAGGCCTGTGAGCTAAAGCAATTGTTTTTCAATCCTTGAACAATCATGCAAGAACCGTATTTGACGAACATGCGCTCCGCTTCCGTTGTTGTTTAAAGATTTAAAGATTGAGGGCTCTATTTTGCACTCTTGCGCAATTGACTTTGTATACTCGCGCTTTTGTCTTTCGTATTTTGCAGTCAGCGCATATTGAAATTTTCCCTCCACAGGTACATGTGCGCCCACGGGGGCGTTTCAGCGAAAAGAGGGGCCGTGTTCCGGCGCAAATGGTCCTAGTTGATATTTTGCAGTTTCAGAAAACAATTCCGCCACAGACCAGGAACCTCCTGGTCTAAAGTCAGTGGCGCAAATTCAGATGCTATTTTAAGGGCGCATCCATGGCCTCAGGCCTGCAAGAATAAATGCTATGCACACCGATCTACAGACACCCTGTGAACAGATGGAAACATTCAAAGCCTTGATAATATTTGTCCGTTTCCCGGGTTGGTTCATGCATTGGTCAACTAAAAATTTAGTAGCCTATATAATACATCTACATGTTGTTGTACATGCTTTATCATGTACAACAACAATGCCTAATTACGACCTATTAATTTGGACAACTTTATACAGCCCTATAAAGGCTAAAGTTACCTTTTAGTTTTGTTCCAATTTACCGTGGCGTGTATGGCTTTAAACATCGTGTGCGCTTTAACATCAGCCTATAAGCATTATTCCAGCTGCGCTAAGGTTTTGACAAGCACCACAATTTTGCCTACCTTGTTGTAGCCCATCTGAAATAACTCCAAGCTTTGCTATGTTCCATCCATCCTTTCGTTGTTTTCAAAAAACGTTTTATATCCATGATGGCCTTGAAGTCTTGAGTTTGTGAATTTGCTTAAATAAGCTTATTATGTGCTGTTAACCAGCAACCATAGACAGTAAAAGAAAGCAGCAAGTAGCCTTGGCTACAATTTCTGTAGTTGCTGCGTCCATTCATTGTTATTCTCTCTCCTGCTCAAAAAAAAGTTGTGCGTGCATTAAGTTGATGATAACATGTTTAAAAACTCTACTTTACATAAAATATTGTAAATAGCCTATTGTCATGCAGTTAATGGGATACTGTGCAGAGTTGGAAAGTTAGGTCAACTTGGAAACTGTTTCTGTTCCCTGATGGTAAGGTACAGCCGTAACTTGCAGGAGCGCTTGCTTGGGCGTCTGTGTTGCGCAATGCACTTTGCTCCTCTCATCTATACGACGCAGTTCCCATTTCTCCAAACCATACATAATTACAAGGACAAATATTGCTACACGAGGGAAATCAGTGTGGTGTCCGATGTGAAAAAATAGGTATAAATTTAGCGTACACATTTCCACGAATCACGGATGTGTTGATGACATAAATTAGCAAATATTAGAGGACTTAATGAGACGTGATGTTGAACTGCATGCCAATGAAAATTTAACCCAAATGCCCCAGCAGCAGCACGGGAGAGGAGAGCTTATCTGACAGATCTGCATTGTCTATACTCTATAGTGAGGTAGATTACATTGCAAAAATATCACCATGCATTCATAACCTCGTGATTCAGTGAGAGTGATCCCAAAACATCGGAAAGTGACATTTCTGTATTACATTTTGTCAAGAGGAAAAATCAATAGCAAACTGTTCCCAACTGACTATAGCGCTGTGAACCGTTCCTGGCAATTCCGCCATCATAATAGCAATCCGCTATGGAACAAGCGTGCCTGTTGTTAAAGGGAATGTGAGATGACGCTCTGATTGGTTTATTGCACGTTACGCCCAAACCACACCCATGAGTAATGTAGCTGCTACAGACCACCCCATTTTAGATTTGCATCTGGCGCAACAGTCATGATCCCGCCGGTAAAATAGAAACAGCGCCCAAGATCCGCCCACAAAGCGATTTGCAAAGTCGATTGCGCTAAAGTGCAAGATAGAGCCCTGAATGGGAAACGGATTTGTAGGCTAAAATTTAATGCAGCTACAATTTGTAAGGTATCACCAATATCAATTTAATGTTACAGATGTATGGCTACATACATTCTTAAAATGGTTCTGGTCTAGACCTAAATATCTATTGAAAACTTCACAGTGGAGCATGTTTTTAGACCGTGATCTGCAGCTGCGACCTTTTGGCTATTTTTAGAAGGTGCGCTGGGGGCGCCTCATAGCCGTCCCGCGAGCACCGTGTTGGAGACCACTGGTTTAGTGGAATAACTGTTCTATACAGTCTCGAGTACAAGCAGATTCTTTCAAATGCGCCACTGACTGTCAAAATACCGATGCACAGTTTGAAGTTGCGTTCTGCGCAGTTAAAGGGAATCACAGATGTCATTCTCATTGGTTTAAATTATGTTACGCCCAAAACACACCCATGACTGATTAAGAAACATAAGGCCCACCTTCTTGCGCCATGCGCTGGACGTTTCATAACGTTTCTTAACTAAACCACACCCAATATGGACTGGACAAACCCCGGAATTTGTTTAAACTATTCGCCAGGGACCATGTGCTTTAGACCAGTGTTTCTCAAGGTGTAGTCTGGGGACCACTGGTGGTCCGCAAGCTATCCCAAGTGGTCCGCAAGCAGACGTGGTAAAATATATTATAGATGAATAGTTTGCAATAATAGTGAATAGTTAGCAATATTGAACCACCTTGTATGTAAATCCAAACAGTTCTGCAACACTGCCTATGTACAGTAAGCTACACCAGTTTAAATCATATAAATCCTCTGACACAATAAGCAATGTGCAAAAACAATAAGCAAGGTGGTTCAGTGAGTAGGCCTATTATGTAGGCTTTTTTGTTATTGGTTAACAGAGGCGGACAGAGTACACAGCTTCATTACTTGAGTAAAAGTACAGATACCCTTTGCTAAATTTTACTCAAGTACAAATAAAAGTACAACAGTCAGATGTCTACTTAAAGGCACACTATGCAGGTTTTTAGCTTAATATGCAAGTTTTTCAGCTCAATTTACCTTCATTTAACCGCTTCAGAGTCATTGGAATGGTTATATGACTTTTTTGGGGGTTGAATGGTGGCCGTCTCGCTTCCCCCTAGCGCCTGTGAGAGGAAAAACCACCCTTGCAACTGTGGGCCGGCGGGCCGACGGCCTCAGTGTCAGGAAGTATAACGAGTGTAACAAATAGCTTTACTGCATTCAAATACACATACACGCCAGGCACGGGCTAGAAAAAGGTAGCGATGGAGTTTCTAAGACATTCGTCATGACAAAGCCAGCGAAAAAGAAGCAAAAACCGAGAAAACAGTAAGGAAATTGCCAATACTGCATAGTTTACCTTTAAGTAAAAGTACTGAAGTACTTGTTTTTAAAAGTACTTGAGTATCAAGAGTACAAGAGTAGCCTACATTTTCTAAATATTGCATTACTACCGCCACAGTGCTTACATTTATGTACAGAAACGTCCTACATGGAGTTATGAAAAATGTTAATGTTAATACCTTGGAGAATGTAAAAGGAATTGAAAGTAAAATCAAGTCATTTTCATCTTTTTACCATGTTGCCAGGGATGGGCAATATTTCTAATACATGTATTTAAAATACGTATTTCAAATACAAAATACTATTTTCTAATTGAAACACTTCATTAACTTGTTCATAAAATTGAAATAGTCTGGCGAGGTGGGGCCACAGGTTGGCACATTCCCGGGATGGACCTGCTGCGTCTTCATCCATTGTTTGGTCCATGGTGTCGTCTCTTATCTAAATCTGACCATGGAGTTGACTTTGGCGGAAAGCTGAAGGTGATTGCTGATAGGCTGTCCCAATCAGTGGCGCCTGCACTATCCAATCATGTTTGAGAGGGAAACAACAAATTGAGGGTTTCCAAGACTTTTCTTTTTTCCTTTTTTTTTAGAAGAAGTAATGGGTACTCACAGTTATGGATAGAAATGTAGTGAAGTAAAGAGTAAAATATTTGCCTCTCAAATGTACTTGAGTAAAGTCATGAGTACTCCCCAAAAATGATACTCGATTAAAGTACAGATCCCTCAAAATTGTACTCAAGTACTGTACTCAAGTAAATGTACACCGTTACTGTCCGGCTCTGTTGGTTAAGTGGTCCTTGGTTTGTAAAAGTTTGAGAAACACTGCTTTAGACTGTCATAATAGGGCCCACGGTTGTAATCGCGGCTGCTGCGCGAAGCCACGGCGGTTCCGCGATCCGCCATCGTAGCGGATCCGTCACTGCAAGCGGGTGGACGCCGATATGGGTCCGTTGTCCGGAAGTCGCCATAGCCGCGGAGTCCTTTTGCTGTGTGGGTAATTATGGTGTGGCATCTGGGAGCATTAGCTGATCCTGACCATCAATGTTTTGCACTTAAGGTTTTTCCAGTGGCGTTACATTTGCAAATATTATCTGCAATAACAATGATAATAATAATAATTATAACAATAATAATAATAATAATAATAATAAGACTTAAGACATTGCACTTTGCCCATTATTCAAAGCAGAGCCCCTTGTCTACGGGCTGTCCTCCTGCTGATTTCATTCCTCATGGAGGGGCTCTCTCGTCAGTGGAGCTCATCTCTATCTGAGTTTATTCCAGATCATAATTGTTACTACCAGGATCACGACCAGCGATGAAACAGTCACAAAAACTATTATGATTGCCCAATTGCCTTGGAGGGGGGGGGGGGGTGTAAAAACTGGTCAAGAGGTGTTATGTGAATTAAGTCAACAGCTTTTATATTAGCTGTCCAACATGGAATGAAGTAATACTATTATGTACATTTTAGACAGTGATTAATGATTTATTCAGTGCATCAAGCAGCAAAAACCCACATGCTTTGAGAGGCTCAACATAGACCACTAGCCTAGGCCTAGCCTACATATCTAGCAGGTTAAATATCAAGTCATTTACGATAAAAAAAAGTTTAAAAATCTAATGAGATTGCAATATTTGTGATTATAATTTAAAAACAGGCTCTCACCAGTATTTTTGTTATGACTTTAAATCTATATTTTATGATCTCTAAAAGAAGGTGAAGGCAGAGGCGCTAAACTCAAAATATGTGCTACATAATTCATATATCTGCAGTGAACCTAGTATGGTTCTACTTTGTTCATATGCTCTGCTCCATGTTTTAATGTTGAAGTGACGTCAAACGTCAAACGTCACTTCAACATTAAAACATGGAGCAGAGTGTGCGGCATTCTCTTTATTTTCTTTAACAATTATATGCACAAGAAGCCAGCACCTCAGGAAAGACTTTATTGGTGTGCGATACCTCTTTTTTTCTAAGTCTACTTTGTTCATAGACATACAACTTCATAAACTGATATGTTGCTTTAAGCCTATGGTACGGTCCCGCGCCTGCGTCCCGCGCACGCGGCACTGGTTAGCGCGTGACGAGAATTGCATCATTTTTACGGCATGCGTCGCGTCTGGAATTGCGTTTAACTGTCCAGTGTATGCTATACGTATTTCACCCTCGATTTTAAACACTGTAACCATAGCTTAAAGACATTTTCTGCTTTGCACATTGTTTGCAATACAGCAACACACCTATTACAAATTTCTTACATTAAACACTTTGAGAAAACTCTTCAAGCACATTACATCTGGTAATTGGTAAAACCCACACACATACCTGAAAACACTTACAGCGAAAACTGAAAACCAATTAGTCTGAGGCTTAGCACTACAAATAGATTTCAGGTAAGTTATTGTGTACCTGTTCATGTGTGTACTTGTATGGTTATGGTTATGGGCTTTTGTCCAAGTACAAAACAATAATAGGCCAACTGAAATTTAACAGGGAACAGTTTAAAAATGTTGGTTAGACTACATTAAGGAGAATAGCAATAATAAACAACTATGTCAATTCAATCAATAGCCTAATGGAAATAAACAATGAAAATGAAGGAAAATAGCAACATTAAACAATAGTGTCCATTCAATCAAATATAATAACAATAGCATGGTAAGACTACATTAAGTACCCATGTACAGTTCTGTATTTGCCCCTTTACTCCCCATTTCTAAAACCTATCTAAGAATAATTTTCAGTGGGTCAATGAAAAGTATGACCACCAACCACATACCTGCATGCCATGCAATGGAAGGGGCATGCAGAGACATGCAGAGACATTGATGTTTGGTCAGTTCAAGGGTGCATATGGCACACAAGGTGATATTATCCCAGTTGCCTAGCCCGAGAGGACATCACCTGCGATGTCAACGATGACTTGTGGCCAGATCTGAATAGAAGACAGGATCCGGAAAGCCCCCCTGCCACACATACACACAAGAAAAAAATATATGTTTTTTCAAAAGCAATTTCTCCATTAATGTTTCTTTTACTTTTGTTTCATTGCTTAATTTTTTATTTGTTTAGAGTACATATATGGAGAGAGATATGTCTCAATATTATTTGTATATGCAAACACCGCAATCCACGCATATGATGACAATTTGCAAGCGCAACGTCAAAATTTGTGACTTGTAAATTGGTATTTGCACAAAGGTATAATGATTTATTCAAATTGGTTATGGTTACACAGTGTTTAAGGCAATTTGTTTAGGTATTTGTTTTTAGTTTGTAAGCAATGGGTAAAATATATAGTGCTGTAAATAAGCACTATAATACCCCCATGTTATGTACAGTCATACCCAAAGAAGTATTTACTTGAAAAGGCTTCTGGTTGTTTCATTACTGACATGTTATACTAGTATACTGACAATGAAAATGAAAGTAAAAGATTTGAGTCACAAATGCACGGGACTCAGGCACGTGGGATGTTTATCAGTTATTAGCATATTGCCATGTTTGGTTTGTTTAACAGAGTACATGTGAACCATGATCTTTGATTATGACAGCCTCTTTGGAGGCTGGCGGACCA
This sequence comes from Alosa pseudoharengus, assembly GCF_046254945.1. NCBI lineage: Eukaryota > Metazoa > Chordata > Actinopteri > Clupeiformes > Clupeidae > Alosa > Alosa pseudoharengus. The sequence goes on from NW_027468837.1 coordinate 17,529,580, forward strand.
TATGCTGTTAGCTCCCTGGAGACATAACCTCAAATATGCTGTGTAGCCGCCTCACTGACAGACAGACTGAGCGGCTCTGCATTCTACTCAGAGAACCCCAGAATTTTAATCAGATGCTTACTCCCTCTAGCAAGTAAGACTCCTTGCAGCGTTCAAATGTTCACATTAGTCTTTGTCACAACTTCGCAGCACAGCAATACGTTGGCCCCTGAGTCTTCTCAATATCTATCTGCAACACAGTGGCACATTAAGCACAGAGGAAAAGGGAAATTGTGCTTGTGCTGAGTCTTTTACGATAGCGCCCTTTGAGCCGCAGGCAGAATAGAGTGGTAAAAGTACCCTACTGAGGCCCTCGGTCGCAGTAGGCATTAAAGCAACAACAAAGAGTTTTTTGTACCTTAAAATAATGTTTCCAAAATTGTTTCTGTGGTTCAACAACTCGTAACAGGGTGAACGGCAATTCTGCTTTGCTCAGGGGCACTTCAGCCGTGCCTACTGGTCGGGGTTCGAACCTGCAACCTTCCAGTTACATGTCCGAAGCGCTAACCAGTAGGCCACGGCTGCCCCTAAGAGGACTTCCACACTGCAGTAAGGGTCAGTCCTGGAAAACAAAACAGACACAATGCCCATTTTCAACTTTTGTTGAGTAAAAGAACATGAAATTAAATGAGCGTAAATAATGACGCTCAGTTCTCAAAACTTAATTTATCATTTTATTCTACATACAAAAATGAAATGAGCAAAAGCTTTTGAATTGATGCACAGTGACTTTCAAAACTTAATTCAACACTTTACTATAAATGCAACTGTTTACTCTACATGACACACTAAATATTACACTGATAAGTATGTTGTCTTCCCAAACACAATGTCTGACATGTAAATTATTGTCTATATATCATGTGACGCGCATAATAGAGATGTCATGCGTCATCTAATGCAGTATATCTTCAGTAAACAAACCATAGTCAATCAATATCATTTTCATTGTACGCCAATGCAAGACAAAAGCTTATTCTGTTTCTTGCAGAGAAACACTTCAACAGTGGATTTGTACTAAAGTGCTTGTCCTTAATATGGATAATATGGATAATTTCTGGTCTAGGTGATGAGTGTCGCACTACAAAAAAAGGTCATAGTTTTGCGCCAGTGACAAAACATCCAATAGAATGACATCTAGTTTTAATGACATGTTTACATATGCACACCTCCCACCCAGAGAGCTGGGTGATTCTTTTGGAGGGCAGAGTTTTATTTACCGCTTGCACAGATTCTGATTCCACTCACCCCGGCTGAATCTGTGCTTGCTGGCAAAAGGGAGGTCCTTTTGATTACAGTTTTTCTCAGTCGCTTTGGTGCTTTTCTCAGATCAGAATGAAAATTCTCATAACTATTAGTTCAACCTCCACAACATTTAGTCATTTGTGCACATCATAGTAGCAATGTCTCCTTCCTCTGAACAAATTGCAAATGCTTTTGAACATGTATCGGTTGCTGAGTCATGTCAGTCAAAATTAACTATACTTATGGATGCTGAATAAGTCGTTCCCAATAAAACTAATAGTCTTCATTTCATTGCTTGAGTCATTACATACAAAATTGGTGAACTACTGTAGTTATCAAATTCTGTCACAATGCTGAATATAGTTCTTCACAGGGGTGGGTTGACAAGTCAAGACAGCGGTGTACAGAATAATTATCCATAGTCTGAGGCACCCTTACATGTGCAAATAAAGGCCTAGACTCGCGATCAACTAATGTTGTTGCGCTGCATTGCCTCTAAGTGTCGCCAACTGACGATAGGCTACACATTGGAAATGTGCGTACGTAAGACATTAAGTTTGCGTGGAGGACCGCACATTTTCACGTTCAAGTCATTCTTCGCACATCCGGACGTGAGCGTGAGAAGTGGCGTACGCAGCATTTTTGTGCATACGCAAGCTTTGTACATGAGGCCCCTAGACATTAACTATAATTTGGACTTCATTACTTTCCTTCTTCTCTCCAAGTGAGCTTGAGTCTTTCTTTGCATACACCACTATGTTGTGGCAGTGAGTGTAGTAATGCTGCTGTTGTGATAAGGAAACTCTACTCAGAGGTTCACTGTCTGGAAGTGTCCTTGAAAATCTACTGTATTTAGTTTTGATAGTCGCCCTCATCTATTTCATCAAGGCTTAGGGTTCACAGCTTGTAACATATGGCAGTATAATAATTCATTGTTTATCATATCTCATAAGTGATTCACTGGCAGTGTGGGAGCCATTTCTGAGGGCAATTGTTACAGCCAAAGGGCCAAATGAAATAACCAGACTCCACCGCGCTTGTAGTGAAGAATGACATACGCAGGGTCACACAGCTGTAGATGTCTAAATAAACATATGCATAGCACATACAACTTTGCTATTGGTTTCTCACAAACACACACACACACACACATAGTAACCTACCGCAACCCACATCAACAAACGTCCTTGACTCAAGCATGTGTTGACAACAGGGTGGGCCATAAATAGTGAAACCACAACATGTGTAGTAGTATCACCTCACAATTTGATAGTAATGGTGGTAGTTTATATGCTATCCATGCTCATCATCTTTAATAAATCAATAACCTCACTCTTTCTTTTATTACTGTGATGTGTTTTATTACGGCAATGTGTGGCTGTAAAATCATTAGGGTTGCCGTCACCATTTCTCATCATTTCCGCCTGGCCTTTTCACAGGACTCCTTTCCATCCCTTGAATGTGTGCTGCATACACACCATAATTGGCAGTCAGGGATTCTTGGGCTTTTGGTTGTTTCCTTGGTTAACACAACTGGACAGAGTGGAATTTCAGTTGCTGACTACAGAGCCCTGGAGAGTCCCAACATACATTTTTAAATGAGCAATTCTTGTGGATATAGTCTAAACACAAAGCTAAAAATATTATTGCTAACCACAGCAATCACTTGGTCTATGAGATACCTTACAGAGTGACACTTTGAGATTAATTTCACCCCCACCCCCATTCTGAATCAAATTAATTCAATCAATGCAGGAAATCTGATATTGATATCTTGATATAGTGATAATGAGAAATGCTTTCAAAAATCTATGTTGACCCAGTAGGCCTGCAATCTGTTGAGGACGATACAGTGTCAAGCACTGAGGAAGATGTTCGAAAAAAAGACACTAAAATATAGAGTTATAACAGTAATATAGAATAAATAAAACAACTATTGCCAGTGGACTTACTGAAGAAACATGCTTCCATACAGTATGAGTATATATGCAGAGAAGTTTTGACTGCTGTATGTGTTCATGAAAATGGCAATGCAATGCCTGTTTCTGGATGTTACCTGGAATCAAACACACTGAGCTCAAAAAAGACTGTATAAAAATGTCTGCCGGCCGCAAATCAAAAGCATGTATGTTTCATGAATTTGGTATAATTAGACATTATACTGACATTATCTGAACATTTAATTTGTTCAATTATTATTTGGACATTAGATGAGAGGTAGTACTCTTATTTGAGAGTTATAGTGTCATGAGTTGGCCCAGAAACACAGCAAATTATCTCTATGTTTTAAATAATCTTCTTTGGGTTTTTTTTATATTACACTTTTTGTTTGGAATTACACAGTGTCAATGCTGAGCCTTAACACCTGACAGATCCAAGAGATAATAACAAACTTGTTGAAAGAGACGAATCGATCAGGAACTTGAAAGGAGGTAGAACACAAATAACAATTTCCTGAGATTATTTTCCCCAGTCACACACACAAAGACAAACAAGCACTAACATACCATAGCTACTACTTGTACACAAGCCATCAGGTGCACACACTCAAGTACAAGCATTCCTACACACACAGACACAGAGAGAGAGAGACATATAAAGATATTGGCTTCAGACCTCCCACTTCCTCCAGATAGCAACAGTGGCATACACTTTTTACCCTTTGCCATAAAAATGAGTCTGTCATGGAGAGAGGCAAGTCGATGTGACTCACAGACAGACACACAGGGTCAAACGGCCACGAACTGCCGATCCTCTTCCTGTCTCTCTGATTACTCTCCGATGACCTACAGTTTTTTTCAATTACTAACAAGCGCTTACCCATACTTTAGATACTTTTTCTAAACTCTTAACACAGACTCGCACCTACAAAACACAATGGGCCAAATGGATAATTTTCTTCTCAAAAACACATTTTGTTAAAGGAACCGTATGTAAGAAATGTATTTCAATTAATCATAAAATGGCCCTGATATGTCACTAGACATTAAGAAATCATGTTCATTTCAAATACTTCTATCACTGACAACAGTAGTCCGGCCAGGATATTGTCATTTAAAAAGTGAAGTTGCAGCCCTCAACTGATGTTGATGTTGTCATATTGTGTTTTGGCCTGATACACCACCCTCCACCTATCTACTAATCACAAAGTCAGTAGTGTTTCGGCATCCGTGTTGCCAGCTCTGCCAGTCAGGGGGCAGGGGGAGGGGATACACTGCTCTACAGTAATTTAAAAGTGATTGCAGTACCAGTTTTGGCCACAATCTTACATACGGTTCCTTTAAATATATTACTAACACATTTTTCTCTGCAAACACTAACTTTACCAAAACACTGGAAATCTGACTCAAAATGAAATTATTCTGTCAAAGAATAACACTTGTTTTCACTTCACAAGGTACATGCAGTCAATCAAAGTACACCAGGTTTCAAAATACTGGCTATTGTTGACATTACAAAAACTGCATAGACTTTTATGTTTCAGTTTTACAGGTATTTGGATGCCATTTTTACACTAAATTTCTTTGTTGGGAACTGTATGTCTACAGTACATGTTATGTTCACGTGATTCAAAAGCATTCCAGTAAAAAGTAAATCATTTTTTTCCCTTTATACTGTTTACTACAGGAGGTACAGTAGAAATACTGTTTACAGTATGATAGAACAGAAACGGTTTTACAGTATTGTTTACAGTGAACTAAATATCCATGAAACACACAAGAGCATTCTGAACAAAAAACAACAGCAAAAAAGCCAGATAAAAAAGGGGGGAACTAAAAAAAACACAAAATTACTGTATCTAATCTCTGCGATCTTCAGGGTAAGGCCACATGTTTTCATCAACATCGCATTGATTACATGGTCAATGATAGTGGCACGAATTTCATTACTGACAACTGTTCTTGCAGCCTTTGGAATGCCACCACCACGCATTCTTACACCTCTACCTTGCCCTCTCTTTGGGCCTGCTCTTCTCCCTGATCCTGCTCCTCTCACTGCTCCTGCATCTCTCACTGCCTCTCTCACTGCTCCTGCACCTCCCAATGCACCTCTCACTGGGCCTGCTCTTCTCACTGCTCCTGCATCTCTCACTGCTCCTGCACCTCACTGCACCTCTCACTGGGCCTGCTCTTCTCCCTGGGCCCCTTGCTCTTCCTCTTCCTTGTCCAGACATTACAGTGTTTGTCTTTTTCTTTTTCTGTTTCTACCTCAAAGTCCTCCTTTTACTGTATAAGTGTCAATGTAATAGAAAAAATAACCCCTGCCACTGAGTCTAAGCCAGACTGGAATCAGCTGTGGTTGGCCCAATTTACCCAACATAAATCAGTTGTGTGTCAATTATTCAATTGTGTGTTTATTATCAGCTGAGATATATTGTTTTTCTGATATCATTGCAGAAGCAGAGGTTTTTATACTGTATCTAAGGTTTGGAATATTGTCTTTGCTATTGTGGGATGTTGTGTGTTAACATTCGTAAATACTGCAAAAACAATCCATAGTTTTGTTGGGAGGTATAGCTTGTTTGCTAAGAAAATGTAAGCATTGTGGAAATGTGTTCACTGACTGCATATTGTGTGAAAACGACATGAAATGTGTGAATGGTATGGCCACAAAAGACTGATGCTGTGCTAATTGTATTTAGAGTTTTGAAAATGTGACAACTGGTTGGACAAACGCTTGTTAGCGACTGAAAAAAACTGTAATACCGGTGTGTCAGCAGCAGGATGAAACTACCAGCCCCCCACCCTTTCACCACAGCCAAGAGGATTGGCAAACACCCTTGGCATACACATTAAATCAACAGTGTCTCCGCAAGCAAGTCATTTCAAACAAGTGAGATCCTCATATTTATTTGATGTCACGTACGTCATGCAGTGCTGTGGGATTGCGTGTTTTACGCGTGTAGATGGATTGTCCTTTAAATCACCTGTCAAGGCATCTGACACTTGCAATGTTGCAGTGTAAATATGAATAGGATGGCTTATATCTAGTCATTCCCCGAGCATGTAGAACTTTAGATAAATGTTCAAGGTCACTTCACACCACGACAGATGGCCGAGCTCAAATATCAGCTCAATGTATGGGAGTGCATAGGAAACATGCATTACTCTCCACATGTGACCCACATGCTGCTCAGATATACATGACGAGCTCCTTGTATAAATGTAACAGTGTTGTATGTCAAACTGAGCAGCAGGTGCATAGACGAGTTGGCCAGGCGAACCCGGAGGTACAGAAAGCCAGTAATTCTGTTTCATTAGCATCACTCGCTTGCTGCGCTGATGGGCAACCATGATATGTGCTATAGGTGACGCAGGTCAGGCAGGCCAGTGGTGTTCCATTTATCGACCATTAAAATGCAGAAGACAAAGTTTCCTACAGGACAATAACGTATAACTTAACTTTATACAATTTAACCATATCACCACTCTAATATTGGAGAGTTACAAGGTATTTGCAAGAATTTCTCACATGCAAGGATTGTACATGCTCATAAATGTACATTTGCAAGTAAGTATATCTAAGTAAAAGTCCTATCATGTATTGTTTCATGTGCACCTACAATAGGTAATTTCACTAATTAGCTCATCTGGCTGAAGAATTAAGCTAATAAGAGTCACCTGTTTTGTATTGCACGTTTGGAACAAATATGTGGTAGGACTTCTACTTTCTGAAGCCGCATTTCCCATCTCTGCATTTCAGATGTTATTTGAGATTTGGTGTGGTATCCACATAATGCTGTGGCCCATCTGATGAAGGATCATCAGTTGATCGTGAATAGAAAACATCAGTGTTGGGGAAGTTACTTTTAAAAAGTAGTGTTTGCTCTTTACTCATTACTTCTCAAAAAAGTAACCCGTTACTTTACTTAGTTACCCTCTATGGAAAGTAACTTTTTACGTTTCTTGTTACTTTTACGTTACTTTTATGTTGCTCGACTTTGGGCAGAACCCAATATCTGTTCCTAAATGTATAGGCCTACATAAAGTTCTACTATGGAGGACATAACAGGTATTTCTTTTGTGGTCTTTATTATAAAAAAAACAGAGCACTTGTCAAGAAAACATTGGGCGTATAGGCTTCAACACCACCACTAAAGCCCCATGAAACAATATCAAATAACATAGCCTCAATACATCTTGGGCATATAGGTGAACACAAAATATATGAGGGCTTATTTTATAGCCTTATGCTCTTTCATTAAACAGGCGCTCCTCCGAAATTTGGTGCAAAGCTAGTGCAAATCGTATCAACAGGCTGGCAGTTCAGTTAACGGCAGCGGACAAAATCAGGGCACAGTGTAGGCTACAACTAACACTCACATTCCTCCCCTTAGTTTGCTCTTCATTGCCACCAGCCTCTGTCACGTACCGTGGAGCTATGATTGCACTTCATGCTACCAGCCTCTGTCACGTAGGCTGCCGTGTGGAGCTTGTGCCTATTGTGCAAGCGCACAGCTGAGAAAGCAGCGTCAAATCTGTCCCTGCCTGGGAAAAGTAACATTGCACCGATATGAAAAAGGAACTACGTTACGTTACCAAATTTTCAGTAGTAGTGCGTTACACTACTTTTTACTCGAAAAAGTAGTTACGTTACTGTAACTCGTTACTTTGTAACGCGTTACACACAACACTGGAAAACATGCAGTTTACACTTTGAAATGATGATTCTCACCAAATGGCATTCTGTCATACCGTGACAAAAAGGCATTGAAGTTTTGGCAAAAATTCACTGCGGTTGGCACGAATCCACTGGAGTGGCCCTGAAATGCATTTGAATAAAGGCTCCAAGTGTGAAAATGCCCCAGTACCCCCCCCCCCCACACACACACACACACACACACTGACACACCTTTCAACTCCAACCCACAAAGAGAGCACAGCACCATGACATATGCCTAATGTAGGCCTGGCTGCGTGGCAGTAGCAGAGATAGCCTTATCTCCACAGAAGTGTGAGGGATTCCAGCCTTCATGTATGCCCCAACATCAGCTCAGCCCCAACCCCTCAGTTCTCTGATAAGCATTGCAGAATACCATAATCAGTCTCACGTGAGAGAGAGAGAAAGAGAAAGAGAGAGCAAGAGTTATAGGTGCAGCTGACTGGATTGTCCAGGGGTGGCTGTTTGTTGCTAGCCCTCGAAAAATCCAAACTCATTCACAAAGTGAATAGAGTCTGGTGACTCTCGATCGCAACACTTGCATCGCGACAGGCACTAACTTTGAAATCATTGGTCCAGCCTTACCAATCACATTGATCAGAGATTCCTAACGTTACTTCCTACTTTGCCTGAACTTTACAAACTGACAATAAACAGCATCAACAGTCAGGAAACAATGTATGTGGGTCTACCTTTGCTGTAAATAAAATTTTCCAACTGCATTTATTGATGTTCTCTCATCGCTGATTGGCCTGACATTTTTCTTGTCAGAGGGAAACAGTTATAAACTATGAGGTTCCAGAGTACATCTCCCTGAAAGAAGATGGGGCCAGGCTAGTTTGTTGCGGCATGGCCTTGAATCTAAGATGAGAAACCCTGGGAATTAGAAAACAGCGATCAGTAGACTCTCCAATCAAATCCCATAAGGCAATCAAAGGCTATAGAACAATGAAAGCCTACTCCACTGAGAATTTCATCAATGCAAGAAATCTCAGTGCATTCCTGTCGGTTTTCAATCACTCCTCTCCCAGAACACTGTCTCATCCACTGAATATGCATATACATGTACATGTATAATGGGAGTGCATAAGCTGAATATGCAGATGTTTGTGAATTTCTATGAATCTTCTGATAAATATGGATGTGTTTTCACCCATGTTCACTGCATACATGAGATGCTAGGCACACCAAAGGCGCCAGCCGCCGAGCGTCTCAGTCGCATGAGCTGTAATTGGGAAACCTCACACTCCGGGGGAGTGCGCAGAGGAGCGCATTCAGTGCCACGCACTCTCCAGCGTGTCTCAAACAGGGCACAAAGTCCTCAGACCCCTCCCCACTCTGAAGGAGCGAAGCAAATTGATACAGGCTTGTTGAAAGCCACAGACATAGTCCGAGGAATTGGTAGCTTTAGCAAAGTTCTACATGGACGACTCATAGTCACATATTCTGTTCATAACTTGCTAACCAGTCACAGTTTAGGAGAAGCACTACTAGCAAGTTAACTCGCCACGTGATCCATTAATTTCCTAGCCAATCACAGTCGATTCAGTCGCATTACCTACGCCTCCCATTCATTCAATTAGCCTACTACAAACCAATAGGAAGTGCATGCTCTTCTTAAAAACTTCTGTCTAACTCACCTCCTTCTACATTCAGTAAGCCGACTTCGACATCTTCACCACCACCCCACCGCCACCAGTTGGTCCCTCTCTCAAGCTTATGGCGGGGGGGTATGCTCCTCACCCCTGTCACGGTCTATCGGCAGGATCCGATATCCCCGTACTGCTTACCAGTCTACAGAAGAGGGCATACGCCAAAGACTGTTTAAATATTCAGCTGTTATGTATCTTATTCTACGTGCTGAAGGTGTTGTTCATCTTGATGCTGCACCACCCCAGATTTGTCGGGCCGTTGTTCTTGAAGTTGCATGGCTGTTTTTCTCGGCTACCCGCTGTATAGCTATGCTAAGTAAACGATTTGCCTATTACAAGTTCGTTTACCATCAAATTGGCTTCGTAAGTGAAAATCTTGCATAGTGTACCTTTAAGGCAGAGCGGATAGTGTAATGATACTCAGCAGGACTTCAAGCAGGCCATCACATTAGCTCTCTGCTAACCTTCTAAAAGGACACCATAATAGCAACACAAACCACTTTTATATTACATTTGTAACATTGCATTTGTCTCAACGTAATTGAGCGTTGAACTATATCAGCAGGGTAATGAAGTAACCTTTGAGGTGCCCTTTCCTGGTGCCTTTGGTAGTGTCTGTGGTAGTGTCTCCCTACTGTTCCTACTCAAAACAAAATTAATACAAACTGTCATTGTAAACTAGTTGACTGACCTGATGGGGTCATACATTGTCAGCAAATATATTGAGACTGTACATATTGCTTTTGTGTTGGGTCTGTGTTATGTACCTTAGCTAAGGAGATAAAGGTTTCTTTTCCCAGGTGTTTAATAATTAATTGGCACTGCAATGTTTTTGAACCAATGTTTTCAAATGTTAAAAAGATGAAACCCATACAGTACATGCTCCATTTCGCTCTAGGGCCCTTATTACAAATTAACCTAATCCACTGAGTGTGAAACTCTTCATGGCAAACCCTATTGAGGAGTGTCCATAAAAAAAAAGTCAGACAGTGGATGAGGTCACAGTGAATTTATGAATCCCCTTTTATGGCGTTGTGAAATTGGTTTCCCCATTACTCATTAACCTGTGAAAGAAAAACCACGATAACCAATCAAAGAAGGTTTCTGCGACACACAAATCCCTTTAAAAGGAGACTGGAGGCCAGTGTTAGAGGCAGACACCAACAGTGACAACACTTCAGGAGCCTCTTCATCAGAAAGGAACAAGGACACCGCTAGACTCCCGAAAAAACAACAACATGAAGACCATCTTTGCCGTCTCTCTCCTGATCGCTGCACTCTTCCTGGCATCAGACGCAGTCCAAGTCAACGTAAGTGCCTTGCACTCAAACTTTTTGAGTAGCCTACAATCAATGAGGTCTCTTTCATCTGTCATAAATGTTAGATTAGTGGCCTATTAAGCTGCGTGGTCAGTACTGAACCACAGTAACCGCTCTTCTTGCATCCTAATTTTGCCACAAGTTGATTGTGGTCAGAATACAAATAGCGCACCTCATGGCCTCTTGCCATTCAGAAAGCCACTGCTTGATAACTCCCGCTCAGCTTGCAGCAATGTGTAATAAATGTTGGCTTGTATGACACAGACAGATGGGTACATCCCCTGGCAAGAGAGCCAGCAAATGAACGGCCATCTCAGTCAAGCTCATTTTCTATCCCCTCAGGATGGCGGTGACAGCTTCTCTCTCGAATCGGTCAGGGTGCTCCAGGAGTTGGCAGCGCCGCTTGCCGGGAAGACCATGAAGGCAAGCCCCCGTGTGTACAAGACCGGCTACAGCGCTGTCTGCGCTCACCCGACGCTGCCCCAGGAGTTTGTCTCCTTGTGCCAGCAGGAAGGAGCCGCCATGCGACTCGCCAGACTGAGTGAGTAATGGGGGAAAAACTATGTGTGTGTGTTGGGCTACAGATGAGATTATGTGGCATGTAGAGAATTAAGTGCAGCTACTGTAGAATCAGGCGTGAGTTAAAGTACCAAGTGAAAGACATGTACAATGTCATTCTAAGAATTAAACTCTGTTAAATATATTATTATTATTATTATAGAAATTATTTTTACATATTTAGTATTATTACGTTTTTATTTCAATGACATGCGTATTACGAGGCTATAAATGATGGTATAATCATGAAATAGCATTTATAAGGCTGATGTATTCAAAAGATATATTTAGAAGATGTACTACTATAAAAGGAGTGTGAGTGTGAGTTAGGCAGGTTTTAGTTATCAGAGGTGTTAGGAGAGAATGTACTCTCAGGAGAGGTGCACGTTGTTAACACGCTTAAATCCATAAATAATCCATAAGCTCTTAAAGTTCTTCTGTTGAATAACCCCTATATGTGTGTGTGTGTGTGTGTGGTTCTCTCCAGGTGCTGTGCCAATGGATGTGTGTGAGATATGTGCATTCGTGGCCTGCACTGGCTGCTAATTAAATCCTCTCACACCCACCGGCTGACCAGGAGAAGCAAGCCCTCGCCATGTACAATCTGGACCTAAAGATCTGCCTCGATATCCCTACTTCCCTGACGACCACCGCAGCGAAACATCCGCTCCAGACACATTCACTCTCACACTTCTCAATGTGTTATTTACTTATCGTCACCAAAGCCAAAGTAAGGGAGCAGTTGCTGAATTCATATTTAAGCGAAGAAACACCGCAGATCCTAAATTTAGGGCAAAACTGCTTAGAAACTGTTACTCTTTCACGGCAAGTTCAGGACACCACTTTTTGTTTTTGTTTCTTTTGTTTTGTTACAAGCTAATATAGTTTATTTAATTTACAAGTATTTTTCTACAGCGTTGTTTACTGTTTTGTACGTTCATCTCTGCCTTTTGTGTTTAATAAACTGCTTTTCAAGTAATATGTGCCAATTGTGCATTATCAAAAAGCATTAACAACTAAAATGCATGATTCATATCTACATTTATATATCTCATAATAACTGCAGCAACAATGGGGCCTAATATACAGTATCTCTAATCCAATATTTGATTTAAACTGACGTGAAAAACCCCTCTTGACATTTACAAGCCTCTCCTGTTGTAAATCACAAGAGAGTGTGTGTGTAAGTACTGTAGCTTGCATGTTTGACTTTCTAATCAGAAATGTCAATGGGTTCAGTAGCCACCCCAGCCAGTGCTTCCAGTGCTACAGGACATTAATTCTCCACACCAATGAGTTCAGCTCATCTGGTTTGGTAGACAGAAGACATTCTTAACCCGTGATAGCATTTATCAACATCACAGCCATCTCTGTTTCCTGAGAGCTAGGGTGATGCCATTGGATGTGTGTGAGATATGTGCATTCGTGGCCTGCACTGGCTGCTAATTAAATCCTCTCCCACCCACCAGCTGACCAGGAGAAGCAAGCCCTCGCCATGTAAAATCTGGACCTAAAGATCTGCCTCGATATCCCTCCTTCCCTGACGACCACCGCAGTGAAACATCCGCTCCAGACTAACTCACTCTCACACTTCTCAATGTGTTATTTACTTGTTGACTCCCTACTCCTTGGCTAAATTCCACTACCTGTTCGCTCAGAAAGGCTTGTAGGAAAGCAGAGCGAAAATGGAAAAAAGATAAACTACAGGTCTCCTATGATATATTTAGAGATTCTCTTAAGGCTTATCAAATCACTGTCAAAGCAGCAAAGGCAGCTTTCTATGCTGAGCTTATTCACAATAATGCTCACAGACCAAAAGTGTTGTTTAACACAATTAATAAAATCATAAATCCTCCTACTACAATGTCCTCTCTTCCTGCTACAACAGAAACCTGTGAGATGTTTCTCAATTTCTTTATTGACAAAATTGACAACATAAAGTCTCATATCACATCCTCAATTTCTGATCCTGCTTTGTATCAGTCTGTAGTTTGCCGCCTCTAACAATTCCAACCAGTCTCTTCCTCACAGTTGTCAGACGTGGTCTCTCATATGAAGCCCTCTTCTTGCCACTCTGATATTCTTCCATCTCACCTTTTCAAAGAAGCTTTTGCGGCTATTTGCCCTTTTATCTTAAGCATCATTAATAGCTCCCTGGCTAATGGAGTAGTACCCTCTGGCTTTAAACACGCTATTGTGCAACCTCTCCTGAAAAAACCTTCCCTTGATCCCATTGATTTGAAAAATTATAGGCCCATTTCTAAACTGCCCTTTCTCTCTAAGATCTTAGAAAAAGTTGTTCTGTCACAAGTCTCTTCCTATTTAAACACCTCTAATATCCTTGACAAGTTTCAATCTGGTTTTAGACCACTTCATAGTACAGAGTCTGCCTTACTTAAGGTCCATAATGATCTATTGCTCTCTGTTGACTCTGGCTCTTGTGCCCTATTGGTCCTGTTAGATCTTAGTGCTGCTTTTGACACCATTGACCACAAGATCCTTTTAAAACGCCTGGGTGTTTAAGTTGGTCTGCAAGGCACTGTATTAAATTGGTTCAGATCTTACTTAACTGATAGATCTTTTTCAGTGCATTTAGGCAATGCTTCTACGTCATCTTCTCCCATTAAGTGTGGTGTCCCCCAGGGTTCTATTTTAGGGCCTCTATTATTTTATTTATACATGCTTCCCCTGGGCTCCATTTTCAATCAATTCAATATTCGTTACCACTGCTACGCAGATGATACCCAATTTTATATACCGGTGGCCCCTGAAAATTCCTGCTTATTGACAAACCTTTTTCTTTGTCTTAATGACATTAAGAATTGGATGGCTAACAACTTTTTACAGCTAAATGACAGCAAAACTGAAGTAATAATTTTTGGACCACCAAATTCTGTCAACAATGTGAGCAAGTCTCTTGGCCCTCTGTCTGTTAACCATCATAGTGTGGTCAAGAACCTAGGTGTTTTCCTAGACTCTTCTCTGACTTTTAATAAGCAAGTCAACAGCGTTGTCAAGGGAAGTTTTTACCAACTTAGGACAATAGCAAAGCTCAAGTCTTCTCTCTCCTACAGTGATTTAGAAATCCTTATACATGCCTTTATTTCCTCTAGGCTTGATTATTGCAACTCACTGTATGTAGGTGTAACTAAATCTACTCTAAACAGACTCCAGCTGGTCCAAAATGCTGCAGCCAGATTACTGACTGGATCTAAGAAACGTGACCACATTTCACCTGTGTTGGCTAAACTGCACTGGCTTCCTGTGGAACAAAGAATTAATTTTAAAATTGTTTTCAAAGCTTTACATAGTTTAGCACCTCAGTATTTATGTGATCTTTTAATTCCTTACTGTCCTCCTAGACCTCTTCGATCATCTTCCCAGTGTCTTCTTTGTGTTCCTTCTGCCTCTTTTAAATCCAAAGGTGACAGAGCTTTCTCTGTCTATGCTCCCCAGCTTTGGAATAGCCTTCCTGATGTTGTGAAATCCTGCCCCACTATTAGTAGTTTTAAATCCAACCTAAAGACCTACCTCTTCTCCCTAGCTTTTAACACTCCCTGACCCTCTCACCTCTCCCTTTTTTTTTATTTGTTTATATGTATGTATATGTATCATTGTTATTATTTTTATTATTATTTTTTTTTTTTTTTTTTTATTATTATTATTATTATTTTATATAAAGCACTTTGGTGCAATGCTATTGCTTTGAAATGTGCTATATAAATAAATTTGACTTGACTTGACTTGACTTTATTTAATTTACAAGTATTTTTCTACAGCGTTGTTTACTGTTTTGTACGTTCATCACTGCTTTTCAAGTAATATGTGCCAATTGTGCATTATCAAAAAGCATTAACAACTAAAATGCATGATTCATATCTACGTGCTGGTCATCTACCGCCCTCCAGGCCAACTAGGCGACTTTATGGACGAACTTGACACTCTGCTGTCCTCCATTCCTGAGCATGACTGTCCGCTTCTTGTTCTCGGTGATATGAACATCCACTTAGATGCCCCAGGCTCAGCGGACTTTTTGGCCCTGATCCACTCCTTTGACCTCAAACTGGTTCAAAGCCCACCGACTCACAAAGCTGGCAAAGAGCTTGACTTGATCTTCACTCGGAACTGCAGCACAGACACCCTCATGGTG
This sequence comes from Alosa pseudoharengus, assembly GCF_046254945.1. Lineage (NCBI taxonomy): Eukaryota > Metazoa > Chordata > Actinopteri > Clupeiformes > Clupeidae > Alosa > Alosa pseudoharengus. Next base: position 17,545,203 of record NW_027468837.1, read on the forward strand.
ACGCCTCTCCATCTTTCTGACCACTTCTTCATCCAGTTCAACATCAGCCTGACAGAACAGCCTCCGGCTCCTCAGCCGATGGTCACGTTCCGCCGCAACATCCGGAACCTGTCTCCAACGCACTTCTCCTCTGTGGTTGCCTCCAGTCTACCTCCACTCAACACCTTCTCCTCTCTGGAGGTTAATGAGGCCACAGACTCGCTCTGCTCCACACTGACCTCGTGTCTAGACGAACTGTGCCCTCTTACCACAAGGCCAGCTCGATCCAAACACTCTCATCCATGGCTAAATGATACCCTCCGATCGCAGCGCACCAAACTCAGAGCCTCGGAGAGGAAATGGCACAAATCCAAACTAACCGACGACCTCAAAAACTACCAGACACTCCTGACCTCCTTCTCAGCCAGCATCACTGCTGCTAAGACGGCCTTCTACAATGACAAAATCAACAGCGCTACAGACACTCGAAAACTTTTCTCAACCTTCAAATCGCTACTCAACCCTCAGCTGCCTCCTCCTCCATCCAGCCTTACTGCAGATACCCTCGCCTCATTTTCTACAAACAAAGTGGCGGCAATCAGCAGTCAATTCTCTACATGCCCACTCAACGCATCTGACTCAGATACCGCACTCCTACAACCTCTAGGGACTACTGGAACATCTTTTTCAGCATTCACGCCTCTCTCCGAGAGTGAAGTATCTAGACTCCTGACATGCAGCCGTCCTACCACATGCTCGCTGGACCCTATACCTACAAGCCTACTTCAGTCCATCAGCCCGACCATCGCTCCAGCTATCACACATGTGATCAATGCCTCGCTAACCTCCGGCCCATTTCCAACAGCGTTCAAAATGGCCCGGGTAACACCGTTACTTAAGAAAGCTTCTCTCAACCCTGCTCAAGTCGAGAACTACCGCCCTGTCTCACTCCTGCCTTTCCTATCCAAAGGCATTGAACGAGCAGTCTCCAAACAGGTCTCTGACTTCCTTTCACAGAACAACCTTCTGGATCCAAATCAGTCTGGGTTCAAAAGTCCACTCTACCGAAACGGCTCTGCTGTCTGTAACAGAAGCCTTAAAAGAAGCCAGGGCGACCGCTCGGTCATCAGTACTCATTCTGCTTGACTTATCGGCTGCTTTTGACACGGTTAATCACCGCATCCTTCTCTCTATACTCGCTAACATGGGAATCTCCGGTTCTGCTCTCTCCTGGTTTGAATCCTACCTCACAGGACGCTCGTTTAACGTTTCATGGCTTGGTCAGCTATCTGCACCTCACCATCTCACCACAGGGGTCCCCCAGGGCTCAGTGCTGGGCCCCCTTCTCTTTGCTATCTACACCACCTCCTTGGGACAGATTATCCATTCGCATGGCTTCTCATACCACTGCTATGCAGACGACACACAGCTCTATCTGTCCTTTCCACCTGATGACCCCTTGGTTTCAGCACGGATCTCGGATTGCCTCTCAGACATAGCTACATGGATGAAGGCACACCACCTCCAGCTGAACCTCTCAAAGACTGAACTGCTGGTCCTCCCAGCTAAACCTACCATACACCACGACATCAACATCAAATTTGACTCCCTGAGTTGTTCTCGACAACCAACTAAACTTCTCAGATCATGTTGCCTCAGTCGCCCGGTCATGCCGTTTCGCACTCTACAACATACGGAAAATCAGGACTTAAGCCCTCCTTACACTGACAGACTTTGGAAAGATTTGCAAAGATTTGGAAAAGATTTTTGAAAGACTACAGTCTCAGACCCTCTCACATCTAAAGACAAGTAGTAGAGGTTTTAAGTCACAGACTATGATTTTGCAATGACTAGGGATCTTGCAGGGTCACTATTTACAAGACTGCAACTAGATTCCTTTAAATTATTACCCATCGTGCAATAGATAAACAGGAACTGAAATGATAGCCTACTAAACTCAAAGTTGTATTTTCGTGTTTCTGCAGTATTGTTTCATGCGTGACATCCCTAATCGATATAGAGTTGTTCTGTCACGTGGAAGAGCCAAATAAAAATGTATAAGAAATGACAAATATTGTAAGAATAACAAATAATTATAGGCTACAGCTGTCGCCTATATTTGCCCCTTCCTGTTTGGTGTTGGAGAGAGGTCACTATTGGTTTTTATAGTTCACGTCACTATTTGCATGAGCCACGACTAGAAAGACTTGCGATAATATCAAACATGTTTGATATTGTCGTAACGGCAAAACTAGAAAAGGACTGACTCCGACTGACTTAAAACCGCTAAGATTGGCACCTTACACTTAACGATCTAGTTGACGGGAGCGCGCCGCGATTCCAGTACAACTCCCATGATTTCTGTCCGACTTTGGAAATTTAGTCGCCGACTGTGAAAACAGGCCAAAATCGTACAATGTAAGGCCGCCATTACTTGACTCAAGATGCTACCCAACTTCTGATTCAGGCAATAGTCATCTCACGACTCGACTACTGCAATGCCCTCCTGACAGGTCTCCCAGCCTGCGCAGTGAAACCACTTCAGATGATCCAGAACGCGGCGGCGCGCCTGGTCTACAACCAACCCAAAAGGGCACATGTTACCCCGCTGCTCATCCAGCTACACTGGCTACCTATGGCGGCCCGCATCAAATTCAAGGCTCTAACGCTTGCCTACAAAGTAGTCTCCGGTGCTGTTCCCACCTACTTGAATGCCCTCATACAGACTTACACTACCTCCAGACCGCTGCGCTCCTCTGACGAACGACGTCTAGCTCTACCACCGGTACGCTCAAGCCAATCCAAACTTTTCTCATCTGTTGTTCCTCGTTGGTGGAACACACTGCCAGTTCCTACAAGGGCAGGGACATCCTTCTCCATTTTCAAAAAACTCCTGAAGACCCAGCTCTTTAGAGAACATCTCCTCTCATAGCAACACTTACAACAAGTCAACTGATCCTAGCACTCACCAGCCGTCTTAAACTGACAAGTAACTGTTAAAAACAGCACTCACTGATGCACTTATTCTTACTGTACTCTAATGTTTTTTAAATTGTCCTAAAATTGTTGAGAATTGCTCTAAAACTTAAACTGTTTACCATGTTGTTAGTCGCTTTGGCTATAAAAGCGTCTGCCAAATGTAATGTAATGTAATATCTACATTTATATATCTCATAATAACTGCAGCAACAATGGGGCCTAATATACAGTATCTCTAATCCAATATTTGATTTAAACTGACGTGAAAAACCCCTCTTGACATTTACAAGCCTCTCCTGTTGTAAATCACAAGAGAGTGTGTGTGTAAGTAGCTTGCATGTTTGATTTTCTAATCAGAAATGTCAATGGGTTCAGTAGCCACCCCAGCCAGTGCTTCCAGTGCTACAGGACATTAATTCTCCACACCAACGAGTTCAGCTCATCTGGTTTGGTAGACAGAAGACATTCTTAACCAGTGATAGCATTTATCAACATCACAGCCATCTCTGTTTCCTGAGAGCTAGGGTGATACAGTATGCAGTAGGGTGGGGGCAGCCGTGGCCTACTCAACCTGGTCTCATTAGGAAAACGTTCCCCTGGGAACGTTTTGGCAAACCCAGCCAAACGTTCCACCAGACACGTTTCCGAATCCGGCTGTGTGCTGAGTCTTCGTCGCAAGCCCAGTCTGCGCAGCCTGGTCCTCTGGTCTTCGTGCGTTGGGTTGAATTGCACGGCTCGGCCCTGCACACAGCTGGATTTGAACCTGCGAACAGCTGCCCCTCGGAGCGGAAGTCGAGCGTGTTGACAATTGAGCTAAAATCCCCCGGGTTGCTCGCGAAAAAAAAAACCCACCAAGATGTGGCAGCTAACCATAGACGGCAGTTCAGGGTTTGTGCCCTTATATTTTGTGAAACGTAGCGAGATATAGGCACTATTAATCCAAAACTTTGATTTGCTAACCAAAGAATACTGCTGAGCTTGTGTAAGCTACAATTTAGTTTGACCAGACCTAACTGTAGTAAGCAACGTCTAAACGTCTCTCTTTAGCACCCCCGCTGGGTTGCTTGGCTAGTTTGCACCTCAGAAACGTGTCTGGTGGAACGTTTGGCTGGGTTCGCCAAAACGTTCCCAGGGGAACGTTTCCCTAATGAGACCAGGTTGGGCCTACTGGTTAGCGCTTCGGACTTGTAACCGGAGGGTTGCCAGTTCAAACCCTGACCAGTAGGCACGGCTAAAGTGCCCTTGAGCAAGGCACCTAACCCCTCACTGCTCCCCGAGCGCTGCTGTTGTTACAGGTAGCTCACTGCGCCGGGATTAGTGTGTGCTTCACCTCACTGTGTGTTCACTGTGTGCTGAGTGTGTTTCACTAATTCACGGATTGGGATAAATGCAGAGACCAAATTTCCCTCATGGGATCAAAAGAGTGACTGAATCTGTGCCTCTCCTCTCTTCCGCCAGACTGGGACCTTGATTTCCAATCAATGCAAAATTTACTTTCATCAGAGAACATAACTGGACCACTCAGCAGCAGTCCAGTCCTTTTTGTCTATAGACCAGACAAGACACTTCTGACGCTGTCTCTTGTTCAAGAGCTTAAAACCCATGTCTTGCATACGTCTGTGCGTGGTGGTTCTTGAAGCACTGACTCCAGCTGTAGTCCACTCTTTGTGAATTTCCCCCACATTTTTGAATAGGTTTTGTTTCACAATCCTCGCCAGGGTGCGGTTATCCCTATTGCTTGTACACTTTTTTCTACCACATCTTTTCTTTCCCTTTGCCTCTCTATTAATCTGCTTGGACACAGAGCTCTGTGAACTAGTGATGGGGACGAGACCGCCTATGCCGAGTCCGAGTCAAGACCGAGTCTTTGAAGGGTCGAGACCGAGTCCGTTGGTTTTCAAATATAGGTCGAGTCCGAGTCAAGACCGAGTCTTTGAGAAAGCAAGTCCGAGACCGAGTCCTTTAGGAGTCGAGACAGAGTCGAGACCAAGACCAATGTCAGTTTTCATATTCATGATTTAATATCACCCCAGTTAATAATCAACAGTTAGGCCTACAGACTAAGCTATTGGGAATTGTTTAGAGGAGCAGTCTTAACGTCTTAATATGGACTATGCTGACCTACTGACACTCAACGGCAGCAGAGCCATAGAGATAAATATAGGGGTAATGGTAGAAAAAAATCCTGAGCCTGAACCTTTTTCCCTGGGCGGGCCCCTAAACCAAGATATATGCCCTGATCAACATAATTGTCAAGCGGCATCCAGGGGTGTGTTCCCTGGGAGAAGAGTTTGATAAATAGTACCTTAGATGATAGATTCTGACTTTTGTGGATATAAATGGACATCATTCAGACATGAGATGAAAAAACCCAATACAAGCCTATATTACAGTAGCATCTTTGTGTAGAGCACCAGAGTTCCTGGGACCCTGGGCCTGGTAGGACTGTTCATTAATCCGTCCCTGCTTTTAACTAGTCACTGACGTACCTGCATACTTACAGTATTGCTTGTATAGCATACTGAGACTACAGATACTACAGCCATACCAAGAAAGGTCAGTGGGTGGCAATTATAATAATCAAAAGTAAATTAGAATTGAATTGAATTTCTGCAAAATATGCACTATTTATTTTAAACATGTTATTTTTAAGTTTGTCGGAAAGATTTCTTTGAAATTCTGACGAGATGCTATGTGTAATAAGATGGCCCGCATGCCTCGAGACCAACAGATGCGTAAGGGCGAGTTTATCCTCCGCTAATTTCTGACACAAAGTGACGAGTGGATGAGCGATTGTAAACGACAGATCAGAGCTAGTGAGTGGGGATGGAGTTTGCTAAATATTTTAGAAAGGAAACTGATAAGTCATACAAGTGTATTATTCCTACAAACAACATTTTGCGTGAAACATGAGAGTGTGCTAAGGAGAGCAAAGAAAAACGTGAGTAATTTGAATATGCTTCATATGAAGTAGAAGGATGAAAGTAAAACTTAGATGCTAGGCCTATATTCTTTAGGCAATTAATCCCACTGATCCCTTTAGTTATATATGCTTATGAGTATTGACGTTGCCAAGCTTGTTCGTTGATGTACTATCGGTGTTGCATTTTAAAATAAATGTTCTATGAGTGAAATTGCCGTTGCTCTTAGTTCTTTGGGATTTAAGTTGTCTGTTTAAGGTGACCATTCGGCTTGTATTTTATGGTGGAGCAATTTCACTGGAGCAGGATGATTTTTAAGTGAAGCAGGGGAGCGAAATTGATTGGAGCGACCTGATGCAAATTTGAGCGCAGGAGCGGCCGAGTAAACAGCCACCTATGTGAGGTGTGTTGAATTGGTCGACAGCTGCTTGATGACTAGGGCCTAACGGCTCCTACACACAGCTGCGTTTACTGCAAATGACTTGAAGTAAAACCGTAATGTGATTGGTTGCTGTCGTCCGTAGATTGGCTTGATTGGCCGGTGCCCTCTGTTGGTGCAGCAACAGCTGAACTTCTCAACGCGAGCGGAGGGAGAAACGCGATGCAACGGACCCACAATTCAGTTCGGCAACGGATCACGTGAGCCCATGTAAAGTGAATGGGATGCGTCTCCAGCAGCGCGATGCATGCAGCTGTGTGTAGGAGCCGTAACGGCCTCTACACACAGCTGTTTGCGTTGCAGTGCTGGAGATGCATCCCATTCACTTTACATGGGCTTACGTCACCTCTGAAGTTCACCTACAAAAAAGCTGCCATCTTTGACATCCAGTATCTGGCGATTTTTCCTATGGGAAAATAACATGGGGATTTTGAATTATCGCACCTGTTAAACTCTCGCGGGGATGAAAAAGTCTGAAATGCAGACGTTTTCCTGAACACACTTTTGTCCTCTGCCTTCGAGTGGATACTTTGATCTCCGGTACGTGAAGGCGGCACACTTAGATTTTTGCTACCCCAGAGCTAACTTGCAATGCAACTTGCCATAGGTAGTTAGCTTCAATTAACAACCGGATCTCCTTATATGGACAAAGATGGCCGTTTTGGGTTTTTTTTGTAGGCGAACTACAGAGGTCTATTCAAAATCATTAAAAGAAATAAACACTTGAAATATATCAGTCTGTGTGGAATGAATGTATACATTATACAAGTTTCACTTTTTGAATGGATTTGTGGCAACCCTATACAGGTGAGGGGCAGAGGCACATGTATGTGGAACAGAGACACATGGCAAAACAAACAAAGGAACACATGGCACACGACACAGGAAGTAACAAAGACAATAGGAAACACAAAGGAATACAAAATCAAAAGGTACACACAGGGAAAACCCTTACAACTATAACCTATTTACTCATCCACATCAAGGAAACACAATCCCCTTGTCACAAAAGTTTCTATCCATGTAGATACTGCAGTTGTATCCATCAATCAATCAATCAATCCCAGTATAATGCTCCATCCCTACACACCCATGACTTCATCTGCTTTACACCCATTGCCAGCAGTCAGTTTCAATTTGGCTACATCTAGACTATATCTACAAAATGACTACATCTTTGTTGCAATTTGGCCATAATCTACAGTGTTTGCCATTAGCCTGAGATATCTTATCTCCATTAGATTAGATTAGATTAGATGAGATAGATTAGATTAAACTTTATTGTCATTGTGCAGAGTACAAGTACAGAGACAACAAAATGCAGTTTGCATTTAACCAGAAGTGCAAAAAAGCAGAAAAGAGAAATGTGATATACACCGTATAGACAGGTGGTGCAGTATAAACAGTATAAGACATATACAGTGGTGTAGTGGGGATTTTTAAAGTGGGGGGACGCTATTTTAATGACGTCATTGCAAAAACTGTCACACTCGCACCTCCACATACATCGGTGCGTAAGGCCAAGGCCAAATTGTTACCAGCTTTTGTGAACATGAAACTGAATAAAAAAAACAATTAAATGACATGGATTAGCTTCAAAATGTAGCCTAATGTCTTCACCCAAACTACACTTTTCCACCAAAGTCTATGGTCTGTAGCTTTTCATTTTGTTGTATCATATAATAAACAGACAAACCATAATGTAGAGTAGCCTATGTAATCTAGTGTAGTCTAATCTCCTTGACGCATGCCGCGGCGTGGCTTCATTCATTACCACACGTAAACGATGGCAATAACAATAGCACAAGCAGGATTCACACGCATATTCAACACGCTGTGTGGGCACTGTAGTTTGAGGGGGCGTCATATGAATGTCATTGCAAATGAATAAAATGCAGAGGTGCACAGTCAATAAAACAAAACAAAAAAATAACAGAAAGAACACTGGGCAAGCAAGTGCCAGTCATTTGAAAAGTTTTTGTTTGGATGAAAGTATAGCTGCCAATCGTAAGTTTTTCCGAAAGTTGTTCAGGTTCACCGTTGGGTCATTACTTATGGTTAAATAGCCTTATTGGAGCTCCCTCTGTAAAAATCACTCGTATTACTCACACATGCTTAGTGTCATTTTGACCACTGGATTAGCCTACCTGCTTTCTGCAAAACACAAACGAAGGACCATGAAGGTGCTTGCTAGATTCGGATACAGGCAGTTGTATAATCTATGGTTTTCTAGCCACTTTCTAGCTACTTTCGGGTAACGCGGAACGACGAGCTGTGTAGTTTTTAATGTCTTGACGCATGGTGGAGTGCTACAGCATCAAGGTCATTCTTGTAACGAATTTTAGGACAAAGAGGCCTAATTGGAGACGTTTGCGTGATGCGTTGTTACCACTGGTAAAGACACTTGTTATATTAATAAATGCTTATTAAAATGCTCAAAACAATGCTCCAAGAAGTGGGGGGACGGCGTTCCCCCGCGTCCAACGCCCACTACACCCCTGGACATATAGTGTAAACAGTGTAAACAGTAGTATACAGTTATGGTTTACAGTAATGTACATTAAATATAAATATAAATATGTGCAATGTATTAGTGTAGCCGAATAGATATGGATATGCAATGAGAACAGATAAACATGTACATACTGTATATGTGCAGTGTAGTAGCAGTAACATTATAAGAGTAGTAAAAATAATATAGATATATGCAGTGTATTAACAGTAATATCATAAAAAGAGAATAAATATGGATATTCAGTATGAACAAATATGACAATATTTGACAAATATGTACAATATGATATGTGCATAATCCAGTAGCAATAGTTGTAAGTGTACGACTGATAAGCATAATAATTTTGCATTTTATGACTAAAGCATGAAAGTTTCCACATAATCTACACACTCTAAGGTTTAATTTTAGACGTGGAGTCATTTTGTATCTGGCCTCTGGGGGTCAATGACATTATCATTACATTTTCCCTCATTTCCTCCATTACAATAATGTACATGTTCACAAATATGCCGTTTTATTACAATAGAAATGCTTATTTTGGCCTCAGCTGTTGCCCTGATGCCATATTCTTGGAACATTTTCAGATATAATACCATTATAAAAAACCCTAATGGTCGCTGAGGCAACCATTGCACCAACAATTGCACTAATGGACAGGGTGACGGGGTGAAGGGAATGTTTTTTTTTTTTTTTGTGAGGGCCACCAAGTACCATCATTGTACAATGTCCAAGTCTAAGTTCCAGGTTACAGGAATATAAAAAAGAAGCATTTTTTAGCTCATGTTTTATGTAGTTGTGAAATGTTCCTCCTTTCGTTGTCTTTATCATTACACAACTTTTCCAGTCTTTTCTTGCCCCTGTCCCAACTTTTTTGAGACGTGTTGCTGGCATTAAATTCAAAATGTGCTAATATTTTCCATGGCAGTTAATGGAAGTTCTAGATTGCACAGTAAAATTCTAGATTGACTTGCAATAATATTTTACTCCTGAAAATGAGTGAAATTTGTTTTGAGTCTGCCTGGCCCCAGAGGTGAAATCTGAAGTGGCTCCACATCTGAAAATTAAGTTTACAATCTCTAGAAACACTAGACAAAATGTCATGCTTTAGTCATAAAATATGAGACCATAGGCCATATGCTTGTGCGCACACCACTTTTTCTATGTTTTCTTCCACATGCTAATGAAATGCCTCATAGGAAAATGCATGATCATTTTATGTATGAAGAAGCCAAACCTTGATCCCATGGATTTGAAAAATTCTAGGCCCATATCTAAACTGCCCTTTCTCTTAAAGATATCAAACTTAGAAAAACTTATTCTGTCACAGGTCTCTTCCTATTTAAAGACCTCTAATATCCTTGACAAGTTTCAATCTAGTTTTCAATACCGGTCCATAATGATATATTGCTCTCTGTTGACTCTCTTGTGCAGTCCTGGTCCTTCTAGATCTTAGTACTGCTTTTGACACCATTGACCATGGGATCCTTTTAAAACGCCTGGAAGTTGAAGTTGGTCTGCAAGGCACTGTATTAAATTGGTTCAGATCTTGTGTAACTGATAGATTTTTTCAATGCATTTAAGTAATGCTTCCTCATCATCTGTTCCTATCAAGTGTGGTGTCTCCCAGGGTTCTATTTTAGGGCCTCTATTATTTTCTTTATACTTCTCCTGGGCTCCATTTTTAATCAATACACATGACATTAAGAATTTGACGGCTAACATTTTTTTACAGCTAAATGACAACTAAACAGAAGTGATGATTTTTGGATCGCCAAGCACTGTCAACACTGTAAGCAAGGCCCTCTGTCTGTTAATCATCACAGTGTTGTTAAGAACCTAGGTGTTTTCCTAGACTCCTCTTTGACTCTTTGAAGCTTTTTCCAGCTGAAAATGATAGCAAAGCTTAAGGCCTCTATCTTGGCGATCTGTACCTGAACTGTAGGCGGTACCCATGGGTCGTAACAGTGGAGATCAAACAATCAGTGATTACACACCAACACAGGTGTTTTATAGGTTCGTGTCCCGGCGAGCTGGTGTGTCTTAATCGGTGCGTAAGGCCAAGGCCAAATTGTTACCAGCTTTTGTGAACATGAAACTGAATAAAAAAAACAATTAAATGACATGGATTAGCTTCAAAATGTAGCCTAATGTCTTCACCCAAACTACACTTTTCCACCAAAGTCTATGGTCTGTAGCTTTTCATTTTGTTGTATCATATAATAAACAGACAAACCATAATGTAGAGTAGCCTATGTAAACTAGTGTAGTCTAATCTCCTTGACGCATGCCGCGGCATGGCTTCATTCATTACCACACGTAAACGATGGCAATAACAATAGCACAAGCAGGATTCACACGCATATTCAACACGCTGTGTGGGCACTGTAGTTTGAGGGGGCGTCATATGAATGTCATTGCAAATGAATAAAATGCAGAGGTGCACAGTCAATAAAACAAAACAAAAAAATAACAGAAAGAACACTGGGCAAGCAAGTGCCAGTCATTTGAAAAGTTTTTGTTTGGATGAAAGTAGCTGCCAATCGTAAGTTTTTCCGAAAGTTGTTCAGGTTCACCGTTGGGTCATTACTTATGGTTAAATAGCCTTATTGGAGCTCCCTCTGTAAAAATCACTCTTATTACTCACACATGCTTAGTGTCATTTTGACCACTGGATTAGCCTACCTGCTTTCTGCAAAACACAAACGAAGGGCCATGAAGGTACTTGCTAGATTCGGATACAGGCAGTTGTATAATCTATGGTTTTCTAGCCACTTTCTAGCTACTTTCGGGTAACGCGGAACGACGAGCTGTGTAGTTTTTAATGTCTTGACGCATGGTGGAGTGCTACAGCATCAAGGTCATTCTTGTAACGAAATTTAGGACAAAGAGGCCTAATTGGAGACGTTTGCGGGATGCGTTGTTACCACTGGTAACAACACTTGTTATATTAATAAATGCTTATTAAAATGCTCAAAACAATGCTCCAAGAAGTGGGGGGACGGCGTTCCCCCGCGTCCAACGCCCACTACACCCCTGGACATATAGTGTAAACAGTGTAAACAGTAGTTTACAGTTATGGTTTACAGTAATGTACATTAAATTTAAATATAAATATGTGCAATGTATTAGTGTAGCCGAATAGATATGGATATGCAATGAGAACAGATAAACATGTACATACTGTATATGTGCAGTGTAGTAGCAGTAACATTATAAGAGTAGTAAAAATAATATAGATATATGCAGTGTATTAACAGTAATATCATAAAAAGAGAATAAATATGGATATTCAGTATGAACAAATATGACAATATTTGACAAATATGTACAATATGATATGTGCATAATCCAGTAGCAATAGTTGTAAGTGTACGGCTGATAAGCATAATAATTGTGCATTTTATGACTAAAGCATGAAAGTTTCCACATAATCTACACACTCTAAGGTTTAATTTTAGACGTGGAGTCATTTTGTATCTGGCCTCTGGGGGTCAATGACATTATCATTACATTTTCCCTCATTTCCTCCATTACAATAATGTACATGTTCACAAATATGCCGTTTTATTACAATAGAAATGCTTATTTTGGCCTCAGCTGTTGCCCTGATGCCATATTCTTGGAACATTTTCAGATATAATACCATTATAAAAAACCCTAATGGTCGCTGAGGCAACCATTGCACCAACAATTGCACTAATGGACAGGGTGACGGGGTGAAGGGAATGTTTTTTTTTTTTTGTGAGGGCCACCAAGTACCATCATTGTACAATGTCCAAGTCTAAGTTCCAGGTTACAGGAATATAAAAAAGAAGCATTTTTTAGCTCATGTTTTATGTAGTTGTGAAATGTTCCTCCTTTCGTTGTCTTTATCATTACACAACTTTTCCAGTCTTTTCTTGCCCCTGTCCCAACTTTTTTGAGACGTGTTGCTGGCATTAAATTCAAAATGTGCTAATATTTTCCATGGCAGTTAATGGAAGTTCTAGATTGCACAGTAAAATTCTAGATTGACTTGCAATAATATTTTACTCCTGAAAATGAGTGAAATTTGTTTTGAGTCTGCCTGGCCCCAGAGGTGAAATCTGAAGTGGCTCCACATCTGAAAATTAAGTTTACAATCTCTAGAAACACTAGACAAAATGTCATGCTTTAGTCATAAAATATGAGACCATAGGCCATATGCTTGTGCGCACACCACTTTTTCTATGTTTTCTTCCACATGCTAATGAAATGCCTCATAGGAAAATGCATGATCATTTTATGTATGAAGAAGCCAAACCTTGATCCCATGGATTTGAAAAATTCTAGGCCCATATCTAAACTGCCCTTTCTCTTAAAGATATCAAACTTAGAAAAACTTATTCTGTCACAGGTCTCTTCCTATTTAAAGACCTCTAATATCCTTGACAAGTTTCAATCTAGTTTTCAATACCGGTCCATAATGATATACTGCTCTCTGTTGTCTCTCTTGTGCACTCCTGGTCCTTCTAGATCTTAGTACTGCTTTTGACACCATTGACCATGGGATCCTTTTAAAACGCCTGGAAGTTGAAGTTGGTTCTGCAAGGCACTGTATTAAATTGGTTCAGATCTTGTGTAACTGATAGATTTTTTCAATGCATTTAAGTAATGCTTCCTCATCATCTGTTCCTATCAAGTGTGGTGTCTCCCAGGGTTCTATTTTAGGGCCTCTATTATTTTCTTTATACTTCTCCTGGGCTCCATTTTTAATCAATACACATGACATTAAGAATTTGACGGCTAACATTTTTTTACAGCTAAATGACAACTAAACAGAAGTGATGATTTTTGGATCGCCAAGCACTGTCAACACTGTAAGCAAGGCCCTCTGTCTGTTAATCATCACAGTGTTGTTAAGAACCTAGGTGTTTTCCTAGACTCCTCTTTGACTCTTTGAAGCTTTTTCCAGCTGAAAATGATAGCAAAGCTTAAGGCCTCTATCTTGGCGATCTGTACCTGAACTGTAGGCGGTACCCATGGGTCGTAACAGTGGAGATCAAACAATCAGTGATTACACACCAACACAGGTGTTTTATAGGTTCGTGTCCCGGCGAGCTGGTGTGTCTTAAAGCCTATCCACGGTCCTTAACAGGTGGGGGGCCATTTCCCATACAAATGGAATATGTAACGGAGTGGAGAGATGGTCTCGAGACGATAGAGAACGCTTGATAACAAAACCACCCCCAAAGTGGACTGGACAAACCCCTAAGCTATTCGCCAGTGACTATGCGTTTTAGATCGCTGAGATAGGGCTCTAAGTCTTTTCTCTCTTTCAGTGATTTAGAAATTCGTATCCATGCCTTTATCTCCTCAATGCTTGATTACTGCAGGTTTAACTAAATCCTCCCTGAACAGACTCCAGCTGGTCCATTTGTAAACTGCATCTAAGAAACGTGACCACATATCACCACAGTTGGCTAAACTGTACTGGCTTCCTGTGAAACAGAATTAATTCTAAAGTTTTGCTTTTTGTCTACAAAGCTTTAGAGGTTGTATCAGTGATGGCGGTGTAACATCACTTCTGTTGACGTTCAAACAAAACAGAGAGCTAGCTCACTACTCCCCCCCCCTCCCCTCCCGTGCAATTGAAACTCTCCTGAACGCGCATCTCGTCGGTTATTGGTTGGAACACTTTATTTTGCCTTTGAGTGGTTGGCAACACTTGTTAGCAATTGTTTTTGTGTGCAGATCTCATAGGCTGCCTACAGAGACACGTTTTCTTGACTGCCTTCTTATGGGGCGGGCAGCTAGTGGATCGTTAGGAAAGATTAGATGAATGTGATCATTTATGTTTGGGCCTTTTTTGGGCCTGCAATCGCTGATACAACCTTTAAATGGCTTAACTCCTCAATAACTCCTCAAGATCTTTTAAGTACTTACTGTCCTCCTAGACCTCTTCGATCATCTTCACTGTCTTTGTGTTCCTTCTGCTTTTCTTAAATCTAAAGGTGACAGAACTTTCTCTGTCTATGCTCCCAAGCTCTTGAAATAACCTTTCTGATGATGTTGAATCCTACCCCACGACCATAGCTTTAAATCCATCCTAAAGACCTACCCCTTCTCCATAGTTTTTAACACTACCTGACCCCTTCACCACCTTGATATATGAGTTTATTTGCTCCACTAAAGCCTTTAGGAAGTTAAGTAGTGCTGTAGAGGTCTTTCTGCACTGGCATACATCAGCAAGCCAGAGATAGAAAAGCAGGGAGCTTTTAAAATGTCATAAACAATGTAAAATCATGGAGTGGCACTCTAAATCATATAGACCATTCAAAAACGTTGCACACTGGTGTTGTATACAGTCGGGCACTTTCATCACTTCTCTGTGTTCAAGGACCACAGTCTGGCATTTTATGTGTTCCCTTTGGATGCCCTTTGGATGCACTGTATATCAAAGTAATAATGCCTTGACAGCTTTGCTGTCATCCATATCAAGAGAGATTGAAACCATCCACTTGTGGGATTCAGAGTTGTGCAAAGCTGTAAACACAAGGCAAAAGGCAACTTTTGTGTGCTAACCACCTCATCAGAGGCATCTGAGGCCCTAAAATATTCTTGAATATATGACAGACTTGGAGTTATGTTTGAAGTAATATATGATATTTCATATATTTATCAGAGTGTATGTATCTGATTGTCTGAAAGGATCAGTAACACTACTCGGTGGAGCTGTTACCTCCCTTTTAAGTCCCTATGCATGTGTTATGCAAAACCCATAAAGAAATGAGTATAAACATGTATAAACATAATCTTTTGTCATTTTTCATTTTTGAAGCCAATTTGATGTAATTTGTCACTTAAAAGCTCAGTGTGTATAAGATTGTCCTAAAGGCAGGGGAACTGTAAGGTGGAAGACAGTTAGAACAATTCCAAGAGCTCTAGACTTCCAGGGGGATCATTGAAATCACATAACTGCTTGTGAATTAAACAGAATTATCCATGTTTTATAATGTTGTTGTGTCCCTCCAGTGTGTCCAATGTTTTTGTTTACTGCTATAAATGTAAACAGTGCCTGCCTCAGAGAGGTCACGTTCAAACTATCTCAAGTTGTTTGTGCTTTTTCTCAGTTATCCATCTCATTTTGTTGTGGAGTCACATTGACCTAACCTCAAACTCTTTGGTGGTAATGTTTATTTATGTCCTACTTCCCATGTTCCTGTATGCTTTAAGGACACTGGGAGACTGAGGACAGGCAGTTACCCACACTTTACACACACCAGGGGATAGCCATGCACAGGAGCAGAAAGGCAGAAAGTTATGGCTTCAACACAGCCTGCCATATCCAGTCACCAATGATGGCAACTTGTTTCCAGGGCATGTGGTCTCTTCATAGCAAAGCAAAAAGCACAGCATGACTAAACTTTCAGCAACTGTTGTTCACACTGAAGAGAAAGCACAGTACAAATGCTGTGGTCAACGTGGAGTAGGCTAGTCACCTGCATGGGGATTGGACCAGCTTTCCTGGTCCAGAGCTCTTTCAGACTCTCTGTGGTCATAAAGCACAGGTACTATAACCCGTGTCCGAGTAATAACTCATGAGTAAAACTACTGCATAATAATAATTATAATGATAATAAAACTGTACTCATCCATTGGGAACTTCTTTTTAGTATGTATGTGGATTATATAATGTTTGGCTAAACAGTTGGTTCTATGAATTTGTGGACACAAGCGTCAGACGACCCATGATGTCTTATCGAGCCAGATAACAGGCTATTGAAAATCAGACAGATTTATTGGATACTTCAAATATTTTCCCTTAGACGTGACATGTTAATCACACACCTGTGCTTCGCATCGCCGGTGATGATGGCGGTTTGTCAAAACAAAAGGATCTTGTTAGATAACTCCCAGATCCTCTTTTGTTATCTGCAATCTCTCAGGTGACTCCAGAGCTTGGGACCAGCAGCCTCCAAAAAGGGTAATAGGTAACTTAGTAAACTGCCCCCACCACCTTTATAAATGGCCTGCGTACATGGCAAAGTCACACTTCTTTGTGACCACTGCCAGCCACCCTCTACAGCTGTCCAGCAGGACTCTCCAGCTTCGAGACGACATGAGAGGACTCCCCGTTTTTGTTCTGCTGATGCTCGGCCTTCTGGGAGACTCGCTTGGCGTGACTGTCTCAGTGAGTACACGAAACGTTTCACACGTTTAGCCATTCGCCCACACTCAGCTGATCAAGATCCCTCGTAGGCTAAACAGGGTGCGGGAGATAAAGTGGCTTGCCAGTATAATTGATTTTATTATATTCCCTCATGAAGACGCTTTATCAGCTGCAGATGCTATTTCACCTTGGTGATGAGGATAATCTTTTTCAAACTGAAGACAGTAAATCATTTAACAGCCTTTAATCCAGATGAGGATGGTGAAAGTGTCTTAGGACTCCTGAAATTCCCCCTGCAAGCAACAGGCTATAGGCTGATTCTTGTGCCCTGTTTAGGATAATAGAATCAGGTGGGACTTGTGAGAGTATGTGTGTCATTGCTCATTATACCTGTTAGATACACCACATAATATGTAGATAAATAGCTGACTAAGGCCATGTGTATTTGCAAAGGTCATCAGTGTTAAACATTAAAGTTGATGATCAAACAATACATTTCCTCGTCTGGTTTACAAGGAAGACTCTGGGTGTTTTCTGGTTAGTTTCTGTACAGGGGAAACCTTTCTAAATTTTCAGCAACTACGTAGCATGACCATTCAAAGGTCAAAACTTAATCAGTCACTATTATTAACAAGTGTTTCTTCAACTGATTCTGCCATG
Organism: Alosa pseudoharengus; assembly: GCF_046254945.1. Taxonomy (NCBI): domain Eukaryota; kingdom Metazoa; phylum Chordata; class Actinopteri; order Clupeiformes; family Clupeidae; genus Alosa; species Alosa pseudoharengus. The sequence goes on from NW_027468837.1 coordinate 17,562,827, forward strand.
GTACATTAAGCATATTTTTGCTTGGAATGTTTAATAATGGATTTCTGACCCAAATCTTCCTTTAGGCAACGTGCATCATTGCTCTTTGCCAGAGTGTCACACAAAGACAATTTCATTGTGCTCTTGCGAGAACTCTGGATTTCCAGGGTACCTTTAGGCTACAACTGACTTTAAGTTTCAAAGCTTTGACTTAATCTTGCAGCATGCAGTGTTTATGACTCAAAGATGATGTGCTACTTATGCAGTTGATTTTTTTTCACACTGTTTTGTCTGTATCTGATAAGACAAACTTAGTTTCAGTGGCTTTCTTGTTATCATTATCTTAAACTCTCTGACCTCCACTAGAGAGATGTATCCCATTTGAATAACTGTTTGTCCCTCAATAAATGTATGCTCTTGTGACATCAGTTCACACCATTCTGATAAGGAGCCTGTGTACCAGTGTGGACTGTGAATAATGTTGTTTTTACTGTCTTCTATTCAGCACTTACTTTGTTTTTTCTTTCACTTTAGGATGGAGATGGCTACAGCTTCTCCCTGGAGTCAGTGAAGGTGCTGAAGAGGCTGATGGAGATGGAGGCGATGGAGAGGGAGATGGAACTGGAGGCCCGTGTTAGCGCCCGTATGGTCCCCCACCGTCTCGCACCCGCACGACCGCTCTGCAGCAACCCCACCCTGCCGCAGGAGCTGAAGCCCGTCTGTCTGGACCCCGAGTCGAACGAGGTCTTCGCCAGGTTTGGTAGGTGTCCTGATGGATGAATGAATGACCGTACAGGGAAAAGTTGAGAGTTGCTATATACAGAGGTAATTTAACCCACTCTTCAAAGACAGGGCTGTTTTACAAGTAGTTTGGTTTGATTTTATCTTGATTACATCCTCTAAAATGATTTGATATCACTGCACCAGTATATCTGTGATAAGTGATTCAGTTCATCTTTGATTTACTACACACACACAGGGATGGAGGGTTCACAGGAAAGGCTAATGTTTAATGCCTTTCAATTTAATGCTTAACTGAAGAATTTTCCTATAGATTTGATTAGGTAGGAAAGAACAAACTCCAGCGCTGAAATAAATCCAGTTTATGTTCTGAGCGATGCAAACTGAATGTTGTGTTCCACTCAGAAGACCACAGGTAATTGCATTTTCCTCCAGGCACATTTCTTCCTCAGGTATGCCCAGGGGATTAGAGAGTACAACAGATAGGTAACCTTGAATTGATCTGTGATCTGCTGCTACCCCACTGCACTTGAGTTGATTGATGCTTTTGCTCTCACAACAGGGGCATTCATCACTAACATTCTGAGTTAATTCAGTGCTTGGAACCTAGATGGAAGTCTGGAGTTTGCAAAGGAAATAGAAAGGGATCTGTGTAAAAATGAATATAAGCTGGTGCTGTTAACTATAATCAGTCAAGCTAATATGAACACTCTATTTTCAGTATCAACAAACCTCAAAATGTCAATGGTTCATGAGATGTTCATGTTACAAATTATGCTTTCCGGACATCAGGACCCAGCTAACAAACATAATTCAATGCATCAGTGAGCATGACCAAACTTAACATCAGAATTACCAATTATAAAGTACAGTACCCTCCAGAATTATTGGCACCTCTGCTAAAGTTGACTAAAAAGAGGAATATAAAATCATCTTTTAGAAATTGATCTTAATGCCTTAAGTAAAAAAATGAGGAAATATCCTTTTAGGATACCAATTTTCTTTGTGAATGAATAATGTATCATAAATAAATAAATGTTCTTCCTTAAAATATAGGGGTCATAAGTATTGGCACCCCTATGTTAAATTCCCATAGAGGCAGGCAGATTTTTATTTTTAAAGGCCAGTTATTTCTCTTTCATTCTTAATAAATAATTTTGATTTGCACACACCTTGTTTTTTTACTTTTTAATTGAGACATGGTTAGATCAAGCAAACAGTGCTACTACTCTTATCGAATCAGCTCCCCCAAATTTCAGTTTTTGAGTGCTACCAGCAAATAAAAGAGGTGGGGGGATAGCCACAATTTTCAAGACATCTTTTCAGTGCAATCAGTCATCATTCTTTACTTCATTTGAATGTCTGTGTGCGTGCATTAAGTATTCTCCTCAGATTTTATTAGTGATTATTTATAGGTCTCCAAAACATTCAGCTAAAGTCTTTCTTGAAGAGTTAGGTTAACTGTAATCAGTCATTTGCATAGAGTTTGACTGTCTTATTATATCAGGGGATCTAAACTTGCATGTGGATAGTGCTCTCTTTCAGCAAGCACTTTCACAGACATCAAGTTAACTGTCAGACTCAGTAGAGGACTTATTTGATCACTTTAATGTAGAAAGAGTTCTGATATTTAGGAGTGCTAGTTTTGCTGTAAGTGTTGGGAAAATATTATCCACGGGGGAAATCTGAGGTTGTTGTGGTACGGATAGGAGATTTGACTGTTTACCCCTGTAAGCTTGATGCACTTGTCTTCTATTACAGGAATAGAGAATGTCATAGGCTTACTGGGTCCCGGCATGTTCTCAAAACTACTGTCAGTACCATTTCTATTGCAGGAACCCTGAGAATATCATACAACACTTACATCATATAATTGTCCCCTGCAGATGCTACAGTATATGCCAGCTGAGAATATGAACTAAGAGGTTGTTGCTGCTTAAGAGATCCTTCTGTACAGTGTTACGGCCGGGTTTCCCATGGACACTCTCTTGGCCTTATCGCTCATGTGTGGCTTGCTCCCTATGCGCTCCTTTGGTGCTAAAGGTCTTGGGGTACTACGTTACTGTAAACTCGTTCATTCTGGTGTCTGTGAACGGCATGCTCTTTTAGTTTAACTTCGTTCAGTAGGGTGCCAGATTTCTACAACGGTGTTACGGCCGGGTTTCCCATGGACGCTCTCTTGGCCTTATCGCTCATGTGTGGCTTGCTCCGATGGGGAGAGCCTGGAGAGAGCCCTCACCGGTCGTGTAGCCCTGTGTTCTAAGGAGCTCCCTCCGTCTTTGTTGCGTTTTGTTTTGTTTATTCATTTCCCCTAGACACACTTTGCACGACACTTTGTTTTTATACATTATACTGACTTTACCTGTTTATGTAAATAAACAAGTATTTATATTGAACGCTACGGTGTGGTCTCCCCCATTTTATGTCAGGTCTGCTTTGAGCCAAGCAGTCTTTGACAACGGGGAGGGGGAGGCCGTGGAGGTGCCATGCGCTCCTTTGGTGCTAAAGGTCTTGGGGTACTAAAAAACTGAAAGGCTACTGGCAGCAGTCCTTCCATTCTTGCAGGGAACATCATGTGCTTGGGTGGGGATGGTGATAGGTATATCACAAATGCTAAAGGTCTTGGGCTATTAACAAACTGCAAGGCTACTGGCAGCAGTCCTTCCATTCTTGTAAGGAAAATTATGTGCTGGGGTGGGGATGGTGATGGGTATACAGGGGATCCTGGGGAGTTTGAGAAGGTGGTTGGGTGTTGAGGGGGATGGTGATGGGAGATTAGGGGGATTGGGTGGCCTGGAGAGTTTGATTGGGTGGGGACATGATTGGGTGTGTGGTGATGGGAAATCAAGGAAGATGGGGCTGTCTCCATCTGCCTGTTGAGGTCCTGGGGAGTTTGTTGCATTTCGCTTTCAGCAGGTATTCCAGTGGTGTATTCCATGTTGTTGTGTCTTTGTGGTGGCAGGGAGTCGACGGAGGTGGGCAGGGGTATTGGTCAGTGTTGTGCTTGAACACGTTCATTGAACGAAAGTTCATGAACTTGTTCATATTTTGAGCGAACGTGAACTGAACATACAGTATTACTGCCTGATGAACGTTACTGTGAACTCGTTCATTCTGCATTTCTACTAATACATCTGGGCCCAGGGGCCCGAAAGTTCATAATCTGCCCATGAAAACACTGTCTAGTATTAAAGTCAGCCAAAAGCTATTAATTAGTCTTAGTCAAAGATAGTTAAAGATCTCCAGATCAGTGGTTTATGCATGATCTGATCCGCCATTTACCATTCACAAAAGCTGGTAGGCCTATTGTGTTTCCTGAATCCTTACATTCAGGCATTCAAATGAAATGTAATTAAATAGCATATAAATATTATATCAGTGTATGATGCTTGCATGAGGGAAACATCCCAAAACAATGGCACCCATATAATTGCTGTTGTGTTGAGAAGTATTTATCATGCAAGTGTGACCAACAGGGTGTCTTTATGCACACTAACCAGAGAATCTACACTTTACCAATCTGTATGCAGGCTGCCCAATGAAGGAACAGTATTGGAGCTGATGTTATAAGAAAATATACTTTTATTAACAGATAACAGACAGACACACATTAAACAAATAACAAATTTTGGCACCGGGGCAACAAACAATGTTCCGCAAAAATTACAGCACACAATCTCGAAGAATGAGTGAATACACCTCAACACTTCACACTATATGGACAGTGCACAAACATACACTGATAAGGTTACACTGGGTTTCAGACACCACACTCAAATAGACACCGCAAACAAATTACTGTTTATATAGGGAACATTGCACACTGCCCTAAGCCAAGACAACATCAGAACAAATACAGACAGACATAAAACAGACACACACACAGAGACAAACGGATATTATAGACGGTAAAACTATGACAGGCTGGCCTCCACTGATGGCGCAGCACAAGACAGTCGTGACGCAGACAGGCTAGATTCCGTCACATAGGCTAGGATACACAACGTACACAAGTAAACAATGAAACAGTTCCAAGCTCAGGAAAAACAGTGGCTGGCTGAACCGACGAAGGCAGTCCTCCTCACTTTAGATGGGAAACTGCAGTCACCTGGTTAGCCTACCGTGAGCTGCAGATGTTCTAGTCGCTAAATTCTTAAAACCAGTGTGGATGAGATACAAGCTGTATGCACTCTGTATGTAATTATATTTTACAGTAAAGCAGTACTCTGATGTGCATGTTTTCACAAACTTTTGTGAACAATCTTAGCACTTTAAACATTGACTGTTTTGTGCATGTATAGCAATATAGTATAAAAATAATAATAATTGTGATATAATTATGATAATTTGATGGGGGGTGGGAGGAGGGGGTGGGTTCATGTATGTGGGCCCTATGACCCCAAAGTATGCCTTGACTGGGCCTCAGGTCAAAGAAGTTTGAGAAAGGCTGATGTAGACGACAAAGCAGCAAGGAGGCAAGGAAGACAAGGTCGGTGAGGATGGGAAAAATCGTACATTTCTGTGCAAACTTTGCCCGCACTTCAGTCACATCCACAGCAACATATGGGGAAAAAAGAACTATGAACTAGTTCATTTTTGGAAAGTGTAAACTTAGTTCAAAATTTTGAATTATGAACTATGAACTGAACTAGTTTATTTTAAAATTTGTGAACTGAACTTTGAACTAGTTCACGTAAGTTCAAAGTGAACTTTCCCAACACTGGTATTGGTACTGGTGTTACAACATGACCCTTCCTTTCTGATAGCCTCTCAGCAGCTTTGATAGGTGCTATCTCCTCATGCTCATCACATCCATTTGTTTGCTGAGATTCCAAGGAGTTGACGCCAGTGATTGACTTTGAGTCATTTCAGCAGCACCCATCTTGTCTTGTCCAGTGGACATGGCTCGGCATTGTTGAGCTTGTTGTTTATGTTTCTCCAAGGTCTGCATTTTAGTGGAGGCTAGCGGGTGGTTACCAGAGGGCCCCACAGCAGGGGGGGTTGTGCATATCTCTGTTTCAGCCTGTGCTTTTGGTTCAGCTGAGTTGTTGATGTCATCCGCTTGTTCCGTTTGTATGGCTACTGAGCTCAGCTCTGTGCTATCTGGTCTGAAATATTCCCTGCGATTCCAGAAAAAGTTAAAATTGTCAATAAAATTCATCCCAACTGAAAAGCATGTTTTTGCGAGCCAGATGTTTAAACTGAGTAGTCTGGTAAATACAAAGCTTCCCTCTGCTGGGAGTGGGCCACTGATGAAAATTTGTATTCCAAACTCATATAGGGCTGAGAAAAGTTCCTTGAAATCTTCTTGGACATACAGCTGTTCTTTGTAAATGTAATTTGCTCCAACATGCACAATGATGCCCTTGATAGTTGCATATTTTGACATCAGTTCTACAAGTTTGTTTTTTGTGTCAGACACTGAAGCATTTGGGAAACAACATACAATCATCCTTTCCCCATTTAAACGTCTCACCGCAGAGTCGCCTAGAACGAGGGTTGTGGGATTAATAGATTCCGAGTGCTGCTTTTTGCCTGTGCCCATCTTTCTATTGTTGTGTTTTGATCGCTGCCTGCTTTGGGTCTGTTCCCTGGGAATTTCCTCTCTCATGTCCCGGAGGCATTCAAATCTGTTCCATAGTGTTAGGGGCTGTAGGTTTCCCCTAGGACCACAAGCCCTGTAGTTTGCTGATCTGTCTGTATTTCTGATATGAGGCCTGAGTTTACTGGTGTTGAGGTAATTACAGTTCTAGTATTAAGTTTTTTGTTTTTTGGTCTGGCACCTTGCCTGTGCCAAGGCTCTGTACTCACATTTCCCTTTGTGAGGTCGATGCATGCATCTGCTCTAGTAGCAGTGATATTAGACTGTTGGGTTACATTCTCTGCATTTCCAGTAGTTGCTGTACTCACTTCATGAGATGCCTCCCGTAGTTCATCTGTCTTTGGTGGAAGGGCATCAATCTTTGATTCCAAAGTAGAAATCCTCTGTTCTAGCTCAGTACATTTTTGGCATAATCTCCTGGGTCTCTGGCCAGAGGAGCGCATTTTGATTTAATCCAACTTCAAGGTGACTATGCCATTCAGTTTATGCGCATTTACATGGCTGGCTCATGCAAAGTAGAAAAACTAACCACTAACTTTTCAGATTTAAATGTACTGGTTTCACTGTCCTTGCTAATCTAGCTTGTAAATGAAATAAAAGAATGGAAGAGTGGAAATTGCTAAAGGCATAGGTGAAGCAGGAGCAGTGTGAAATGCGTCCTACTCGCCTACACTATGTAATTAATGTCAGGCAACATAGAGTCATTGTGCACTGTATTATTGAGCTTAGCCCTTCAGTTAAGGTAGATTATGTGAGTGGTGCACAAAAGAATACCAATATGTAGACCGGTTTGATGAGAGTTTTAAAATTCCTTAAAATATCGGAAAACAAACGTCTCTGTGCTTTGCACGGCTGTTATGTCATTTCAAAAGTATTGATGTAGAACTAATCTACTTCATGTGCCGTTATGCGGAACTATCGGAACACCTACCAGCCAGTCAAAAAAGAATATTTCTCGTCACTGTAATTAGATAGATAGATAGATAGATAGATAGATATACTTTATTGATCCCTAGGGAAAATTCAAGGTCACAGTAGCATACAGACAACACACACACACATTCAATTAAATAGAATAGAATTCTACACACACACACACACACCCCACCCCCCGTGGCACTAATCACCGCTCCTCAGGTGCTCCGCTCCTGACAGAGTTGGCAGCCTCTGGTGACCGCCTGCGTCTCATGGCCGCACACATGGCGGAGGGCTGTTCACTCCGGCATCAGTGTGTTCGATTAAATGTACAGGCATGCTATTCAATTAGTTCCATTGCTTTCAATTTTGTTCCATTCAATTCAGTTGCATTTAATGGAATGCTGTCTTTGGTCATCTTATTGTATAGTGTCAGCAAGTCATCTCAAAATATGTTGGTAGAAACAAATTATTTCAATACCATCTACATAATTTCTAAACCATGTCAATTCATTCTAAGCACATATCAAGAAATACAGATACGCATAACAAACAAAACCATGCAAAGCAAAGACTAGAAGTAATTTGGTACAAATAAAATATGCAAATACAAGTAAATAACATCAATTTGCTGGGGGAAAAACCCCTCAGGTCAAATAAGATTGTGGCAACAAATCATAAGATGTGGCAGGACAAATGACTTGTGAAAGATTTTTTAAAAAAACAGTCCCCGCATATCTTTGACAAAATGTTCCGGGACTTCGGCATATATACCTGCCAATGCGTCTTCTGCAGTGTGTGATTCTACCACCTTGAGTGAGTGGCAAATGGAATGACAGCGATGATGTTGGGGCTTATCACCCCCCTCTGGCATGGCATGGCATTAACATGAGTGATGCTCCAAAAGGCCAACTCTCTCTGCAGTTGGGAAATCACCACTGCCTTTGCAACAGGGGGCCCGATAGCAGTGCCCCCATGCACCAGTGGTACAGCTTACTTCCCCCAGCATGTGGCTGATTTTGCGTGTGTATGTGTATGTGTATGTGTATGTGTGTGTGTGTGTGTCTTTGTATGTGTATGTGTGTGTGTGTGTGTGTGTGTGTGTGTGTGTGTGCGTGTGTGTGTGTGTGTGTGTGTGTGTGTGTGTGTGTGTGTTGCTTGTCTGTGTGTGCATGCATGTGGACACGAAGAGCTCATTAACCTTCCCACTTCATGTGTTTGCTCTTTCAGCCGCTTTCATCACGCCCTCCGACCCCTGTGAGATCTGTGTCAATCCAGCGTGCACCGGCTGCATATATTAATGCGCCTGGCGACCTTTGGCCCCCACCTATTGAAGACAACTTCGCCACAGGAGAAGAAGAGCATATCACAACACAAGCATGGCACACCATTCACTTCAAAGCCTTTTTATACCAAAATACTAATGTTAAGGTCACTGTTACTCTGCATTAGCGAAAACCTTCTTTTGAATTAGCAGATTAAAACAAATATATATATTTCTATACTTCTCACATCAGCGTGCTCTGAGCATCTGTATAATGGGACACCATTTAGGCCCGTAATGCCGTCGGCAGTGACACAGAGTCACTGAGCCATGAGCCACACTGTAAATGCGCCATCTTTGACACCTGTTAAATTTCTGAGGTTGTTGTACCTGAGTTGAGATGGACTGATGTGCAACTGGATGTGTGGAGAACGTGATCAGATTCTGTGAGGAGGTGCTGGCCTCTAGTGTGGGGTGACTGCAAATGATGGTTAGAGAACTAAAACATGATTTCAGTGATTTTCTATCCCATCATACTTTTTTATTTTTTTCCAAAATTCTAATATGTTCTATTCTAATATTTATCTATTTTGTAACTTTTTTTATTTTTCAAAAAAACATTCAAGTTTTATCTAAGAATTATGTTATGTTAAATGGAGAGTAGATACCTTGTATGTTCACTACCGATTGCGTTGCCCTTTTTATTTTGAAATTAAAGCACTGTGTTAAAATATGTAATGGGTTTATTGTCCATGTCCAAAAAGTGTCAAAATAACAATCATTTCTATATGCAGATCACGTTACTACTGACAGTTTTATAGTACCTGGACTGCTCTGTTATAATACAATCAAGCAATCAAATGTGACAGCCCCATCCTGCAGCATCATCATAAAAGTATAAAGAATGCCTGATAAAAGCATCAGTGGCGTATCAACGGTGGATGACAACTCACACCCCCCGCAGAAGATTTTCAATCCATTATTATTTGATATTTTTTTGTGAAGAAATACATCTATCCCTGATGTTATGTTGGTGTCTTTCTGCTCCTCTCGTGTCTACTGAGGCTGCAATGATCACATTCCAACTGAAGGGGCGGGTCTCAGCAATAGCTGCGTTATGTCAGTCTACTCTAGAAGCCTAGGTCTCGCTTGTTTGTGCGCTAATTATCAAGAATTATGATCTATGGGACATTCCAGAATTAGAGGACATTTGGTGCCCCCCCCCCCCCCCCCGGTATATCAAATACTCAAGTCCAAAATAACAAAAATGTTCACATAACCTGCAAGTGAAACTGTCATAAAGCAAAACATAATAATCTGCTGGGGAAAAGTGGTTCCTTTACATGATTAAAAATACCGATTAGTTCTGGAACACCCCTTAAAATGGGGTTTTTATCCTGTCCCCGACTCCTGATGACCAACTTTATATGTCCACTACAAAGTGTTGACATATATGAGTTCCTTATCTGCCTGCTTTAGCGCCTAATTACTCATCTTGACAGCTGCATTAGGGGGCCAATAATGTCTCCCTCATGATTTGTTTTCACTGTCATGTTTACCTAAGTACGTCTGGGTTTTTCCCAGGCTAATGTTTACCAATTTCTGGAACAATCTCAGCACTGACCATCTCTCTTGCCTGTCATATGTTTATGACTTCATGACTTCTCACAGGACTATGTAATCAAACACTTTAATAAAGAAATTGTTGAATAAAGACCGAATAAATGAGCAATGGTGCTTACTGTAATACAGACCTTATTGAGCACTAATATACATATTATGTATTAATGCCTAACATGTTCGCTGAAATTAAATGTTACCAATCAAACTAAACTGTCCTGACAGGCTCAGAAACTGCCAATTCTCACACAACCCCAGTTTCAAAAAAGTTGGGAAATTGTGCAATCTGCCAATCTCTCTCAGACCCACATTTAGCTGCAAAAACATCAATGAAAGTGACAAATATATTTGTATGATGTATTATATTTCATTTGAAATATAAGCTTATTTTGAATTTGATGCCAGCAACACTTCTCAATAAAACGTTGGGACCGGGGCAACAAAAGGCTGTAAAAGTTGTGTAATGATAAAGACAAAAAAGGAGGAATATTGCACAAGCCCACATACTGTAGGAGCTTCCCAGAGATGCTGACTTTCTTAGTAAAGATGACGTGGTATTAGCCTGGCCTCGGCCTGCCTATGTACTTCCGCTCAATTTCTTTTCCCTACAGTACTCCGTCTGGAATACGTTGATTCGCACTTGTTTACTTCGGAGGTTGGGCAGCCGAACCAACCAGTGAACAGAGGGCGTCCCTGAGAGCGATTACGTTACCCAGGCATGGTGTTTCAATTACTACGTCCCCGCCCCTGAAGCAGACCGATTGGAATACATCACCGTAGGGAGCGAAAAGGGCTTATACTTATGAAATCTTTGAGCAAATGTGAATAAAAGGCACAAATAAGGTTGGTGTGAGTTATTTCAGCTCTTTCTAGTTTAGCCTATTAACAGGAGTGTCACGAACGAAGTCACAGTGGAGTAGGATGTTATATCATCAGCTAAACTTTAGTCATAGATTTTGTCACTTGAAATAGGCTACGAACGTACCTGAGTCAAACTTTAGTTTAGTAGGCTACATGGTCGTGTCAAAATCGCTATTTTTCAAACACTAAGAAGGCTCGACATAACTTGAAACTTTGATCGAAGCATCATCAGTGTCTACATATGAACTCGAGCATTAAGAACATTGTTCGTGTACACATAGTTTATTAAAAAGAAAGATTTTGGACAACTCACTCCTTGCAAGATGGCAGCGAGCAGAAAAGTATAAGTATATATACTTTTTTGATCCTGTGAGGGAAATTTGGTCTCTGCATTTAACCCAATCGGTGAATTAGTGAAACACAAACAGCACACAGTGAACACACAGTGAGGTGAAGCACACACTAATCCCGGCGCAGTGAGCTGCCTGCTACAACGGCAGCGCTCGGGGAGCAGTGAGGGGTTAGGTGTCTTAGGTGAGGGGTTAGGTGTCTTAGGAGTCTTTGTTGTTTGAAAAATAGTGATTTTGACGCGATAGTATCAAAAAAGTAGTGGCCCTATAGGATTCCCATTCAAAAGGTCATTTCACCTGAAAAACGACAACGCATACAAGCTTAAAAGTGGCGCTTTGGACGTACTTATGCATTTATATGAAAATTTGACATGGGTACATTCACAAAACACTATATGATGCATTTTGGTGAGAGTTACGCAGATGAAACGTGTGATTGTTTGCTGATAAGATGCACGCTTGCTTGTTATGGGCGTGATGCAGAGAAACTTCTCTGTATGACGAAATGCCGGTTGTTGGTGATTGGTTCAAAGCGGTTCAAAATAACTCCAATGATTTTAAACCTCAAACTGTGCCCTCCCTACCGGAAATAAACGTACGCCTATGGATCTAGGCCAAACTCTCTGCGAAGTCAGAGAGTCTGGTTTCCAGGCCAGACAACAGGCACAATTAATGAATAATATATACAGGTTTTGAGCAACATATATGCTGCCATCCACATCTTTTTCAGGGAAGACCTTTTAGAATATTTCAGGAAATCAATGGCAAACTTAATTCAGCACATATTACAACAGTATGGCTCCAAAGTAGAAGAGTCCAGGCACTAAAATTACCTGTCTGCAGTCCAGAATATCACATAGGGTGCATCATGGACTGTAAAACATGAATAAAAAGACCCTAGACTATTGAGCAGCTGAAAGTCTATAGTGGGCAACAATAGGACATCATTTTATTCTCAGAACTCCAGAAACTGATCTCTCCTGTTCCCACACATTTACAGAATGTTGTTAAATGAAGAGGTGATGGAGCACAGTGGCAAACATGTCCAACAGTGTCCAACTTTTTTGAAATGTGTTACTGGCATTAAATTGAAAATGAAGATTTTTTTCTATAAAACTATATAATTTCTTTTTTTCAACAATTGATAAGTTGATATGTCTTTCATATTCTCAATTCTATGTTTTCTCATTTTAAACATTTTTATTACATCTATGCACTTAACATTTCAACTGTACACCACATTATGAACATTAAGGTATATTTGGAATCCTTGGATGAGACCGAACTCGACGCACCCCATGGTGTCAATAATCACCATGTTTGACGTTGCGCCATATTGAATTTCATCAAAAACACTTAAAAGTTTTCACAGGTCACAAAGTTTATCCAATTTTCACAAAACTTGACGCAGATGATCATCAGACCTAGCCTGGCGGGGCCATCCTATATCATTGAGATGTATAGTCTGTCATCGAATCATTCACCTCGCTTAATCCAAGGGGCGGGCAGAGAATTGTCTTTCAAACTGCCTAGGCATGCAATAGGCCAGCGCTACGACCATATCCGTATCCGGTAGGCAAAACGGCAAACACATCCTTCTTAGAAAGGAATGACTTAAGTGCATTGTGTTGCTCAACTTTCAAAGAAAAGCACAAGTCCAACTCCTCCAAAGTTGACGCCAACGCCGATTCAAACAACCGCTCTTCGTTCGCCATAGCCACCTTCCTTGTTGTTCACCGTCACAGGACTGTCGTTATCCTGTTAAGCCCGCCTTAAGACTCTCTAACGAAATAGAGTGCTGTGATTGGAGAACATCCACGGTGTTAAGCCAATAGAAATTCCTATGGTTCGATACTAGACGTACAGGCTGGGCAAATTAATTTGCCGCCGCTAGGGTGCGTCTAGATTTCTAGGCTACATCAGACCATGACTCATAAACGCATTGCTCTTCGGAGCCATATATAAAACCTGTCGCCCGTCACGACAATCAATTTTGGCGGCGAAGCAAGGCTTTCGCATATCAACACCAAACTCAGTACATGGTCTCAGGATCCAATTAGGAGGAAGCTCAAGAAATTTGGTGCATTTTGACCACTGTGTGGTGCTATAATCACAGGAAGTATAGTCATATTTCAGCAACGCTTTGACATATAAAAACCAAAGTCAGTACATGGGGTCAGGACCCAATAAGGAGGAGGCTCAATAAATGTAATGATCTTTGACCACTAGGGGGGCGCTATAATCACAGGAAGTGGGCTCATATTTCAGCAATGCTTTCACCTATCGAAACCAAACTTATTAAATGGACTTGGGACCTTATCCTGAGGACACAAAATACATTTGATGACCTTCAACCACTAGGGCGGTGCTAGAGTAACAGAAGATTAGGTCATATCTCAGCAATGCTTTCACATATCAAAACCAAACTTGGCTCATGGACTCAGGACCACATCCTAAGGACACACAATAATTTTAGCAACCTTTGACCACTAGGGGTGCTATAATTTGCAACACTTTCTTGTATCGACATCAAACTTGGTACATGGACTCGGGTAGTGATGGGGACGAGACCGCCTATGCCGAGTCCGATACAAGACCGAGTCTTTGAAGGGTCGAGACCGAGTCGAGACCGAGTCCGTTGGTTTTCAAATACAGTCGAGTCCGAGTCAAGACCGAGTCTTTGAGGAAGCAAGTCCGAGTCGAGACCGAGTCCTTTAGGAGTCAAGACCGAGTCGAGACCAAGACCATAAAAACATGTCAGTTTTTATATTCATGATTTAAAATCAATTAATAATCAACAGTTAGGCCCAGGCTTGGAATTTCACCATTTTAGGGGCAAGGCCACTTGACCTTCTGTTGGGCATATTTGGTGGGGGGCACAAAGGCCACATGTCAGGGCACCAAGGCCAAAGTTAACTATACAGTAGTAGGCTATAAAAATAATCAAAGTTGTATTTAGCCTATTCACAGCAGTAGACCTGCATCACTGTATGAAAATTTACAAAAACATGAAACATGACATATTACATAGAACTGTAAATCATCTGATCATCTAATATTTAGATGTCTAGGCTATATTTAAGATTTATATTTATTTTATATTTCGCCTGTTATGGAATCATGTATTTAACAATTTAAGCACAGCTCAGCTTTAGGAAACTCAAATAGCCTAGATGCATGCTTAGCATTTTTTGATCATTAAGACTCCTTTCACAAACTTTTACTCAGCTGTATATCCTCTGATTTTAATATTTACCTATATCTAGGCAATATTTGTAACATTTATTTTGTATTTGGCCTGTAATGAAATCATGAAGAACGATTTAAACACATTTTGAAACCTAAAGACCAAAGTTGGAGACATGAATGTAGACCTTGCTGCAGATTACATTTTTAATTTAACCGGAATACTCTGGAACGGCTTACTGTACAGGGGACTGCTTTACACCTTTGTGTTCGGTAAGGTCTGCTGTTTATTCTGATATATGGTTTGTCATGTGTTGAACGAAGGGTTCGTGAAGTATTCCACCGAGATGAATGGGTAGGGAGATTGGTGTAGCACCGTATGTAGACGTTATGATTAAATTTAATTATATTATTTACTTTTCTCGCGAACCGTTCGTTTAAAAGCTGAGAAAAAGCTCTTTCATGTGATGTGATACATGTGTGTGTGTGATGAGTAGGCTTAGCGATTGCGAGTATTTCAACTCAGAAGAATGGGTGAATTTGGACGCACTTTCTGTCTTGCCATGCGCTGTCATTTTCTCCACTGTGTAAGACTGAATTAGTTTGCGCTGTGATGCTAAGATTATTTTGACAGGCTATAGGCTAAATAAAAATCTCTATTAAACGGACGCAAAGCAGAATATTGAAAGAAGGGGGCACCAAGGCCAACGCAAGGGGCAAAGACGTGGCCGCCGTGAATGAACATAAAAAAATGCGTTGGTCTCGAGGACTCGGTCTAAAATTACGAGTCCTTCTCCTCCCACTGTGGTCCGAGACCGAGTCAAGACCGAGTCTTTGAAGGAACAAGTCCGAGTCGAGTCCGAGAAAGCAGAAATCGGTCTCGAGACCGGTCTCGAGTCCGAGACCGGACTCGAGTACTACATCACTGGACTCGGGACCACATCCTGAAGACGCTCAATATATTTAGTGACTTTTGAACACTAGGGGCGCTATAATTATCAACACTTTCTCGTATCTACACCAAACTTATGTATGCGGACTCATGACTACAACCTGAGGATGCACAATGAATTTGGTGATGCTTGAGGTATGCGTATGTGTGGGGGGCTATTGGGGTGTGTGGGGAGGAGGTTTATCTGTGTATATGTGTGTGGTGGGGTGGGTGGGAGGTTAATTGTGTGTGTGTATAATGTAGCAACATTGTGTTGCCATGACATCTACTGCTGCTTGGCCCCCTCATTGCTGCTTGCAGCTATATTTTGCAATGTATTTCTTTTTGGAATTGGAGTAGGGCCTATATGGTACAGATGTGATGTTTGGTTTACTGGTAGGCTATGTTTTTGTACTTCTTGGAACTAACAAGTCCAGGGTATTTGTGTTCTGTGTTATAATTTGCTTAACACCAACTGAAAATTGTGCAGGGTTCCCTTTTGTTCTTTTGACATGGATGTCTGACTAAATGACAGACCAATTACAGATTGATCTAGCATGGGGTCAAAATGACAGCTGTAATATGTCTGTCTCTAAAACATTTGTAAGACCTACTTTCAAGGGTCTTCTACTTCTGCTTTCTTCACTTCTCGTCTTCACCTTTCTCAAATGTTAAATGAGGAAGTTTGATTAGGTGAAAGATCTAAGAGAAGCTATAATTTTGTTGTTGTTGTTTAGATGACAAGGTTCAGGACATCAGTTTCACTGATTATGGTGTGTTATTTACAATCAACTTCATTCAACCTAAACTCGTATTTGTACATGCATTGTCATGCTTTAATACAACCACTAGAGGGAGACTTTTTCAAAGCAGTAACCTCACACACTTGGTTCACTGTTTCCTACTAGCTACAGGTGCACCTTTGAACTATGTTTTGACTGTCACTTCCACAGTTTAGGATTTCACACTGTGAATGATTTCAAGCATTTGAAGGGAAATAAGTATCAAAACACATTTCCCAGGCACAAACAATAAACAATTCATTGTATGTGTTTTAGCCCTTTGGGGACCTGCATTAAAGACAGAGCTTACCCTATTGCATGCATGTGTTTTGATACTGCCCTTTCTAATAAGAGACCTGCTTTAAAGACTAAGTCTACCCTAAATGAACTGTCTGTCTGTATGCCAAGGTCTGAAGTCCTGACTACTCTTAGTCCTCTGTGTCACAATGCCTGCATGCCTTTTCACAACGTGATAACATTGTTATTATAGAAGCCCCCTGGCATAGATGGACCTAGTACAGCTGAGCTTCCCATTCTGTGGCCTGTGCCCTGCTGAGGCAAAGGCAGAGGCTCCATGCCAACAGTGGATATGTTAAAGAACATTATACAGCACACACACACACACACACACACACACACACACACACACACTGTGTGATTTCACAAACATCCTGAAATGCCTCAGGAGATTCGCAAAGGAAATGAGTCAAATGATTTCATGCCTTTGGTTTTGATTTTGAAGTATAATAGCTGGATAATAGCAAAAAGAAATCCTTAAGACATGGTGTCTTTAAGGTCCGGAATTCAACTTGCTCTGCTATTGAACTGGAGTTCAGTGTGCTTTGAATAAACAGAGTGAAGCAGTCTCCCAGCCAAGTGGGGGTCCTATACAGGCCTCTGTGAGCTCCCTGGAAACTCATATTAATGAAGACACAGCGCCAGTGGTCATAAAGGCTGGGGAAAGGGAATGTCTTTGGAAGGTGTTATTGCCTCTTCTAAGACTGGATCACATCATTTAAATATCACATGACATTCATTCAACTGGGTGAAAGTGTGTATACAAATATGATATGCATTGTATGAAAGTGTGTATGTACGGATACTTGATATGCATAAATTATTTCTGTCCAGTCTTAAATATAGAAATGTGAGCTCACATATGTTTGACTCTTGCTGGTGTCAGAAACTCTGTTGTGTCCATAATGGATGGACTGACCCTTCATCCTATATAAAATCCATCATCCCTGATGTGTATATATACGTGTGACAGTTGGGCCCCATGTTTAATCCTTAAAGCCTACAGTAAACCAAAGGCTTGTCAGGTGGACATTGAGATGCCGTGACTCATGACAAAACTGGGCAAGAGAATCAAATATTAACACAAAAGTCAAAAGAATGAATATCATTTATAAAACAACAGGAAGGGAAAACTGAAAAGACAACCCTGTGACATTTTATTTAACAAGGGCTCGAGTTGGCACAGTACTGTAAAAAAGGCAGCTTGAGAATCATTTACCATCACTGTGAATGGGACGGAATGAAATGTTTTTATTTCGGACTTGAGACAATAAACCAGTACCCAACCCTTTTACACATTTCCCACGGATGACAAAAGCAGAATAAGAAAAATGTAAAAAAGCCAGAATGACATGTTAAAAGTCAAAATTGTGCCTCATATAGGTCTCTAGGAGTCTTGTGGTTCCAAAGTTTCTTTCTCACATGGACTACTTCTCTTGGTGAGGAGCAAATGTTTTCCCTGCATGGCATCCAGGAAGTGGAGGTCAGTAAGTCATCTGGCAGCAGCAGCAGGACACCCCATTAATCGGTAATTAACTCTCTGACACAGAGGTCCTCACCAGGCTCTCAGATCTCCCAACACACAAACATTGCATGCCCAAGTGCAAACACACACACACACACACAAGCACACACACACACACACACACACACACACACACACATGCACACGCACACACACACACATACAAATACACATACACACACACACATGCACACATACGCACACACACACACACACACAAACACACAAACACACATACACACTGGTTAAAGTGGGGGAACCCTAAACCGACACATACATAGTTTGGCAGGTGGGGGAACCCTAAAATCCAGTGTCGGTGCAACGTTGGACAACATATTGAGTATTGTGGTGTGGCACTTACTTTTCATCTGGTAGGCTACCTCTGCTTGCCGTCTGCCTGCTTGACCCCTCTGCTATTGTTTTGTGCTGTTGCCTCTGCTGGGGGACAGTACTTCTGCTAGCCCTGCTTGCCTGCCTTGCCTGCTGCTACTGCTAGGCCTAATGTTGCTGTTTTGAATGTGGGTCTGCCCGCGACTTCACTGTTCCTCTGTGTTTGGTGCAGTGGCCGGTAGAAGCGTAATGCTACTAGGGACTGGTGGCGGTATTGGCTGCTTGGATTTCTTTTATTGGATGAGACTGTTTTAGGGGTAACACTTTACTTGACAGTATCGACATAAGAGTGACATGACACTGTCATGAACACATGACACTGTCATGATATTGTACATGGACCCTAATCCTAACCTCTAACCCTACCCTAACTCTAACTGTAACCCTAACCCTAATCCTAAATTGTTATGACAAAAACCGAATAACACTTAATAACAGAAGCGTTGTGTCATAAACGTTTATGACTTGTTTATGACACATTCATGACAGTGTCATGTCACTCTTATGTCTATACTGTCAAGTAAAGTGTAACCGTTTTAGGTTAAAGAAGCCCTATGCAACAATTTTAGCAAAAATGACCTTAATTATGCAGGTTGAGAGTCGTTCTGATGGTTCTACAACACTTTTTTGGGTCATTTGGTGGGTGCTTCGTCTCCCTCTAGTGCTTCTCCGCGGAAAAACCGAATATGCAACTTTCTGGTCGCGGTCCGAACACATGCGGATGTAACTCGGCGGAAGCATCCAATCGCGCCTCGAAAATGTAGTCAGATTGTAGTTTCTAAGAAGACTGCAAAATGGACTCCGACTTGGCTTTGTTCGCTAGCTAGTGGGGGTTTAGCGTAGCAGTCACTTGCTACCGAAGCTGCAGGGGGAGCTATGTCGTGAAAAATGCGAGCCCAAATCAGGCGAAAACCCAGAAACAGCGAAGGAATAACCAGACCTGCATAGGGCTTCTTTAATGCTGTGACTGCTGGACTCCTGAGATGAATTATGAGATGCCAAATTCGGTTTTGGCTGTTTTCATATTATTGCTGACTACCTAACTTATTTAATAAAAAGCACTAAAGTATTATTATGACCGCCGCTAACAACCGTAGTCAAGAACGAACTCGGAGGACAAGCACTAGTTGTTTACACTGACAGCACATAGAAAACAAGCTGGCTGAAATTGATATAAGATGAAGAATAAAAACATATTGCCGAAATATTTCGGTGTAGCCGAGATTGTTTTCATCTAGAGGTGTAGCGGATTTACCTATGAAAAAGCAACGGATTTTACGGAAGGTAGGCTAAACATGTGGCTAGTCACTGTAAAGTTAGGTTAGGCTTAAGCTAATGTTAACGTTAGGGCTTCGACTGCAGAAACAATTAGTTTAGATTTAGTGAGAACATTACCTACTCACATAATGACAGGGGTGGACAATCATTTCCCCCTGAGGTCAGAGGATAATTACTTTGATAAAGTAGCCTATGCTGGCCACACATTGAACGATTGACTGAAATAACGTTACAATGCACAAAATGCATTGTGCTGGATGTTAACTGACAGGACAGGATCCTATGACGGATTAGCTATAAGCTAGGCTACCTTATAGTAGGCCTATGCAATAACGTTACTTGCAAGCCCTTGTCTTCTTTTCTAAAACAAACAACTCAAATGGAGTGTCAACTTTAACTTTAGGCTACCCTGCATATTGTCATTTGCGTGAAATGTAGGCTAACGTTAGCCTCCGTACTCATGGATCATTACGTCTCTCGTTAAAATGATATGCTGAGGAATATGATAAAAAAAAAACACTTCGTTAACGTCACTACTAGGGGTGTAACGGTTCATGTATTCGTATTGAACCGAAACGGTACGGGCGTCACGGTTCGGTGCATGAATTTACACGGAGAATACACGGTATAAAAATACATAAAACTCGTGTGCGGATTAATTAATGTCATGCGCAATTACTGTTAAGTAGCGAGAGTTACGGGAGTTCTTTAGCGACACCTAACGCTAATCTGTAGCCTCGCCTTAGCTCTGAATGGCGCCTATGTTTTTTTTGTCAGGTCGTCGGTTGAGTCCGTCAGTCATTAGCAGCACTAAGGTTAGACCCACAAGAGTTAGAGGATCCGCTGGTCTCTTTAAGATCGCAAGTTACAGTAACGTTAGTACAGGCGAAAGAGTGGTGGTGGATAAGATGAAACTGTGTGTCGGTGTTGTTCAGCAGTTGTTGGGTATGTGAGTGGAAAAAATGCTACACATATTCGAAGCCATCACCCAGATGATGTAGGCTACCAATCACTGAAACGAGGGGGAAAAACTTCCCCTGCGCTTCAGCAGCCTTTGGATACACATACAAATAGGGCCAAAACCTATGGCTTAAATTAAATGATTTCGTAATGACAGAAAGCTATGTAAATCGCGTGGTAATTACCTTTATGTTGGGGTAACTTGTAACTTCTCACATGAGGTTCTGGTAGTGTTAAGTGCATAGACAGTAAAATAAAGTGACAACGCTAACCAGGGTAATAAACAAACCATGCTACGGTGAGTTAACGTCAAAGGGCAAAGTCACGTGACTTCTAGTTGTAGTCTGTTTATGAAATGAAAGGAGCCATTTCGGTTAAAAAAATAGTGTGATATTTTCAGTTAGTAGGCTAGATTATTACTTTACACACAATAAAAAAAATATTGAGGCAAATTGTAGACCCTTCCATATACAACTAAACACAGATGTTGAAGGTCTTGCTTAAGTGGATTTTTAAAAATCATTTTTCTATGTAATTTGCACTTTCAGAAATAAGAGATGCTGTAGGCCTATTTTCAGTTTTATAGCTGATTGTCTTATTTTGTTTACAAGTTACAGATGGAGTCTGGGTACTTATTGTACTGTTTAGCCTACATCTTACACACTTGAGGCTGTTGCAGATAGCTCAAGGAAGAGACTGTATGACACTAGGTGGTACAGCCTGAGACATGTACAAAAAAAAAATGCTTTCTGCTTTTTTGTTTTGCTTTTCCCTCCATTGTACCGAACTCGTACCGAACCGTGATGTCCGAACCGAGGTATGAACCGAACCGTGACTTCTGTGTACCGTTACACCCCTAGTCACTACCCTATGTTATTTAGCCTACATGACTTGAGTTTTTCCTCTTGAGCATGAAGATAACATTTGTGGGGCATAACTTCGTAGCTTCATAATGCATGCTTCGTATCCAAATGTCTAGCACCTAGGCCTGCCTACTTTATTGGCGTTTTACATTTTTTTAGCTTTGAACAGACACATCACAAAAAATGAAATGTCTCCTGTACCACACATGGAATTTCCGTCTGCTTTTCTCTGCCAAAAGTTAACAATTTTCAACCTCCTTGCGTCTTTCTCTCAATGTATTGCTATACGGCTCTGGGTTTGCTTGTCCTCCGAGTTCGTCCTTGTTTTTTTTTTTGTTTTTTTGTTTTTTCGTCATCTACTTCCTGAATTTTTGGTCAACGATACCCGGGACACCGAACCACCGGGGCACATGAAATTTGGTGGGTATGTAGCCCCACTAGACTTTTACGGAAAACTTTCGTTTCGTCCCCGGGGTCCAGTACACTCATTGGCCTGTAGATGGCGGTGCACACATATACACATGCACACACACACAGGCACCCACATACTATCGGTATTAGAACGGCCGATACATAATTACAAATTCAGTAGGATTAAAAGAAAGCCAAAATAAATATTCATCATCATCATCATGGCTGCATTTCCAGTATTGGCGATAAGTAGTCGTTTGTCCACTAGATGGCGCATCGTTGCAGTGAGACGTAATTTTGTTGGAAGTTAAACGTGGGTTGGAATAACAATGGATGCTTCCTACAAGGACTATAGTTTACCACAGAGAACGTCTAATAAGGATAGGATGATGTTCACATGAAATGTAATTCCCATTTCTTCTTGAAGCCGAAATAAATCTGAGGATGTTTATCGGACATGCTTGGTTTTTACTGCAGGTACGTTAATCTTATAATATCAATAAGGACCTAGGTAATGTTACCGTTAGCGTTGGTTGAGTGATGGAAGCCAATTTGATTGATTGCATTTGTAGAAAACTATAAATGTGGTTATACCAAGCAAATTGATAGCAGCACTGTAATTGTATCTTTCGACTGTCATTTGTTGCACGTGCTACAAAAATCATTCTGTGCAATGGAAGATTTACCAACGTTACCGGTCTGATACAGTTTTGCCTATACATGCGTTAGACTGAGACGCCTGTTTATTTTGTTTTAAGTGCGTGCAGGGTGTGAGAGGGGAATCGATGTGCTTTGATTCCAGCTTGGTAGTTGTAGTCTGTGAAATTAAAAAGCACGTGTGTGTGAAGTATCCAAACAATGACACCTTCATTTCATTATGGCTGCTTTAGCAACACACCTTATAGTATAGATGGAAAGAGGGCCACGCGCACCCCCCGGATTTTTTTATGCCACTTACATTTTTTTAATCCTTAAAGTGTTTATTTTCAGAATCTGCCAGGTACCAAGCCAAAAAACAGGCAAAACAGGCTCATTTTGGCAACTATTTTATTTGTCAATGACATTGGAGAGTATGAGCATAATGATGAGGATGAAGAGCTGGAAATGAAAGAAATGGACTTAGAGGATCTCTTCTGTGATGATGATGAGGAAGATTAGTAGTGTTGCTGTATCTGATTGATATTGAAATGAAAAAATAGTTGCCAAATGAGCCTGTTTTGCCTGTTTTTTGGCCATATATAAAAAAAAAACCAAGTCAAGATGTTGTCAAATGAAATAAATAACTGTTCCATTGAATTCCTTGGGTCAGAATTGTATGGGAAAATGTGTTTATTTGTCTCTGTATCTTGTTTACTTCAAAAGTTATGCCACTTTCTATCTCATTTTTTTATTTTTCGAGTTTGGGTCGGGTGCAATAAAGGGTTAAAAATGAAGCCTTTAACCCATTTTTTCAGCTTGGTACCTGGCAGATTCTGAAAATAGACACTTTAAGGATTAAAAAAATGTAAGTGGCATAAAAAAATCCGGGGGGTGCGCGTGGACCCCTCTTTCCATCCCTACTATTAAGCTACTGTGTAGTGGGTCCCATTTAGAAGTGGCTACTTCATTTGCGCTTTCCTTGACTCATGGAGCTGCGTGAATTTTATTACAACTTTTCGCCACGATATGGCAGTTTAAGTCCGCTTGATACTGTAAGGCGTAAGCCATTGGTTTCCAAAGGAGATTTTATTTGTGTCGCCAGCATAGCCTATTGACAATTTATGTTGGAAATAGGCCTACCTTATAAGCCTACCTGTATCTTAGGGAAGCTAACAGCTTTCTATTAGGATCTAGTTTGTTAGTTACAGTTTTGTCATAACTCCCTGATGCATTTTTGCATTTAGAATAGCCAGAGCGTGAACAATATCGGGTGCCTATGGACTAGGCTTGGTGAACCCAGCCTGATCTGCCCGCTATTTATTTTTTGATTTCTTAAAAGATTGAGCTTGGTCTGGTGAAAGCCAGACTAGCAATGGACCTCAGTTACACAATGCAAGGGAACATGAATCAGCCTATATTTGCACAAACAATAACGGACAACAGCTCTTCAACTTTGGCCCGTTAAAATGTGTATGAACAGTCTAGCGACGCATCATCAAGGCCCATTTGGACATGTCAGTTATTTGCACCACTAGATGTAAAACAGCATTTCGTTTCAGACTACTGTTACTTAATTTGTGCATTAACAATAACGTTTCAGACTACTGTTACTTAATTTGTGCATTGACAATAAAGTATTACATGAACTAAAGATGACTAAAATCTTATGTAGAAGAAGAAACATTCACAAAAAAATCCATCCATCCAAAAATGACCTTTGTTTTTGATAGCTGTTGAAAACGGCATGGAACTGACAGAGATGTTTTTGTTTATAAATAAATAAATAAATAACATTATGCTGATACCTTTTGCTTTCAAATACAATGTAGCCTACAGGTGTAAGTGACCTTTCATCAATCCAGTTGCAATGGATGAACTGTGATGAACTGCCCTACTTGTGATTGTTTAGAGATTTTAAAGGTTTTATAACAATGCTACATCTTCTTTGGATATTCTACAATCTATTCACTTTTTCAGCACCAGTAGGCTACTCTCTGTGCAGCCGCACACACACACTCAGGCATGCCAAACAAGCATCAAAAGTTTCAAGAGTGGGGGATGGAGTAAAATATGGAGACAAATTGAAGTGTGATTTATTTTCACAGAACGGATGTACAGGACTGAGCGGCGGTCATATTTTGTACCGCTATGCGGTACATCTAGTTATAACCCTTTCTCTTAGAGTCATTCGTCTGCCCACCACATTCCCTGCATATTGTTAAATGTTTTGCCTGGTCACGGGCAACTCAAATCGGTAGACCAGCGTGACATAGCCTACATCCTGACTGGACCACTAGTGTATTGCTGTGTGATGAGGAACACATTTCTCTTAAGAGCAGGGGCGGAGCCAGACATTTGAAACATTGGGGGCTTAGCCCAGTGTCACACACAGGAAGGCTAGGGGGGTCCGGGGGCATGCCCCCCCCCCCCTCGCCCCAGCAGAACATTTAGAAAATAACCCCTTAAATAATGACTTCTAGTGAATTCTGTGTAAACTAATGGACTAATTTAGACTTTACAAATTTAAGACTCAAGGTATATCAGACTGGCACTTTGGGTCTTTCAAGAGGGGTCTATAGGCATAGCCTATCTGATCAGCATGCACTTAGTTAATTAAGCGTTTTTTATGAGTTATGGTTTGTATATTATAGGCTATACTATGTTGAGATAACCCTGATGGGATATTACCTTGTCTCAATACATTTTTACTTTGAACTCTGGCCAAAATTAACCTTGGGCTTGGGCTTCAGGGACTCCTGTCCCCTTGGGCCCCTGGGCCCTGTAGGCCCGTGCAGTAATCCATCCCTGTATTTGCCTAGGCTAGCCTACAATAAATGAATTGAACGAACTCAACCGACAACAGGTAAATCTACTGATTCGTTCATTGAGACTCTATGAATACAGTACAACAAACTTTCTGTCTTTCTGAAGTTTATTTTTGTATTCCGGGGTACAGTAGCCTAATTGCCTAATGTCTTGAGAATAGTTTTTCTTACCGGCTTGCTGTTTAAACTGACTGCGCCGCTCTGAACTTTCCTGCCAGGTTTATGACGTAAACCGCTACATCTCGGCTCTGGCATTGCCTAAACTCATCGTGTGGGAAATCAGATTATCTGTCAATAGGGATATTTGCTCAGTAATAGTAGCCTGCATTTTGTAACATTTATAGTGAAACCGAGGGGAAGTTAAATTAGAAATTAGAATCGTTGGAAATTGAAAACACATACAAAAAAAAGATTCGGGGCTTTTGAAAAAAGATTCGGGGCTTGAGCCCCCGAAGCCACCCCCTCGCTCCGCCAATGCTTAAGAGCCACAGAGACAGACCACATGACCTTAATGTTTCCTGCTCTCATGTCATAATGACCATTCCACTACAGTATAGGAAACATTATGGATCTAATGTAGTTTTTCAGTCTCCCTGCTTAAGACATGACATATCCCACTGTATTCTACCAGAAAGCACTCAAGTCTATTTGCATTTTGCTTCATTTTATGCCAGTGTTTCAACCCCCAAAGGGAATATGAATGAGAAACTGTTAATTGGATAAATTAATAATTACTATTTACCTGCTAGGGAAGATGACACTGTTCATACATAGAACAGTGCAAGAGCTAGTCTTGTGCTGTAATGACTTTGAGGCATAGCGTCTGCAGAAGCCGCAGTGTGGGTTGATTTGGCTTAGGTGATGAGAAGGCTTCGATCTGTAGAGGTACATAAGGGCGCATTTCATCCATGAGCTAGTTATATAAACAACGTTCCCTTGATGTGTAGCCACAAGTGTTTCCAAGTTTCAAATATGAATTCTGATGTGCCTTTTAGTGATTTAGATTTGCATCTGGACCTGGTACTGCGGGTTTGAAGAAAGCATAATTCCATTTCATGCTGGTGTGTTGATTGATTTAACTGCTCTGGATAACTGCTCTTGGTTTTGATAGAGGTGTTTGAGCTTTATTTGCAAAGACCAAATTGAGTTTTGTAAATGCAACTGATACTGGGTCTTTATGTCTACAAAAACAGAATAGGTGTCTATTTTAATGATGCCTATTTGCTTCAGAGGTTGATTATTACAGTTCTCTTTAATGCTTGTGTAAACTCTGACATCATGTTTTCAAAACAATTGACAAGCAGGTCTACATAAAAGCACTCTGGCCAAAATGACACAAAATTTGCTTGCAAAAGGCTCTTACTCTCTCAAAACATGCAGCAAAAGCAATTTTGTCATTACACACTGGACAACAAAATGCAAAACATAATTCTCAAAATGAGGAGATTCTGGCTTCATTTTCGCTATGTGTTAAATTGCCATTTCTTTCTATTTTTTCTGGTATCAGAAAAACTGTGAAAAGACTAAATGTATTGAATGAAAATTAATTGTATTCATTCCTCCCAGGATGCAATTGTCAAATGTAAGACCGACAGTAGGCACCTAGATCAATTTCATTGAACTACAAATTGTCATTTTTCATTTAAATAGACCAGTAAACACCTGGACTTGTCAACTTTTGTTTTCTTCACCAAATAGGCAGTACAGCTGCTACTGCTACTGCTACTCCAAATGTGCCTTAGATCCATGCTTGCAAATAGCAACACAGAACAGACATGGTATCTCTTATGGATAATGAATGATTGCTGATTGAAGAATTGTGCAAAGGAGTTTCACACAGGTGTATCAGAGCTTCATAGCCTGACGAGCCAGACCCACATCAAGATGTATGGTCTGGGAACTCAACCATGGCAGTGCTCAATCCAAGGGGCAGGATAAACGGTTGTCTTTCAAATTCCCTATGCACGCAATAGGATAGCGCTACAACCCATGAGTCTCATGCGTTTTCCCACCAGCGGAGCTAGTTGGTAGATCAAACGTTTGGCAACTTAAAAAAAATATCTTAACACGAGTCGCAGCCACGCGGAACCGTCGGAACTCTGCCGTCATTATGTTAAGCCCGTCCAACGACTCTATACACACGATGTGATTGGCCTGACTAGAGTTTGGTTTTTCCAGCTCGCAAGCCAACGGAGAGTTGCTAGACTACCCTAGGGTCTTTGAATGACATCTATGTTAACTGTTTTGCAAAAGGGTGTGAGATATGTGTGAACCCAATGAAAACATGTGAGCACATTTGTAGGATATGACTTTTGCTGTACAAGGAAGGTGTTAATGAAGACCAAGTGTATCCCAGTTTCTTTAAGCAGGTCAAAGCAATCGAGAAAAACTGTAAATTCAATTATATAAGTACCATTAACATGGTACATGGGGGTTTGGATTCATACATTTAGATCGGACCCTCTGATTCATTCTATCACAGTTCTGGGAAGTGCTACTGATTAATCTAAACACATTATTAAAAAAACGCAAAAAAACGTGTAAACCTTGATTCTTGGAACAATTTCTGTTACTCATAAATGGACATGACCAGGATGAAACATTGTGACATTGGAGGTAGAAATTTTTCCTAACTTGAAAGCATGAAGACTACAGTAGTACTTGAGATCTGAACATTTGTTGTGTGGGCTGTGTTTATGCATTCACACATATTAAAATCTGACACTTAAAGTTGTTGGATAAAATTTGCGCACATAGACACACAAATTTGTGACAAATGTTCAAATAAGTGTTTTTTACCTAAACTATTTTTATATGACAGTTTTTGTGGAATACCGGTACTTCCTGAGTGCTTTTTCATTTTTGTTGTGAAAATAGAATGTTAAGAAAGGAATTAACCCAAGTGAGACCGCTCACAAGATGGAGAGAGAGAGAGAGAGAGAAATGGTTTATAAATCACTGACTGAAATTTAAATTTTCACAGCTTTTATCATGAACAAAAATGGGTTAGTTGAACCCACTTTACTTGAAGGTATCTACATCAAGAGTGACATGATACTGTCATGATCGTGTCATAAACATTGTAAACAAGTCATGAACGTTTATGACATAACGCTTCTGTCACTCGCTTCTGTCAAGTGTCGTTCAGTTTTTGTCATGACAAATTAGGGTTAGGGTTAGTGTCATTTGGATTTTTGTCATGAAAAGTTAGGTTTAGGGTTAGTGTTAGGGTTATGACAGTGTCATGTCATGTCACTCTTATGTAGATACCTTCAAGCAAAAATGCTTGCAGCATGAACACGCCTTTATGTAGGCCTATACTTGAGCAGGCATATGTAATCAATTAGACATGTCATAGAGACTGAAAGACTTGGCTAAGTGGTAAATGCTATGAGGGGAGTCCTCCAGTTCTTCAGCATAAACCTGTCACATGGTTACAAAAGCTCTCATCAATGTGTCAACCTCAATGAGTCATTTAAAACTGATGGGAAAACCAGTAACACATGTGTCAACCTCAATGAGTCATTTAAAACTGATGGGAAAACCAGTAACCCATTAATTCACTGGCCTTGGTTAGGAGTGTTCCTCAGCTCCACACTCACAAATTAATGTGCAAAGCAAGGCTTACAATCCCTGTGCCCTTTTCCAATACAGGGGGACTGCCAAATCCACACAAGTGACACAAATACCAGCTTTGCTCTCTGAGCTTTGGAAAACCTCACGTGTTACCTCGCTGTTACACAACGTGGAAGGATGTGTGCGTGGACAGGGCGACGGTCGACCTCGTGAATGAACCTGTACTCCTCCTATCAATGCCTCCAGGCCCGGACAAAGCAGTGCAACTGAATGAGGCATGCGCTGAGCGGGTCCTAGGAGACTCTTACTGATTATAAGATAAATAATCTGATTTCATGGACAGATGGTCGAGATATGAGCATATGAGTGCAGATGAAAAGACCATAATTACTAGCTATAAGTAATCACAACAGCCATGCCAGGGCTACATGCACTGCTAATGGAGAAAGGCCATGTCTGAAGATGATCTTCAGCACTTGCTGTGAATATGTACATTTCATGTTAGTCGTATTGTGGAAGTTGGGGGATGTATGTTTGTGTGGGAAAAAAGGATGACGGAAGAAAGAGAGAATGATGGAAAGAGACCCACAGAGAATTTGTTAGTGGTTTGGATGAGTGTTTTCTTCATCAAAGAGAATTAAAGCAAGCATGGGAATTGCGTTAATTGTACTTGCATACAGCTGTCTGGCACAAAAGACAAATTTCGAGCTGTTCTTGAAATCGCACCTGACCAAAACACACACAAACTAAAATGCTTCTCGGCATATGAGAGGAGGAAAAGTAAGAATTTGACATGACTGCCTGATGTTGATTGGAGATATCATTTGATATAGTAACTCTCACATGAAATGCTTTTTAAAAAAACATCACCTCCTGAACTTAGGATAGAAATGTTGTACTGAAATCCCTACCAGTGATAACCCCCCCCCCCTCTCTCTCTCTCGGTGATCCCTCAAACTGCTCTGAATTCATACATTCTCAAACCATTTTATTCTCTTTGACGTCGTCTATAATTTTCTTTTAAAAGTTTGTGTACTTTTGGCTCAACTTGAAGTGATCTGATCAGAGCCATCTTTGTCATGGTAGCTGTGCTATGCCTGCTTCCCCCATCACCACAAACTCCAAGAGCATTCTGTGTGGTTGTGCATTATTATTAACCAGGAAGCCACATCTGAATTTTCACCACTGTTGATGATGGTGTTTCCTCTGTACTGTAGTTCCTCTACAAATGAGCAATTTGCTTGAATGAAATATGGCTTGATGCAAGGCCATATACAGGATTTTTAAAATACCAGGATCAACAGTGTCTGCATGCCTGCAGCTACAGCTATTGAGATTCTGACTGCTGGTAATCTCTTTAGATCTGTAGATCTGAGCTTGATCTACAGCTAGATCTGAGCTGTAATACCAAGCCTATAATCATTTGTACAGATTGTTATCTATGTTTGTGGCAGTATACTACAAACACACCACAGCACACTTATACAGTAAAATACATAATAGTTCCACTCGTTTCCAGAATTGTTTGGGTCGATATGTTTCATACAGACCGCTCCACTAACACAACGCTGTCGATATGAACAAAGACAAGCCGAACCATCTGCTATGCTATACATCCCCCTCCTCCTGGATAATGGCTGTATAATGGTGCCGGCTCTAATGTTGCTCTTTAATTGGGCACATTATCTCGTGCTGTAGCCATTCAGCTGGACCACCTCTGGTTCACTAGTCAGGTTAATTGGATATTAACTGTACGCAGTCATTTATTGTAATTAGAGAGAGAGAGAGAGGGGTTACTTTTGGGGTAAAACTCTGTATAGAAACATTCCATCAGCTGAGATGTTTGCAGGTAACAGGGGTGGAGAAAGTAGGGAAAGTGGACACACAGAGAGAGGGTGTGTGTGACAGGGAGAGAGAGACCGATAGACAGAGAAAATAAATAATGGCCCCAATGGGTTTTTTACCCTTCCAGGAATTCACAGAGTAGCTTGGCTTTGTGTGTTGTGTGTGTCCGTGACTGAATTAATAAATATTACTCCTCCTATGGGAAGCACCACATATCTGTCATGTCCATTGCGTGACCACCGATCCATATCAGAGAAAGCCAAGATCATCTCTGGCCCATTATCAGCCTCATGTTGCTCATCACACAAACACAGATGTGTGTATTCGCTTTGGACAAAAGCATCCGCCAAATAGCTTAAACATAACCATAATCCTAAACATAAACGTTTGACTGATTACATTATCTCCTAAGCAGCACAAAGTCCTCTGCGATCAATCTGTAGTTGTCTCGGATGGATTCCATCATTTCAGTCTGCATTGTGACTTCATTTATTCTCCTCCACAGCAGACGACATTTCAGACAATGTGTCCTCCTCAGTGGCATTATTGATTTATAAAAAGGTTATTCATATTTATTATTAATACAATAAACTATATATATATATAGAGAGAGAGAGAGAGAGAGAGATTGCACAGCCCTGGACACCATTGTGTCATGCAGCCTTGCATTTCAACTGCGTCTCTCCCTGAAGCATCTTTTAGGGCCGTCCTCCTGTGGCGTGGGCAGGGAGTGAATAGCCTGACGGGTTAGTCAGGACGTGACTTGTAGACTGACACCTGCTCTCTCTGGCTCTCCCTCTCTCTCTCTCCAGCACCTCTCGGCTGACTTGGCACAGATTCTGGTGGGGGATGATGAGTAAATGAGCAAGTGCTTGTGGCGAGTGTGTGTGTGTATGAGTGTGTGTGTGTGTGTGTGTGTGTGTGTGGGTGTGTGTGTGTGTGTGTGTGTGGGGGGGGGGGGGGGGGGGGTGGGTGGGTGGGTGTGTGTGTGTGTGTGTGTGTGTGTGTGTGTGTGTGTGTGTGTGTGTGTGTGTGTGAGAGAGAGAGAGTTCATGTGTGTGTGTGTTTGTGTGTGTGTGTGTGTGTGTGTGTGTGTGTGTTTGTGTGTGTGAGAGAGAGAGAGAGAGAGAGAGAGAGTTCATGTGTGTGTGTGTGTGTGTGTGTGTGTGTGTGTGAGAGAGAGAGAGAGAGAGTTCACGTGTGTGTGTTTGTGTGTGTGTGTGTGTGTGTGTGAGAGAGAGAGAGAGAGAGAGTTCATGTGTGTGTGTGTGTGTGTGTGTGAGAGAGAGAGAGAGAGAGAGAGAGAGAGAGAAAGAAAAAGAGAGAAAGAGCATATGCATAAGGGGGTGGGTAGGTACATGTGTGGTTGTCATCCTACTCCCACAAACCCCTTCTCAAGCTCACAGACTCCCTGCGCTGAGCTAGCTGCAACACTGGTGTTACAGTATGTCATTAGGAGAAATGAGAGGGGACAAGAACTCCTGCTCTTCAGAGTGCAAGGTGTGCCATGAATGCATACTGTGTTGTCAGATTCTTCAGAGGCTAAGGCATTCTATTTCAGGGTACCACTCTTTAGGTTGCCATTTTCCCCCCTCTTTTACAAGAAAAGAGCATACGCGTTTTTACGCTATGGCCAACATTAAGGTGACCACAATTGCATGATGTTAAAGATAGTTAGCCGAAACCTGGTATATCTTCCTTTCATTTCAAGCTGTCGCAGTAGTCTTTTAAATGAACACACACACACACACACACATAACACGCACACATACCAACAGAGAGAGAAAAAAACTCAAGCTTACCAACTTACCAACTCATCAACTTGCCAGCTTTTGTCAAAAACCTTTAAACATTCATTCATAATCACTAACAAAGCCGCACAATGAAAGCTCTGCGTTTCAAAACTGCTGGATATACAGAAACTGTGGGGTTGCCCAATTAGTTGCATTTATAGGTTGTGGCTCTGTTTTCAGACATGTGGTTCCAATCTTGGGTAAGGCGGCCTCCTCTTGCAGAGAGACCTTCCCCACCACCACTTAGAAGCAGGGTAGCCTTAGGTCACTGAAACAAAACACAGAAATCCAGATCTGCTACCCAATAGCAGATAAATGTGTCTTCCCCATCCAGTGTCCAAATGAATCTTAGCCAAGTGAAAGCATACATGCTTTTCAAGAGCTATGGTATAGATTCTTCTAGAAATAGCTTGCAACTCTTTGACCACCAAGACCATTTTGAATCCCTTACCCTTGCCAGAGTACTAAAGGAGAACTCTCCTTTTCACACCTCGAGGTCACCGAGTACTGTCGGTACAAAACAAAAACTAAAACAATCGGTTTAACCTAGCTCAAGTTTGCTGCAGCCAGCAGCTAAATTAGCGAGGCAGCTACAGCACTACCCTCTGGGGGCATGTTTGTGAGCCCCCATGTTTATGCCCCCAGAGTGTAGTGCTGTAGCTGCCTAGCTGCCTCAGCTACTTTTTTCATAATGATAGTAGGCTACTCTGTGAAACGGAGAAATGGAGATTTAAGTGAAAAATCAAAGATTCACCTTTTTTATATCCTTTGCATGTTAACATGATTATGCCATTTTAGAATGGAATGTGTAACAAGCTCTTTACCACAGATGTGCATGCATTTGTCAAGTATTGTTTAAGACAAATGTGATCTATAATTGTTTTACAGAACTATACAGCTATATAACACTATTACAGCACTAACATCCCTAACACATCAATGAGAGCAGGTTTAGAGACTTCCATGGAAACCACAGGCATTTTGTCATACTGTGAAGATTTCATCATACGTACAAGGTTTACTTTTCTCTGCCCTGAACAAACACGTCTTCTATTGTTCCCTGCCATGTCAAATCTCATATTCACTCTTCACAGGAACAGGTCACGTTTCCCAGTGATTTGGACATTGTGTCAAAAATGCTATGAATTTACACAAATAACAGTGGGCCCCTGACTCACACTTTCACATCCAGACTTAGTGAAGAAATTAATACACTGAAATCCAAAGAAGACAGGACTCAAAGTTTGCTTTTAACAAAATAAGTCAGTAAGTAACAAGTAGCTTATTTAATTGTAATGACTTCGTTCTATAACGTGGAAAACTGAGTTATACAGTACATTGTGGATATTTGGCTTTTGAGATTTGACCACTGCACAAATTCACAATGTGATTTGCAATATGATTCAATATTAACTTTGAATATGACCATGGCGTGAAATTCTAATGTCACTCAGCAAACGTAGGATGACATCAGAAAAATGTGCAGTGGTTTCTTAACTTTTTCCAGGGCTGTACATGTGAGGTAGGTTGTGATATGCAACTAGATTTAATGTAATTTTTCAAATCCATTGATGGTTTGATCTTGTGAAGGGTACAGTCCTGTCATTCCCACCTGCCATCCAGGATAGAAAGTATCAGCCAGCCCTACAAAAATGTAAGCAAAGCATTCACAGCACCACATTTCCAAATATATTGCCAAAAGACACCAGTCAGTATGTTAACCATCTCTGGTTAAGTAAGCACAATCTCGAAATTCCCCCTTTTGTATGTTTTAAACATACTGGGCACCCATTTGCTTTAACAGTTAATTGCAGCTGACGTTAAAAGGGCACATTACAGTCAACTTGGACTGTCTTCTTTCCACTGTGGTCCATGTTTTCACATGCACCCCATTGCACCAAGCAGTGGCAACATTTACTGGAAATGCTGCAGCCCCTAAAACTCTCCCGTTAACTGAGTTTATAAAACATGTCGTTACCACAGGCCCATGAGCAGCCCTGCTGGCACCGCAGAGAAGATTGCACAGAGGAGCAGGTAGCCTGGCGTGATTTTGGACTGCAGAGAAGTCGTCGACTGGGTTCAGGATATCCGATTCAGGCACACACACGCACACACACACACACACACACACACACACACACACACACACACACACACAAAAACACACACACACAAGCAAATGCACACAAACACACACACACACACACACACACACACATGCAATTATTGAGGAGGTCTCGTCTCATGAATATTTTTAGTGATATGAGTTAAATAGCAATTACATACAAAATGCATCATTCCAAGTGGGATTGTTTCCACCCATAGCAAGGGATAGTATGTATCTATGGAGCCCATCACACTTACAATTTCATGTATTTTCTTCTATGGCCTTTCTTCCTGTATGGAATTATGATTGAACTCATCACCTAAAGATGAATGTCTCACAGAATTCTCCACAGAGTTGCTTTGATTTAAACTCACCATTTCTTTAAGAGGCTTTTCACCATTCATGTCTTTCATTGTGCTAAGCCTCCATAATTACAAAAGCTGGAAGCACAACAAAGCCAACGTAGAGAGTGGGGGAGTGGGGGGGGGCAAGCATGACTCTCAATTCCCTCCATGTTGAGATTCACACAAGCAGGTCTGCACAGAGCACAAAACGCCGACCTTCTTGAGGCACAAACCACGAGAGAAATGGACCATGAAGGGCATCTAGGGAACAAAAGCAGCGGCCGACGATAATAACATCCCATGAATATCTCCAGTTTTTTAATTGTTCACAAATGCTGCCATGGAATAGCAGGGTGGTGGTATTCACTGCAGTGCTCCACCACTGAGTTAATGACCCCCGAGTCTTGCATCTGACCACATAAAGGACAATGATGCATTTATACGAGGCTGCATGAAGGATCCCGTCCCATGATTGGACAGCAGGCTGAGAAAAAGAGCTTGCCGCCGCTGCGGGGGCAGCAAGAAAAGGGCATCAAATCAAAATGCCTTTGTTTTATGGCTTTTATTTACATTTTTGCCCCAAATCTTGCTGTGAGGTGAAACTATAAAGCTGTCTGAGGTTTTTCTTTGCCGGAGAGGGTGGGCGTAAGTGCTACATTTGGTCGGCGCGCATTAGAACGTGCCAGTTTTGGCCTTGCCATTTGGGGTGTTGATCAGGTCTATCAGCTGCAAAACTGAATGTGCTCGTTGGTGCACAATGGGTCAGGAACTCTGCAACAAAAGCCCATTACCACCACACATTCCACTTAAACAGTATTCAGTTCACACTGCGTACAAGGCTACAAGAACATATGCTGGAAAACCTGAGTAAAGAGTAAAGTAGGAGGTAATTTTGTCAAGTCATCTCAAAGAAATAATTTGTTTCTTTCACTGAAATTATCCCACGGTCCCCTACACTGAAGAGTAAAGACTACTAGCCATCCATACTGAGTAGCCTATGTGCCAATTATGTGCGTTTGGGGATGAACAGACACAAAATGGATTTTATGAATAACTTAATGTGTGTGGTACAGCATCCCCCTTAATTCCATGTTGTTACAACATGTAACTGCAACAGTTGTTACAATATGCCACTACGGTTAAGGTTAGCATGAGGCTTTGGATTATCTTTAGTCATGACCAACACTACTGCATGCATTGCCTGACTAGTAGACTACATAAACCCTTAATCCTTCCCTTAACCCTATAAGTACTCTGTAAGTACAAGCAAGGCTGCTTAAATGTGTGAATGAGAACTTTCTTGCCATTTCACCTGCCAAAACACACTCCACCCTGTGATGGCTGTCAGTTTACTATATTCACACATAGCATTTTGCCTGTCAAGCAACCATGTGCATTTAAAAGCGCTCAAGTGGTGTCAAACGTCCTGGGCACTGACTCTAGTGGAGCTTGGGTGATGGTGAGTGTGTGTGTGTGTGTGTGGGGGGGGGGGGGGAGGGGGTAGCACCAGTGGGGGCTAAATTTGGGTCTGGTCTCTGAAAGGTGAAGCATTAGTGTCTTGTTGCAGCCTCAGCGCTCCTTTTATAAGAGGCCCAGAGCCTGTCAGTCAGGCTCCGCTGCCTCCTGTTTGATCTCACCTCCGCGCGGATGCCGCTCGGGCGTTTTTTTTCTCTTTCTCTCAAGCACTCGCCCAAGCCTGTGGAGCCCTCGGAAGCCATCTCGGAGTGGGAGAGCACGGGCCGGACTGGGCTGGGGGCTAGAGGGGGACCAACTGACACTCTTTGAAGAAAGCGAGGGAGAGCGTGTCAGAACGCTGGAAGGCGTTCTTAAATGGGCTGAAAAGTGGAAGAAGGAAGAAACTTAGATTGCATCAAGAGAAAGATTTATTACCAGTGAGAGAGACAGAGACAAGCAAAATAGAGACAGAGAGAGAGAGATGGAAAGTGAGTAAGGGAAAGGATGAGATATTTAGAGAGATTGAGTGTGTCAGAGAGAGAAAGAGAGAGAGAGAGAGAGAGAGAGAGAGAGAAGTAGAAAAGCGCTGTCAAGGTCCGGAATCAGTCATTGTGTCCCTGTGAGATTGAGTCCAGGGCCGATCGTGATCCTCACAGATCCTCCACATCAATCACGCCAGTGCACAAAACAAAGTAACTTTGATTAAAAAATCTGATTTTCTTCTCGGTTTCCTTTGACCTCAGATCACTTCAAGGGGAAGAACTTTCAGAAGTTTCTAGAATTTTTCGCTCAACTCATGCCAGGGTTCAAACGGTTACTGAATATTTAATAAATTCTATGTAAAGAATCCACACCCCTCTTCCATTTCCCTGGCTGTCTTGGTCTGCCTCAACTCTTTAGAAGGCAGCGGAAAACCCTTTTTTTTGGCATTGCCCATTATGAATAAAAGCGTTGATGGTTTAATGTCCCTCTTATGAGAACAGCTCAATTAGGATGAAAAAGCCATTTCCGTTGAGGACCAAGCTTTTCTCTTCCTGTCATTTTCACACACACAGCTGAATGATAGATTGGACGATGGCTTGAATGTGTGCAGCGAGGTCAGTGAGGGTGAAACCATCTTGAAATTGCGTCGGGGAATCCATCCATCTGTCCTGAAATGTGTTCTCGGGAGACTGAAGCTCAGCAGAAGCAAAAAAAAAGACATGCCAAAGAGCGGCCGTCCACCGCAGCCATGCGGGCCAGTTGTGGTCTTCCAGCAGGAGGCACAGAGGGTCTGACAGCCTGTCAGAGACTGATTTTGATAGAGATGTCTTTGTGAAGACACTCATTTGTGGTCTATGAAATGTGTCTTAACCCAAAAATACCATAACCGTGAGTCTGTGACTATTTGATACTTTGAAGGACATCATACAGAGATTTGCTTCTCATGCACATCCTTACAAAGTTTAACAAAGTTCAGAATAACTATAAACCTGAAAAGCTTATTTCCATTGTTCCAAGGGTTTGAATGCAGTCTATTTGTCAGGTAACTAGATATTATATTTCTGTGAGTTTTTTGACATGTAAGTTACATCTTGGCATGTGCTTGCGAAAGGGATGTAGTGTGTGAATGTTAGCAGGTTGGTTTAAAAAGTTCAGAACAATGCTAGACACCTAAGATCTGTTGCAAGAAAGCAGAAGCAACCCTGAATGACATTTCAGATCATTTTAGATGCATTATGTGTTCCTGGGAACTCAAATGTGTCATGGGAAGAATCCTAAACCAGACATATCCCTTTAGTCTTGGAGGCTCTTAGGATACTTTGGTCAAACTCATTTAATGACCCATTTTCTTTTTTGGACAAACTGTTCATTATGTTGACAGTTAGAAATAAAAATAGATCTCGTATCACTTGCAGGTGGCCAGACTGGGATTGGTTGACAGGTTGTTGAAATGGGTTAGAGTTTGACAGGTACAGTGACAATTTCTGTTGAGCATTTGTTAAATACTTGTTCTGTATGATACAAAATCTAAATATAAGAACAGTACGTGTAAGATCAGCATTTTATTTCTAATGGATGATTTCCAGTGTTACTACAGTGTCAAGTCCCATCAATTGTATTTATCATGATAGGCTTCATTGTGTCTGGCTTAGTAGCAAGTGACACACACTTCCATGGCATTAGATATGATATTTAATATGAGAGCTGTCATGGCAGACACTGATGGTGCTGATATGATGTAACTGATATGCTACTCGTCTGCTATTAGACTCTCTCACTGCCATGTCATCTCTGGGTCATACATGAAATGTTTTTGACAAGGCTGTGTCAGTCTTATGATTGATGGCTCTGAAGCCCAATAAAATTCCACTGAGATGAATTTCATGAGCTGAGAAAAGTGTGATAATAGCTTACAAAGAAACAGAGAAATTGTTTTTAAACATTCTGTAGAACTTTGCACAGCAACATACATTTTGTATGCTTTTGAGAGCTTTAAGTGGCCTCCATGATCCAAAAATGGGACACTTTGCCAATAACTCTGTGGCTGATAGTTCTGTTATTCTTCATAATAAGGAGAATAAGATGGACAACACAGCATTTTTTGCCTGGAGGAGTCTTCTCAAACCTCTAAATGCTCCTCAAAATGGACATACAATACAGATAAACGTTTGCAGTAAATAAAGCAACCACAACGTCTTAGAAAAACTGACATGGTGTTTTTATTGGCAAGGGAAACCCATTTTCCCACAAATATTTACTGTTATTTGTCTTGCTGGCATATGTTGTCTGCGGTTGACAAAAAATGAAACCATTCATTAAAAACAGCGACTTTCAAATCTATACTTTCCAGCATGGTGCTCTCGATTATTCTGACCACATTTCAAACACATGAAATGGAGCTTTGCCGTTGGAAAGCCAAATTACTTCAGAATGCAAAGTATGTGTATGAGATGTTTTATGATTCAACGACCAATTGAGGATGATAAGGAAAAGAGAGCAATGACATACAACTTCTGAAAAAATCTCAGAATGGGTTGATTCAGTCTCTTTTAGATGCTGGTGGCATTTGATGAAGTGGACTGAATCATTGTCTTTAACGACCTAATTAATTAGTATGGCGTATTAATTTAAAAAACAAAAAAACAAGACCCAGGCGGCTGTGTCTTGCTTTGACTAAAGTGATCTATTGCTCGTGAAGTCACTGAAACCATGTGTGCTTTGGCTGCTCATTTTCCTGTGGAAATTTACGGCATTGTCCTGGAGAGCAGGACAGAGGTCAAGGATCCTCAGAGTCTCATGCTGTTTGGCTGAGCACATACAGTAAAATAAAATGACATTGCAAGACAACAACAGTGAAAAGAAGACAATGAAAACAAAAAAACAACCTCCAGCCTTTATGAAATGCTACCACTCTATTGTATTTTTGACTGACCTTTTTGAATGTCATATCCTGTGCTCTTTCTCTCTTATTTTTTCTCTCTCTCTCTTTCTGTCCATAGAGGCTGCATAAAGTCCATTAAAAGCCCTTGGGTTGGTCCCTTAGTCTATAAACTGTACAGAACTGCTTTAAAAATGAATACCATGTTTACAATTTAAAAATCTATTTAGAGGGAGACTGTGGTTCCATCTAAATGGTAGAGGAGAAGTGAAAGGTTACAGTGTGTTTGTATTGTGTGTGAATGCCTATGCACACATGGTATGTGTGAGTGTGTGTTTATGTGTGTATTATCGTGTGTGAATGCCTATGCACACATGGTATGTGTGAGTGTGTGTTTATATGTTTATTATTGTGTGTGTGTGTGAGTGTGTGTACAGTATATATGTGTAAGAATGCCAACATGTGCCCTTGTGTGTGTGAATTCCTATGTGTTCATATCAGTGTGTGTGTGTGTGTGTGTGTGTGAGAGAGAGTATTGGTGTCTGTCTATGCACATGACTCTGTGTACAAATGTAAAAGTGTGTGTGTGTGTGTGTGTGTGTAGTCGCGTAGTCGCGTGTGAGCGTGCATGTGTGAAAGTCAGTGTACAGTGCACACTAATGCCTGTTTTCTCTGCTGCAGAGACTCCTCAGGAGGGGATGTAGGAGGGGAGGGTTGGAGGGCGGGTTGGAGTTTTTCCTGACAGGGCTGTCAGCAGTGCAGCCAGGCTAGCGTGAGCGCCGCAGCTAGCATGGAGACGATCGTGGTCCCGGGGCTGGGGCTGGGCCTGAGCCCCCCCGAGGAGGCCCCACGGCAGTGCTCGCGGTTCTGCCCCACGCAGGCGGCGTAGGCCATGACGTGGGGGATGTAGTTCTGCTCCTGCACGCCGTGGAGCAGATGGGCCAGCGGGCCCTTGGAGAAGATGGCCACGTCCTCCCCGCCGTGGGTCTCGTAGCTCAGGGGCACGGCCGACTGTGCCCGGTAGTTGTTATCCTCTGAGGGGAGGGAGAGAGAAAGATATATATATAGAGAGAGAGAGAGAGAAAGAGAGAGAGAAAGAGAGATAGAGAGAGAGATTTAACCAATTTGTTCAAGAGTGAGTGAGAAAATGGAGCTGCTGACATGGATCTATTTAGTAGAACTATGGTATAATTACAGGAATGTTATGGAAAATGACTAAATCACTTTAGGATATTTGTATTGCTCAGAATGATTAGCACATAAAATGCCATGACGCTAAGAGAAAAGAACCTGATTAGAAGTGGAGCATAGAGTGTATCTGACTCTGATTTGATTATGAATAAATCAAGAGGAGAACTGGAACATTATCAGAAAATGACTGTGCTGTAATGAAAACGAGCTCACAGACAGTTTTATGTGTCATTAATGTGATTTCTTAAAGGTCTAAAGATCTTTATATTTAGGGTTTAATACTTTTGTTTAGCTATTCTGTTCCAAACCTTCAAGAGAAGAATTTGTGAAAGTAAGGTATTTATCCATCCTCATTGCCATCCTGTTCTACTGTGCTGCTCTCAGGCTCTCCTTAGCCGCTTATTTGATGAGGCCAACCGAGAGCAGCTGCCGCTTTAGACATCCTACTCACTGATGGGCAGGTGACACATGCCTGTTATGGTTTTAGAAACTCAGCTGAAAGGGTCAGGGGAAGGTCACAAATGACAGAGACAGGCATGTGTAGTTCATGCCGGTCAGAGACACATAGGAGGTGGGGGGGGTGGTGGGGGTCAGAGGAGTCACCCTATTTTTATTTATCTCCTCACCATAGATAAGCAGGTATTCTTATGCTAATGTTGGCAGCCTAAGAAGGTACATCTACTCTTCATTTAATATATTGCACTACTGCAATTCATATCTATGCTAAGCAGTTTTTAGGTTTTTAGACCAGCATGTTTAAAAACAGGGATATTCAGTAGTCCAAGACATTCCAATTCACAGTGTTTTATGTTTCTATGTTTCTGCTTACGCAAACTCAAACCTCTGCCTCTTGAAGCTGTACATAAGCTTACCGGTGACAGAACACCATGCAGCCTTTTTTCGCCGCATGAGCGCCAATGATACATTGGATGAGTGCTAATAAAATAAATAATAAATCAGATTGCCAATGACATTAATGCTGTCATGCGCCTTTCACTTTAGTGTTACATGCGCGTTTCCCTTTAGACCAGGTTTTTCTTGGACAGTGGCGTTATAATGTTTAGTGGCATTAAAATGGCAATTTGCAAAAGACTATGCTCCTGACCACACCTATTTTTTTCATTGACACGCCCGTGGTTGTGCAATGTTCATTTGACAACTTGTGAACTCGAGCACTTGGCGAAGAAATCCTCACTGCGTTGGGTGTAAGATAGGAACAAGACTTGCGTCACACTTGGCGCCACGGTGCACCAGGTGTAAAATAGGGCCCTAAAAGTGTAAATTCTGCAGACATCAGAGGATGGGTGATGAGGAGGGATGAGGAAGATGGGGTGGTGGTGGTCGAGTGGTTAGGGATCTGGCCTTCCAAATGGAACACCTGAAGGTGAATTCGATCCCAGGGGCCACCACCATTGTGCCTCTGAGCAGGGCACTTAACCTCAAAGTGATCCACAGAGACTGTTCCTGTTAGTCAGTAAGTTGCTTTTGATATGAGCGTCAGCTAAATGACGACTAATGTAAAAAAAGATGACGTACGGTAGTCCACTGTGGAGACGTTCTCTCTTAGGCCGTTGACCAGCGAGTATCCTGGGCCATTCCCGTACAGAATGGACGTAAAGGGTTTCTGGTCACGATCACTCATCATTGGAGCCAGTCCTATTAAATAATACCATGATTATACAAGGCAGCACAATGTGTAATGAATCAAAAACCTAATCACAACGTTCTAACAATGCACTGGAAAAGTTCTAATGAATTTGATACAGTTGTGGCTCAAAGCACACTTAAAGATCATGAGTTCTGGGCAAGAAGAAAAACATTCCTAAAATGTGAAATTGCAATGTATTGTAATTTCCTTAAAAATGAATGCACGCACAGTTTCAAAATTAGAAACACTGCATTAGGAATTTACCAAAGATGCTGTTTCCCCGTGGCGTGTAGCCTCCGAAGCTGAAGACATGAGAGTGGTCCGCCGTGACGACAGTCAAGGTGTCATGGACGCTGGTTAGTAGGCCTGCCCGGCCAATGGCGCGGTCCATTTCCACCGTCTCATGCAGCGCCTGCTTGGCTTTGCCGTCATGGTGACCATGGTCAATCCGCCCACCTGTCACACAAATAATTAAATAATTAAAGCCACAGTATGCAGTGTTGGATCAACTGTGTATTTGTCAAATGCTGATGTTTAGCCAGTTACATGACATACACGTTCATTAAAGGTGTAGTTAGCAATTGTACATGACTTCAAGCCAATAACATTTTCTGTCACATTCAGCAATCATCTTCACGATCCACTAGCTGCCCATTCCGTGAGTACACTGTAAAAAACAGTCTCTGTAGGCAGCCCAGGCTCCGGAACACTGGAAACAAACAAAGTGGGGACAGCCTGTCCCCCAAACAAAAACAAAATCCTGTGTGGAGATTCTCTGGGAATGCTGAAGAGAGGGGTGAGGTATCTCTCCGGTGTGTTAAAATATAATGCTTTTTATTAGGGCTGCACGATATATCTAAAATCTATCGTTATCGCGATATCAACACTTGCGATGGACATACCGCAAAGATTACTTCATTTTCGATAAATTCGATACATTTTCTGAGCCGTGCGCATTCCATACAGTCTATGGTGTATTCACATTCTGAATGTCAACATATTTTACCAAACTGATGCGGTCATGCAGCCCAAGAAGCCCGTCCCCTACCAGTTTAGGTGTGTGGTGTTTTAGGTGTTAAAGCGGGAGCTAAGTCGTGATGGCTGAAAATAGTGAGTCGAGCGAGGTAGGCTACACTTGGGTGAAGAGGAATTAGTGACTAAAAGGAAAAGCACGTCTGTTATATGGGAATATTTTGGTTTTATGAAGGATGCCGTGTTACAAACACAGCACAAATGCGTCCTTCTCCACCGTGTTAAAATAAACAATTTCTTTCGTTATCGTTATATCAGAAGTTGTCTTTCACTGTCGGTAAGGCTTGTATTTCATGATTTGCATTTAGCAAAAGCCCCAGACAGCAGCACAGAGGTAATCAGGATTCGTTATTTGTAAAAGTTTTTTAACCTAGTTTGAGAATGGAGAAAAGGGTGGAAGGTTTCAAAATATGTGTGGAAAACCTTTATTGAGCAGTATATTTAAATATCGCAAATTATATCGTTATCGCAGTACTCAATAATGGTATCGCATATCGCATGTTTTCCTAATATCGTGCAGCCCTACTTTTTATTTTAGACAAAAGCATCTGCTAATAATTTAAAACACAAATAAACAAACAAGACGTCCTGACTGTGCCTTTAAACTACACTAAATTAAACAAAACTAAACATTAAAAGTTCATTAAAATGATAATGACGACAGCCAAAGCTACTCTATAGGGAGTTGTGGTAATGGCAACAACTTTAGCTATATTTCCAAATCTGGGTTACATGACCTTGAATTTCCAAAGTCTGATAAAATCAGTGTGTTTGTTTTTCATTCTGTATGTGACACACGGAGTCCTAGATTAAGCATCTGCAAGAAGCAAGAGATCAAGCAAGAAAGAAATCTGAATGCTGTTTCGTGATCCAATCACCGCCAACACCTTCAAAACTTCTCTCTATCTTCTATGTGTGTAAGGGCCTAACATATTTCTTGATATGTCTTCATGACACATAAAGTAGTCTTCAGTCCCATGCTAAAGTTGACTAAAAAGAAGAATAAAAAAATCATCTTTTGGAAATGGATCTTAATGCCTTAATTAAAAACAAATAGGAAAAATCCAACCTTTAAGGACACAAATTTTCTTTGTGAATGAATAATGTATTGTAATTAAATAAATCCTCTTCATTAAAATACAGGGTGCATAAGTATTCATACCCTTTAGTTAATCCTATTTTGAA
The DNA here is from genome assembly GCF_046254945.1 of Alosa pseudoharengus. NCBI lineage: Eukaryota > Metazoa > Chordata > Actinopteri > Clupeiformes > Clupeidae > Alosa > Alosa pseudoharengus. Next base: position 17,607,783 of record NW_027468837.1, read on the forward strand.
TTCCCATAGAGGCAGGCAGATTTTTATTTTTAAAGGCCAGTTATTTCATGGATCCAGGGTACTATTCATCCTGATAAAGTTTCCTTTAGCCATTATTAAAATAACCTCACATCTTCACATACCCTTTACCATATCTCACGATTGGCTTGGGGTACTTTCCATAAGATCATCTCTCAATGCAAATCAAACCTGCTATTAGGCTAACTGAAATAAAACCATCCCAATCTCTAGGTATGTTGCAACACTTATCCCAATAATGTTCAAATGACTGAATAAAAGTTGCTGAGTTCCTCTCGTGACAGTGCGTCTTCAGCTGTGCTTCATATGCGCCTTTCGCTATAGACCAGGTTTTTCTTGGTCAGCATAATGCTTTTTAGATGGTGTAAGATAGTGATTTTTAGATCACGTGCCAGACCACACCTTATGTCGTTAATTGCCACACTCCTGCGCGCAGAGAAGGGAATGGTGAAAAATTTGAGTGTAAGATAGGAATAAACTTTGCGTTGTGGTAAGAATACGCTATGCGCTGCGTTTAAGATCGCCAAAATAGGGCCCACAGTCTTTCTGTCCCTCTCTCTTTCTCTCTATCTCTCTCTGTCTCTCTCTCTCACTCTCTTTGACAAAACGGGTTTCAACAGACTGAATACTTAAATGTATTCAAGGATAACATGAACAGCTTTTCACTCTTCGTTCCCATAGCACCAGAGAAGGACATCTGGCATCCTGTCAGACTACCTGAGGGATTTCTAGAGTATCTGCACATTTTTCAAGTGCAAATTTAAAGACTTTTAAGACCTTTTCAAGACATCTAAATGGAAAAAATAAGACTATACCACGCCAAAAAAGATAAACATGACAACACTGTTTTATGCAATGTTTTTTTTACTAACTTTAACACCCATCCCATTTTGGATGTCTACAGAAGTTACCAAATATATTTTTTTGGGGAAAGAAAATGAATTGTGTGTGAATCACCTTCACAGCTATAAATGGCCAATTTCGTTGCTTTTGAAGCTGGCTGTACATATCTGGTTGTGCTACTGGCTGAGGCTGACTGTTCTTCACCTGTGTCTGTAGTAGCTCTAGGCTACTTGCATATGGCAATGCATCTATTGTGCCATATGCAGCACAGCAGATCAAAGTTAATCCATTAGGCTACTTTACATTTTGCATACATTCTGTTGTATCTAAACCAACCAAAGCTTGACTGAAACATTGTAAACCACTGACTTGTTTTAAAAAATGTATGGGAAAAGTGAAATCCCCTATTAATTAAGAGACAGGTCCTCCTCGCATATTATTTTTATTAGAATATTATTTCTGCTGAAAAAACTGCTATGTAGTTTGCAAAGTACTGGGAAAGGCTGACAAGCAAGCCTATTCACTTCCCTGTTGGGTAGGCTAGGCCAGCAACACACGCTGGAGAGATGCAAACAGATGAACTTTACGTGTATTTCCTCCTGATTGCGAAAACTTTCTTTTTCTGTCAGTCCGTGGTTCCTTCATAAATTGCGCAGCAAATTATCAGACAAGTGAAAGAAGCACCGGGCATAATTTGACCAGCAGTCTCCACTTCCATGGTTTATGAAACACTATGCTTTGGATTGACATAATTTTCATTAAAGCAGTTATTTTAGAGTGCATTACGCCTCTAATGTCATTCTCTGCTTATTATTGTGACAATAATAAGCAGAGAATGACATTGACCATTTTCTCTATCTCCTGTTGCTATGTCACTTTTCAAGTCCAGGCCTGTCTGGAGAAATTATATTTCACCCGCTCAATTAGAGGCACTCAGCGGCAGCTCAACCCTAGCAGGGGGTGTAGTGGTAAAATAAGAGGTGGGTACACTAGTATATAAGTATAAGTATATACTCTTTTGGTCTGTGCATTTATCCCAATCCGTGAATTAGTGAAACACACTCAGCACACAGTGAACACACAGTGAGGTGAAGCACACACAAATCCCAGCGCAGTGAGCTGCATGCAACAACTGCGGCGCTCGGGGAGCAGTGAGGGGTTAGGTGCCTTGCTCAAGGGCACTTCAGCCGTGCCTACTGGTCGGGGTTTGAACCAACAACCCTCCGGTTACAAATCCGAAGCGCCAACCACTAGGCCACGGCTGCCCATAACTATCAGTTCTGTGATCACAGTAAGGTGGACAGCGCCATGCAGTAGTGGGTTTTTAAAAAAGGCTTTCAGGCCCCAGCCGTGGCGCAACTGGCTGGGGCACCTGCACCGTACGCCGGCGACCCGGGTTCGATTCCCGCCCCGTGGTCCTTTCTGGATCCCACCCTGATTCTCTCTCCCACTCACTTCCTGTCATTCTCTACTATCCTGTGAATTAAAGGCATAAAAGGCCAAAATATATATATATATATATATATATAAAAAAGAACTTCAAATTAAAAAAAAAAAAAAAAGGCATTCAGAACATGTTTGATGAAGGTGCATTGTAGGCTATAAATGCCCTCCGCTGGCTGCAGATAATTGCAGATTAACAATAAACAGTAATGCTAATCTGAGGTCTAGTTTTATTCCATAAATATATTGTTTTTATAGACGTTATTGGCATGCGCGATCAAGAGCTTCTATGTACGCTTGTGGCTGTTGACATGAATCAAACATGTTCTGAATGCCTTTTTTAAAAACCCACTTTTTTAAAAACCCACCCACTTTTTAAAAAACCACCTTACTGTGATCACAGAATTACCACTACAGTAGGCCTACACTCTGCTTAGGTTGATTTCTGCTGAAAGGCATGCACTTGAAAAGTAACATAGCAACAGGAGATTAAAAGAAATAGTCAATGCCACTCTCTGCTTATTACTATCACAATCACACACACCCATATCAACCAATAACCCAATTATTTTCCCCTTCTGCAGGGGCAAAAATAATAAACAACTTCCAATCAACATTTTCAACACCAAAGCTTCCTCAAACCCAATCTTGCCGACCAGGTGTAATGCACTTTAAAATAACGGCTTTAATGAAAATGTCAATCCCTTAGGTTCAGGGATATAGTGGAGGCTAAAAGCAAATAAACTTAGGTTTGTCCACCTCTGAAATTTGGATAAGAGACAGGCATATTTTTTCTTGCCATTTTCACACCTTTAGTGATACACACGTTAAAAACATCTTCACTTTGCAACCACTACACTTCCTCCAGTAGCCTTCTACATCTTGATCTACAGAATGCAGATGACACCCGCACAGAACAAATGCTTCCCCCAAAATGTAATTGCGAATAAAAAAATACACGAATCCGGATGGAGACATTTCACTCGCTCGGCGGTCCCAAATGTAATTTTACGATTTTAAAATTACGAAAATGTAATACCTCCCTTTCGAAAATTCAAGACGTTTCAGACAATTTAAGACTTTTTTAGGCCTTAAAAACCGAAAGTTGTATTTAAGACTTTTTAAGGATCCGCGGGGACCCTGATTTCATAAAACCTCTCCTCCTATAATAAAACTAAGAAGCTAAGAGTTGAGCCTTGCATGGGTATGAGGTGGGTGACTTTTCCATTTCCAAATGGAAAGCACCAAAGATCTACGGCTAAATGAAACACAACATTCAAGATTCAATAATCCCTTTCAAAACTCTTATGTTAAATCATATGGTTAGTCGCTCAATCACAAACTACACACTACTATGATGAATCAAAAACACGCTTTTTGTACAGAACAATACAGCTTCTCACTATGCATTTCTGTAACACTAGAGGATATCTGACATCGGACCGTCTGACTACCCAGGGATTTCACAAAACCGTTCTCTTGTAAAATTCAAAACAGGTGACTGAGAGGAGTGCAGCTGAGAGCTGAGGCTGGTAAGTGGGTGAACACAGCAGATGATTTTTCATCACAACGGGAGGCAAACACTAGACTCTCACCCTCCACCAGCAGAAAGAATCCGTTCGGGTTGTTCTTGAGGATTTTCAGAGCCACATCCACCATTTCCGTGAGCGACGGATCCGTCTCTTTGTTTCTCTCCAGGTCGTATGGCAGATCAGAGGGTTCAAACAGACCTGTGAATGAATGTGCGTGGGAAAGGGAAAGAGATGTTTAAAGAAAAAGAGACAAGAAAAGATGTCAGTAATGGGCTAAACGGTGACAACATTTCAGTAAAAGAGCATATTTCGATGAGGGAAAAATAACTCACCGAGAACATAATCCACCTTGTTGGGGTTGAGAGAAAGAAGTTCTTTTTTGTTCCAGACATAGTGGGCCCTCTATTCATGTTGGAAAAAAAGGATATTTCACATCAATATTCAAATCTAATCCAAAATTATTAATGTTCAACATTTCACACCCTCTTACTCAGGGCTGGGTAGTAACACAACTACTTATAGCGCACATGAGTAAAAAAGTAGTTTTTTCAAGGAACGTGTAGGCTACTCTTCATATTCCTTTTTAAAACTGTACTTCTACTTATCACTTGAGTAATATTTTAAGCCAGTAATCTACTTTCTACTCAAGTACATTTTCCATATACCTACAACTACATTTTCCATATCGAGATACCACATATAAGCCCTAAACCGGCAGGGTGAGAGAGCCAGAAGCATCAAGAAGATACCGAGGTGCTAACTGCCTCGAAGAAAATATAAGTAGGCTACCGCTTCTCATTAGACCACCTTCAGACAAGCAGGTTGTTGGTCGCAGACACCGCATCGTCACCATTTGCAGAATATAAGCTACCAATAAGAAAACCTTGTTGACAATTGCTCTTAGATCAACATTTGCAAAGCATTTCATTTGCAATTAAAGTTATTTAATTCGTCCATTCTGAGATAGAGAAATGGAGAGAGAAGGGTATAGGTGGAGTGAGTAGCCCTAGGCAACTATATATATATATATATATATATATATATATAGTTATATATATATATATATAGTTATATATATATAGACCCTTTCAAGAGAGTTCCATTATCAGCATCATAGTTGGCCCCACAAGGCTTTCGTTTTAACATTCCATATGTTATCTTCCCGTATTAACTATTTTACACTTTCCAGCACAACATAAAAAATGGAAAGTAACTTGTAATTTGAGTACTTCATTAAAGGAACACGCCACCCAAAATCAGTAGTAATATATGTTCTTACCTTAACTTTCACGAGTTGAGTCATACCTCTCCCGCGCCGGTAGGTGCACTCAAACGCTCTGTCGCGCGTGTTACAGTTGCACGAGTAGTTGATAAAAATTTTGAAAATTGGTCAACAAACTTTGGTGCTGATGGATGGCTGATGGATGATAAGTTTTGCTATGCAGTTATGGTTGAAATAATAGCCCATCAGCGCATCTCTAGTGTGTGTGCCTCTCTCTCGCTCAGAGGGGAGGGAGAGGCTGAGGGTCGATCCAGCATGGATTCTAAACTCTGTGGTGGATAGGATCTACAATTAGGTGTTAATAATATTACCACGCTAGGTCGACGTACTCCCAAGTGCTATTGCGCTACACATTGTAGTTCTCCTGTTTATTCGCTTGGAAAATCGCCACGTTTCATGTTGTGTGACGTACACATTTTTATCAACTACTCGTGCAACTGTATTTAAGTAGGGAAAATGTGGAGGTGTTTGATTACTGCTATGTTCCTCTCTCTACGGCCACGGCAGAGCCCGCTAGCATAGCAACATGCTAACACATTCACACCGCGTGACAGAGCGTTTGAGTGCACCTACCGGCGCGGGAGAGGTATGACTCAACGCGTGAAAGTTAAGGTAAGAACATATACTACTGATTTTGGGTGGCGTGTTCCTTTAACAACGTACTTTTTCACTTTTACTTAAGTTTCTCAAAAAGGAATTTTTACTTTTACTTGAGTACATTTTTAAGAGAGTAATTGTAGGCTACTTTTACTTGAGTATAGATTTTCAGTACTCTAGGCTACCCAACACTGCTCTTACTTATCTTTTCTTTTCGTTCATTTCTGTACTCGTTTCTACTCTGCCCAAACCTTTGTTTCATTTTTATGTAAAATGCCTTAATTTATACTCTTTCATGTAAGTCAACTGGGCTGTTTTAAAAAGTGATTAAACTTCTCCTATCATACATTTTGAAAGGCAATGCCTTACAAAGACACACATGTGTTAGTGGTCTGATGATCATTGTGTCAGAATGTGAACTGTGAACAAAAATTGGAAATTGAGTCAGAGATTGAGGTTTAACTTCTAGTTTTGCAGATTTTCTGTGGGATTTTGCTCGAGTGACAAGTTTCAAATATTGTATGATTTTACTGTAAACAGTTTTAAAAACGGTTAGATGACCAGGCTTCTTCCATACATACATACATACATACATACATACATACATACATTCTTCTACAGGCCAATGCTTTGAGCTGCTTGTTAAACAGTCTTTTTTTTTGGCCCTTGATGATAACATAAACACACTGCTTCATGCAGCTTGCCCATTGTATTTCACCGCATTTTTAACATTACTAATAGCTACCATTATAGACCCATTGCAACTAAAATGATCATCGCATAAACAGATTTGACAACCTCATACATTTTCATGTGAAATGGTTTGTAAGAATCAAATAGTTTTTCCTTTGTATTCCATTTCTTTGTATTCTGTGTGTTTCTCATAAGAACTGTAATTCCCCAGACCAGCATTGGACCATTTTGTCATTGACACATTGTGATTCTAAGATTTCCCAGTGTATTGCGATGGCCATTTGCCATGAACTCAGTGCAGCCAAGACTTTCCACACTGCTAGTGATTATTTTAGCCCTCTCTCCCACATTCAATTATCTGGGCTGTCACTTGCCCTTGTCATCTCTCCCTGATATTACCAAAAGGACTGGCCGGACATACACTTTTAGATTATCTTGTCCCAAGTTTCCAAAAACCAAGGAGCAAGTCATTAGCTGTAAAATTACATGGAGTCACTTATTAACGGGAGTGGGGTTGGGGTGGGGGTTAGTAAGAGGGAAGGGCTGCTTGTTAACTTCATTTGAGGCTTGGCCAAAGCCGTCATGTCCCCTTCCCACACCGTGCAGGCATCTGGGTCATCTGACCCATCTCTCACACTCATCAGCGAGATGGCATAAGTTAGTTATGTAATTCTAAACTGAAGTGAATGAATACGGTTTTCTCATTCATGCTAATGCATGTGGCTGTGGTACACCAGCATTCAGTATGGTACCCGAAATTACCAAACAGGGTAACACTTTATTTGAAGGTTCACATGTTAGCCACTAATATATAATTAATCCCTGTATTAGTGACTTGTAAGGCATGTGTTAGGCAACATTAATCATTTGTTAGGCGTATATTCACAAATTTCGTGTTCATGACGAATTAGGCCTTTATTCTTGATATAATCTTAATAATGACCTAGTAAGCCTTGATCTCTACTTACTAATTAGTAGTAAGTACCAAAAGAGAATATGTATAACCCACTAGTATACTGTCTGAATAAATCCTGAATAGTGGGAGAACAAAGAATAAGCAAGTATATTATACTTATGGATGTAATGTACTAATCCCTAATCAATGTCATCAGAATAACATGAAAAGGGGTAGAACAGGGCTATTAAGTATACCACCATGGAAAAATAAACCAAACAACCACCTTTGCATTCGTGAGAGTGCTGAATTGTGTTGGAATGAATGGTTTGCTTCTGCATAATGTGAACCAGCCCCTTCTCTATCACTGGGGTAATAATGAAAACCAACCCATCATCCTGACAGTTACATCTACAGCATATGCCTGTCTATACCTCTGCCCCAAATGCCTACTGATAAACAGACAATGCAATGGCTGTGTCACTATTGCACTGGGCTGACTGAAGGAGAAAAGAACTGCATCTTTATATAATTTCTATAACCTTCACATCTGGTTTTCTAATGATGTATTTCTTTTTTAATGGCTTATGGACCCTTCTCTAGTCTTCCTCTTCTGTTCCAGGTTTATTCAACAGGTTATTCAACATACAGTTTCTCACTACACCAAGTCTCTTGCTTGCTTCTTCTGTGTCCCTGTTATTGTTGGCAGAGCTCTCTCCTAATTTAGAAATTCTTACTTACTGATACTCCTTTGTCCAGATTTCCCTCTGCTCAGAAATACACATCATCCACTGTTCCCAATAAGTCAGGATGTGTAATAATAATTTTTCTCTTCCAACTTTCCCTTACAATATTCGTAAATCAGCTTTGGGGTATCATAATCTGCCAAAATCAGTTTTTTATTGTGCACAAAAAGCACAGTTAGCAGTAGTAGTTAATCCACAGTCCTACCTTTACAAAGCATGTGAGAAACAGAACACATAGTAAAGCATATCAGGAAACAGCATTTAAATAATGAAATTCTACCATGGCATGTACAGTGTGTTGCCTGAGAACAACTAAAACAAACAAAAGTAGTGTAAGGCAACACTTTAAGAATAGTCCAGCTGGGTTTACTTAATCATTGCAGCCTTGAACACTGATGTTCTGAGAATATGTTTTTTTCACCCTCCTTTGCACTCTGTGAACTACTACAATGTCCACACAGTCCAGCTGAATTCCACAATCAAGAAACCTCCATGGAACCTCCATGTTCCTCCCTGTCTGCCAATTACTGACAGATGTCGACAGAGGTGCTAACATCTTTCAGAGCATTCCTAGAGTTTAGTCTGGTGTGGCCAATTGGAGAGAGAGATAAGTACTGTATGCAGCACAGCCCCCCCCCCCCCTCCAAGAGGCAGCACTCTAAATTGTTCCTAGAAAAATACTGACCATCAGGGAACTATTGGAGATGCTGTTTTTCACTGAAAAGAGGAGGCATTCATGTTTAACAGTCTCTGTAGACAATGTAAATTGTAGATATCTGCAAGTACTATGATTATGGGAGGGCAGATATTTATTTATCTTTTCTTCAGAGCCAGAAAACTGACCAGATGAACTTATCTCTCTACAGCTTTTGCAGAGGGGTCAGCAAGGCCATCAACCCAGAGGCTGACTAATAAGAAGAAGAAAAAAGAAAGAAAAGATCAGAAATGAAAGTGCAATTGTTTATGCCAATCTAGTGGGAAACAAAGAGGACTGGGAAGACAAACAATGGTAGGAGGACAGAAAGGAAAACATAAACATAAAAAGCTCTCACCTTCTCTTTCATCCTCTCCTTCCACTCCTCCACAAGGTTTCTGCCATCCTTCCGGGTGCCAAAGTGCTGTTTCTCGCTGGGGTATTCTACATCAGGCGTGTCCTTGGGGAACATGTATTTCCTCCCTCCACCAAAAATCACCTGCACATCCATGGTATAAACACCAAAGAGGAAATAAATCGAATACTGCTATGGTTGAACAGTGGTGCATGCTTATTTGTAAGTTCACTCACACTGGTCAGGGAGCTGTCTTCCAACTGGCTGAATTAAACAACTATTGGTAACACTTTACTTGACAGTATCGACATAAGAGTGACATGACACTGTCATGAACATATGACACTGTCATGACACATGAACCCTAGCCTTAACCCTAACCATAATCCTAACCTCTAACCAATGTTCCCTCTAAGCTGCGCACAGCGCACACGCAGTGTTCAGACCGCACAAACGATTTTGTTTTCAGGGGTTAAAAATCTGAGCATCAAAGGCGATGTAGGCTAGGTAATAAACATTTAAAATACTGACATGTCTGAGTTAGAATGTTTACATAAAAAGTATCCTTTAGGCTACTCCAGGCAGGCCCTACGATGCGAACTTCTGGGTACTCAGGCCCTGCTCCAGCAGTTATGCAGTAGGCTACCATGGCGAAAAGGCAGAGCAGATGCCCCAAGAAAAAGGTCTGCGTAACGTTTAAACATGAGTGGCTAGATGAAATACTCCAAATTGACACAAAAGATGGTCCAGGTAGGAAAAAACGTTCAGACATTTACGAAAAGAGTGGCGTGATCTGCAAATTCTGCTCGGAGGCAAAAGCGAAAGGAGAGTTCGCTCGTGGGAAAACTTGGTCTGAGTGGAAGCTTGATTACCTAAGCTTGATTATCTGAAACAGAAAGTCCATGTAGACGCATTGAAAACATTAAGACATGGGAACTCTATCGATCAAATTCTCCCCGAAATGAATGAATCCCGAGAGAAACGAATTCTGAGAGCACGATCCGACTAGCCTGGCGGGCCATCCTATATCATTGACATGTATAGTCTGGCATCGAATCATTCACCTCGCTTAATCCAAGGGGCGGGCAGAGAATTGTCTTTCAAACTGCCTAGGCATGCAATAGGCCAGCGCTACGACCATATCCGTATCCGGTCGGCAAAACGGCAAATACATCCTTCTTCGAAAGGAATGACTTAAGTGCATTGTGTTGATCTACTTTCAAAGAAAAGCACAAGTCCAACTCCTCCAAAGTTGACGCCAACGCCGATTCAAACAACCGCTCTTCGTTTGCCATAGCCACCTTCCTTGTTGTTCACCGTCGCAGGATGTCGTTATCCTGTTAAGCCCGCCTTAAGACTCTCTAACGAAATAGAGCGCTGTGATTGGCCGTCATCCACGGTGTTAAGCCAATAGAAATTCCTATGGTTCGATACTAGACGTACAAGCTGAGCAAATTAATTTGCCGCCGCTAGGGTGCGTCTAGATTTCTAGGCTACGATCCGACCCTAAACAAATAAAATTATTAATCGACAATGTGATGCTAGCAATTAACACCAACATATCCATGTTATCAGTTCAGGATACACAATCATATGGCACAATGCTTGTGCTTTACATTACGTTTCGGAAGCAAACTGATTTCAGTTAAGACCGTTTTTGCTGGAATCATTCAGCTTTCTAGCCTGACGAGCCAGACCCACATTAAAATGTAGGGTCTGGGCACTCACCGTTCGCAGTGCTCAGTCCGAGGGGCGGGATAATCAGCTGTCTTTGAAATTCCCTCTGCACGCAATAGGACAGCGGCAGCGCTATGAGTCCCATGCGCTTCCCACCAGCGGAGCTAGTTGGCTAGTTCAAACGTTTGACAACTTAATAAAAGCTTAACTTGTGTCACACTGTTTGCCAGCAGCAACATCCATCTTATTTGTTTTCAAGTAGCAGGGAATTCAAGCCTGATTGGCCTGATTAAGTTTCGATTTCTGGAGCTCACAAGCCAACGGAGAGTTGCTAGACTAGCCCTGACAGCAAATGTAATTTGCTGCCGCTAGGGGCGCATCTAGATTTCTAGGCTATCAGCTTTCAGGATGCCCTGCAGAAAACATCCTTGATGCCATTACCAAGATCTACGCAGATCATGCACTAAACATGAACAAAATGGTAATGTTTACTTCAGATGGTGCTTAAAGGTTGTATCAGTGATTACGGCTGAACTTCACTTCTGTTAATGTTCAAACAAAACAGAGAGCTAGCTCGCTACTCCCTCTCGTGCAATTGAAACTCTTCTAAACGCGCATCTCGTCGGTTATTGGTTGGAACACGTTATTATGACCGCAGCGCAGCGAAGCGGCGGTCATATAGGTTTCGTCAGATTTTCCTTTTTTTTCTTTTTCGCATGGCCAAATTTCCGTCAAGGATTCCCGGGACACTGAAAGACCGGGGTACACGAAACTTGGTGGGCATGTAGCCCCACATCGATAGCATGGAACCATCGTTTTTCGTTTTGATCTGTAGCACCCCCCCCCCGCTGGACTGAACCCCCGAAAGGAGGGTAGGGCAGACACAGTTTTCTGTGAATATCTCCAGAACCGTAGAGTTTAGAAAGACCACCTTTTTTTGTATGTTGATCTTAAGGGGCCATGTCAACCCATTCCATAACCACTCATTTCATGTATAGCGCCACCTAGTTAAAAACAAAAAAGTAAAAATGAGGTGTTGTAATCGCAGGTATCTGTGACCTAACATGGTCAAAACTGCACGAAATTGGAAGTGTAGGATCATTATGACACCCTCTGAAGGCACGCCAAGTTTTGTGGAATTCCGTTCATGGGCAGCCATACAATAAATTAATTTATGTTACTGTACACCAACTGGCCTGTAGGTGGCCGGACACAGTTTTCTGTGAATATCTCGAGAACCGTAGGGCCTAGGAGGACCACCTTTTTTTTGTATGTTGGTCTTAAGGGGCCATGTCAACCCATCCCATTACCACTTATTTCATGTATAGCGCCACCTAGTTAAAAATTAAAAAGCAAAAAATTAGGTAATCACAATATCTCTGGCTGACATGGTCAAAACTGCACGAAATTGAAAGCGTAGGATCATTATGACACCCTCCGAATGCATGCCAAGTTTCGTGGACTTTCGTTCATGGGGGGCCATACAATAAATGAATTTATTGTACATTTAGTGACCGTACACCAACAGAGTTTTCTGTGAATATCTTGAGAACCGTAGGGCCTAGGATGACCAATTTTTTGTGTCAGTTTGCCTCCAGGCGTCATGTTAACCCATTCCATATGCACACATGAGCATAAACAGATATTCACACACACACACACACATACATTCACAGTAATCATACGTATGACACATACACACACAGTAGACATATGTACGCATGCATGCACATGCACACACGCAGGCACACACACAGGCACACCCACAAGCATGTGCACGCACACACACACAAACATAAACACGTACCTGCACACATGCACACAATTCAAGAATTTCTCAGAATTATGAACAGGCAATCAAGGCTTTGAACCGGTTCACGGAACGAAAACGAAAACCAGAAACTTTTGCCATTTTGCTAGGAACAGAAACAAAACCAGAAACGTTATTTTAATGTTCCGGAACAGAAACGATTTTTTTAAAATAGTGGTAATCGGTTAATACCGGTTCTTTTTTTGTTCCTGGGAAAGTTTTGTGTCTTCAGTGAAATTGTGAGGGTCACCACCTGTCATTCAATGAATGCATGGAGAGTGCAGACAGACAGAGCAGGTCAAAAGGCCTATTAAGTCTCCAAATCTCAATGATTTCATTTCACCTGTTTTCTCTTTTTACCAGTGTTGCCACAGTTACCTTGAAAAAGTAATCTGATTACTGATTACTGATTACTCCTTTAAAAAGTAACTTAGTTACTTTACTGATTACTTGATTTTAAAAGTAACTATGTTAGATTACAAGTTACTTTATTAGTTACTTTCAGCAGCTGCCAACAACACCCCCAACACCTCAACATAAAAATGATAACCGGTTTTGCCAATACTCACTATACTGGAAGTGCATTTTAACAGCAATGTATAGCAGACATCCCAACCTAACCTACTTAGATACTGAAATTCAGATGTTTGTTCAATAATGTCTAAGTACACCAAATAAGGAAGGCCTATTGATAGAAATTGTTATAGTAAAATATGTAGATTTTTTTTCATGTAGCCTTGGCAACTAGCCATCTTGTAGCCTATAGGCCTGAGTAATATGCAAATGAAATTACACTTCAACCTCACTTCAACAAGTCTTTTGCAATCATTTGAGCAATGCTAAAGTTGCTGTTACAAACAGTGCAGTGTGCAAGATTATCATTATGTTTTAATCTTTTAAGACAATTGGGTACACTTTTGTGTAGTCTGATGTGAAATGGGTCTTAAATCTTCCTTTTTGAGCGGCACTGACGCTGCCATGACGCTTCTGTTCCTAGATACACTGACTGAACTGATTAATTATGTTTGGGAGAAAAGATATAAGCAGTTACACTGAAAACGGATTGGTTGATTTAGCAAAACAGACCAGGATGCTCTCTGTCTTGGATGCGCTTCAGGCACAAACGCACCACTCCTCTCTCTCCCTCTCCGTTGTGTGCGCATTAAGCTATGCACACGCGATTTGAAGCAAAGATTCTAGAATCTTTGATTTGAAGTCCGGTCTGGCTTGCGTGCTCTTGTTCGCTCTAGGTTCCGGGAGATTTTATGTAATTTGCGGGCGTCAGGAAGCCGCTATCAATATGTGGGAGACTCCCAAAACTTCGGGAGACTTGGGATGTCTAGCTAGACAGCACTTTGTCGCCAGCACAGAATGTACAATGTACCTTAATGTTGTCATGTTTAGCTGACACAAACTCAAAGTAATGACTGATGAAATGTGCATCTCTCTCTCTCCCTCCATTGTTGTTTTCGTTTGTGTCGCTGCACGTGAATTGTCCTCATGCTGAAAACGTGAGCATAGCCTACATGACATTAATCCCCAAGACAAGAAGAAAGCAAAGAATATATCTTTTTATTAAGGAAAATGACAAAAATAGTAACGCACAGTAACTTAGATAAGTAACTTTAATCTGATTACTGGTTTGTAAATAGTAGCGCGTTAGATTAGGCTACTCGTTACTGAAAAAAGTGGTAAAAATAGACTAACGCGTTACTACTTTACTAGGCCGTGACGAACATTGTTGGAAAAAACTAGCATTAACATTAAGGCTACAGCTTTAATTTATTTGGATAAACATAATAGTCCTCATTTTGGCATTTAGACAATGGGAAGGCATCCAAGAATCCAATATTACAGTACCCACCAAAAATATACTTTTTTTGTTTGACCAGGAAACTATTTAGGCTAAAGGCTATATGAAGACACTTGTGCAGCTTGTAGGCCTATTCATGGGTTTCACCAGGTCCCTTTCCACAGGTGTATAACATTAAGCACCATGATTATGAATGCAGACTGCATGGTGCTTGATTAATACACCTGTGGAAAGGGACCTGATGAAACCCATGAATAAAGCAGAGGCCTAGTGTTTGTTTGCTGTAGGATAGAGTCTAAAAGACAATATTGTGACTATTAATAGCCGTTTTGAAAGCATAAGTATATTTTTTTCCGACAGCTGACATGGAACGTTATTAACCGGTTCTGGAACAATATTTTTTGTTCTAACCGGTCCGGGAACGTCAATTTTAGGGTGGGAACCAAAACCGGAAACGTTAAAATACTGTTTCTGTTCAGAACGAACCAATTGACAAAAAAATCTGGTTCAAAGCCCTGCAGGCAATATGGGGGTGGGGTTGTATAAAATCCCAATGTCCTATTGCAGTGACAGTGTAACTGTACTACAGGATATGTTTTCCTTTGCATGAATGTTAAATTGAGGTTCTGACTCACCATAGTTGTTAAAGATCCCATGGCACTTATCGCAAAGAGTAGGTGGTTCCCTGATTTGCTTTATTTATGTACACATACATAAAGACACACCCACATGCGCACATACACACACATACACACACACAAAAACACACACACACACACTACACATGCACACACACATACATGCACACACACAACACGCACACAAACACATAAACACACATACACACACACACACACACACACATGCACCCACACATACAAACACACCTACATACACAAACATACACATACACAACACGCACACAAACACAAACACACACACTCAAAAAAACACACACACAAAACACATATACACAAAAACAACCACACACTCTGCAGACAATGACAGACAACTCTGCAGACAACTCTGCAGACAACCACACACTCTCAATTACAAACACACAAAAAAGGAACAAAGTAGGAAATGAACACAATTTGACAAGCGTGACTTATTTTTCTGGAAAAAATGTGCTGGACTGGGCGGCGATCATATTTTGTACCGCTCTACATTATCAGTCATAACCAGTGAACCAGTCATAACCTCTCTAAACCTTATTGAAGTTCAACCAAAGATCCTTTAAGTTCAACTAAACTGACTGGTAAAACACCATCATTAAAATGTTCCACAAGTCCAGCCATTATAAAGGATACTGAATAAATAACAACCTTCGTATACATATTGATGCATTTGCTGTTATCTCTTTGAATTCCCTATGGCTAACGCAGGCTCGTGGTCATTTCCGGCAGGTCGCGTGTTGCAAATTGCTCACAGACACAGTGCTGAAATGTGCGCTCAAAAAACTAAATATTTGCTCAGTGCTCAAAAAAATTAGAAGGAACATTGCCTCTAACTCTAATCCTACTATAACCCTAACCCTAACTCTAACCCCAATCCTAACCCTAACTTGTTATGACAAAAACCGAATGTCACTTAATAACAGAAGCGTTATGTCATAAACGTTTATGACTTGTTTATGACACATTCATGACAGTGTCATGTCACTCTTATATCGATACTGTCAGGTAAAGTGTAACCCAACTATTTAATAATATGTTTTCCTGGAATCTGAACTCATATCTGGGTCACTCAGCATGCTCTTGTTTACTGGCAAGCACCAGAAGTCTAAAAGATGCATGATGTGGAAAAGGGGACTCACATCGATTTCTTGAATATTCTCAAAGAGCTGTCTGGCAATGTCTTTGCAGCCGGCATCCACTGCCTCTTGGGGCATCTCACCGTCAGAGAACCAGTCTCGGTCCACACAGTGGGCATAGGCAGCGCTGGGCGTAGCATGATTGATGCGCGTTGTCGTGACAATACCCACTGACTTTCCTGTGAAATAGATCTTGTCTTGTTATTCACACGGACTCAGACTCAAAACAGACTGAATAATTATTCAAATAGATGATATGTCACAGTATGAGAAGTGACTAAAAGAAAAATATGTGAAAACTCAAATTATGACACATACGTTTTGCTAGCAAGCTTGATAAGTATAGCAATTAAAATGTAAAAACAGACAGAAATATTATTATAGCACCTATTTTTAAAGTTCTTTTTCCACTGTAGTTTCATCACTCCTCTGGGCCAACAGCAGTCTTTTGATAATTAAACTCTGGGCCAACTGCTTCCACTCCAGACTTATGCTTGTAAAAACGCATTCATCACAGAAATTTGTAATGATGACAGCTCACACTTTACTTGATGGGTGGGTTCATAACACATTCATAGCAGCTGTCATAAACTGCACATAAAGCATTCATGACTGTTTCATGAGACATGACTCAACATTCATACCAAACCTTTCATGAATGTGGAGGACAGAACGATGACAACTTGTCAAAATAAAAGTCCAACAATCACAAAGCAGCATTGCCGTTTTTTCATCCAAACCTCTTACCTGATCACGTCACATCTGAGTCAATGGGCTACTCTAGTGCCAAAAAGACAGAACATGGTCAAGCAAATCATTTTTGCTTCATAAAAATGTATTTGTTTTATGATGTAACCTTTGCAGATGATTTCTCATCTTTTGCTACTGGGAATGTCCAACCGTTCCAGGTTACACAAATACGGGTCAAACTCAGTGATTACAAATACTTCACAACTTGTATAGTAAAGTGACATTCGATGTAGACTTCATAAGATATTCATGAAATATTTACAAAGGCTGGAGAGATTAAATGAATGGTATCCAGGTTACACAAATATGGGTCAGTTGAATGTAGGCTAGTTTACCTTTGCGATTGTTGGACTTTTATTTTGACAAGTTGTCGTCGTTCTGTCTTCCACATTCATGAAAGGTTTGGTATGAATGTTGAGTCATGTCTCATGAAACAGTCATGAATGCTTTATGTGCAGTTTATGACAGCTGCTATGAATGTGTTATGAACCCACCCGTCAAGTAAAGTGTTACCGCTAACACTATGTGGGCAATCATCACTTGCTATGCTTTCATGGGTCTTTCTCTCCCATGCCTGCCAGATTCTGACAGATAGACCTCAATAGATATCCCTCTCTTGGCTACTTCTGATGGAGGTCCTCTGAGACATTTGGTGCGCCAGATCCAGTGAAGATGCCTGGTGTTTTAGACCTGCAGTCATATGTTTACTATTACGCTCCCTGCTGCTCATTCCTGTCATGTCTCTCATACTAACACATCCTGACTTAGTCCAGTGCAATCAGGCAGAATGTCAAAGTAACCTGTTCCTTGGAAAATACTGTTTGGATGCACTTTGATCGGACACATTTTGGAGGAATGCAAACATATTTTTTTCCCCCATCGTCTTTCAGGCCGGTTAATGAGAGTCTGATTCCAAACACATTTCTCAGTCCAAGGCACGCTGTTACGCTAATCTCTCACCTATTCCTGTGAGATTTCCAAACAGTGAAATAATCTTTTTTCCTTTTTTTTTCAAAACAAGTGATCAACTTCCTGTGGAATAAATCATTCATGTGAGGTGTTGGGATGAATGCTAATTATTTCCTGAGTCCCCTGGCAACAGCTTCGATTTTTCAAAAAAGTTGTTCCTTCAAGATAATTTGCTTACTTAAACAGAAAAATGGATGACTCCCTCTCTTTCCACTAATTCTACTGCAACATCCCGTCATATGTCCCATCTTAGATATGCGTCAGTTTATATCACACTTTATTATATATTTTATATACAGTATATTTATAGTGGATGGAATCCACTATCTTGAAATCTCCTTTCTTCTTCTTCTTCTTCTTATTATAACCTTTTCTTTTTACCTTTTCAAGAATGAATGCGACTCTAACCGCTTAACGTACAGACATGTTGAAATAACCGTTGTGTAGGTCTGGAGTTGGACAAGAGATCTTCTTAAAAGTTTATACTTTTTGAGAAATAGGGGATTAAAAATGTCAAAAAGCTCATTTTTCCCCCATAGACTTGTATGGCTGTGATGTCATAATGGCCTAAAGCCTGCTGCGCTCGTTAAGCTCCCAGAGAAGTTCCCGGGCTAATCAGAACACTAGCACAGGTGTCACCTGTGAAACTGTCTCAGCTTCTAATGCATACAATCTGGTGCTCCCTAAAACTACACATTCTGTTTAAGTGTTTCCCGTGTGTCAAAATAAAAGTCACAGCCATATCTCATGCTTTGCGCATTATATCTCCAGAACGGTTTGACGCATATGCTTCAAATTTGGTAAAAGTGTTTTTATGGACTCAAAGATGAAGTGAGTTGATGTTGGAGGTCAAAGGTCAAAGGTCAAGTCAATGAACACTCTGAGTGTGATATCTCAAGAATGCCTTGACATACAAGCCTGAAATTTGGTATGATTATTTGTATGGATTCAAAGAAGAAGTAAATTGATGTTGGATGTCAAAGGTCAAATGTCAAGGTCAAAAACACCTTGAGTGTTATATCTCAAGAACGCCTTGACACACAAGGTCTTTTGGTACGAGGATTTGTATGAACTCAAAGATGTCCATCTGCTATTGTAATTCCTCTGGCATTACATTCTAGTTTTATATACACTTTCTCTCCCTCTCACACACAGGGGCTTCTGAGCATGGGGTTGTCTCACCTGCGTCCTTGGCCCATCTGAGGATGGAGGTGACCTCGTTTCCTTGAGTGGTGTTGCACTGTGACCTCACGGCAGCTGCGCTGACCCCCAGCGTGCCCTCGTTGGCCTTGACACCGCAGAGGTAGGCTGTGGCAGTGCCCGCACTGTCTGGTACCTGGGCATCAGTGTTGTAGGTCTGCAGAGTGGAGGTGTCAAAACAAGCAGGTATGTATAAGTGCTTTGTCTTAGTGTAGTGGTTTTGTATGTCTGCAAGGATCAGGGGTAAAGACACAGACACAGACACACAGACACGTGCGTGCATGTGTGTTTGTGTGTGTGTGTGCACGTGCATGCATGTGTGTATGTTTGTGTGTGTGCGTGTGTTTGAGTGTGCATGCGTGTGTGTGTGTGTGTGTGTGTGTGTGTGTGTGTGTGTGTATTAGTGAAGCCAAAGCAGCCAGAAGGATTAGTGCCCTCACATTGACAGGGCATGCATGGAATGTCCGGAGCGCAAGTGGAATTTGTGTGTGTGGTGTATGGTGTGAGTGTGTGTGTGTGTGTGTGTGTGTGTGTGTGTGTGTGTGTGTGTGTGTGTGTGTGTGTGTGTGACACATTTACTATGTTCATCATTGAATAGATCACTTCTGTATTCTGACCCAAGTTGACAATTGCATAACAGATCCTGCTTCCCAAATCATGTAATGATCTATCCACTGAATCCACAACAACCATAAGCTGCTCATTCATGCCATCCCAGTTTGAGTGTAAAGTCTCCCGCCTCAGTGAGCCATTTAGTCACTTCATGGCAGGATTATGGGCACAAAAAGACTGGCACGGCAGGATGGCCAAAGCTGCAGCGGGCCCAGACCTTGGACAGCGCCACGTAGGGGAATTTGTCCATTTCCATCCGGTACTCTTCCCCGCTCTGGCCATTCAGCTGGCCTTTGAGGATCCGTGCTGCTGTCACAGTAGAAATTCCCATTCCTGTGAGACACACACACACACACACACACACACACACACACACACACACACACACACACATCCACACACACACACACACACACACACACACACACACACACACACACACACACATACTGTTACTGTATATGGGAAGCTGAGAAGCTGCCTTGTCACCTGCTCTCGTCACTGCAGTTATTTCCAAGGGTAATTCAGTGCTGCAAGGATACTGACATAACAACCTTATCCTTGACTGGCATGCTTACACAACATTGTTGCTAACTGCAAACTTGCTGTAGAAGCTGTACATTCATACAAGTCCTATCAGAGGGGGCACTCATTCAAAGATTAGAATTATGTGAGGCTGCAAATACTTCAATACAATCTCAGGGTTATTCCAACAAATGTATGCTTTCATTACATTTGTAAATGTACTAGTGCAGTGATGCAGTGAACATTCAAACATGCTATTCCTGTAGAAAACCTGTAGTCCAATTACATAGGCCTGCAGCCAGGCCTGCTTTACAAATAGGATTATAGGGAAAAACATAATTCCAGCTATAAGCATTCAATAATGAATACTGAATATATTATAATATAATAAATGTACAGTGAGCAGAATTTAATCATGACTGCATGTGACATTTTTTACAGATAAAAATTACATACGGTAAGCCTAACAGCTGTTTTGAGTCAAGGCTATATGTTTAGCCTATTGAATAACTTGAAAGAGAAGACAAACCATTTTGTGGAATGATGCATCATCATATGAAATTTGCAACGACGTGAAAACAATCTCTGGTAGCCTATTAGTGACATCACGCTCTGTCTGCCATTCGTTGTCTTTAGCTGATCATGCTTGCATGTGTGGTATTCTGAAACGTCCTTAAATTCGGGACCATTATAGCTCGTTTTAATTTGGGACCTTGCAGTCGGAATTGTTGTTTGTTTATTCAAAGTCTAAAGACAGTCCAAATTAGCCTGGGCTATTTGAAGTGTCAGTTGCACATAATGTTTTATGTTGTTTTGAATAGCCACTGCATACCTGTGTTTGTTGGCATGTTGTTGCATCCAGCAAGCCGCATGAGGTCAGACATGATAATCACTCACACATCTTCCACTCGCTTAACTTTTTACCTGCAGATTCAGTTCTGCCAAAGGCTTGCTTATCCTCTGTTATCCTACAGTGCTGTGTGAGTGAGAGGGGGAGTGGCTAGAGTGGCAAAAGCCAATGTGTACAACTTTTCCGATATATTTAACAATATCTTTTAGATTTCTTAGCCAAACAATGTCAAACTTGGCAGTGCACCTACTCATGCCCTTAGTAAGACACCAGCCAAAATTGAAATCAATCGGACGAATGGTTTGACAGATATGCGAATAACACAAAAACACACTGACGGGGGAGTGGCTACAGTAGAGCAAGACATCTGCCAAGTCTGAAATCAATCGGATAAGCAGTTGACCAGATTTGTGGTCAACACACACACACACACACACACACACACACACACACACAGACAGACAGACGTTTCTGTCATTTATAGATAGATACAGTATAAGCAACGAGTCATGCCTAGAATAATGTGTCTCGACACAGAAGTGCTTTGATGAAAAAGAAATTCGTTTTCAAAGTACTTCATCACTATAAACATTATCAGGCAATGTTTAAAAATTGCCCACTTAACACATTTATAGGGGCTCAGAGTAGCATCGTTGGTGGTAAACAAAACCCCTCTTGGTTAGCATCTGCTCAACTGACATGCCTGTCAAATGTAGTCATGCGGAAAAGGCAACAGCAAATACTGAAAAATGCATGACAGGCTAACACATGACTTTGATACTTAAGCCCTCACCTCAGCTAACTGCAGCGAAATCACACAACATGAGTTTGCGAACACAAATGTTATCAGTGACCCACATTTTTAAATGCCAGAGTTAGCGCTGATAGTTGACTAATTTGATGAAAACTCACTCTCATTGTCACTCAACACAGCTTAACAGCCTGGCGGCGATTCTACCGAGACCTTGTAAACTGACTTTTACGCTTTACATTCTACACTCTCAGAGCCTAGCTGCTGAAACTAATGAGGAATTCTCTATAGAGATCATGTATTGTACATAGAAATGAGTACGCTACGCAGGGCAAGTATGGTGTGCTGTTTGCTATGCTATTACCATCCATTATATTATATTATATGATATTACTATCCATTTAGAAAACATCACTGTGTTTAGAGAGACAGATGTGCATACCATCCCCGAGGAAGAGGATGATGTTCTTGGCCACCTTCGTGTTGAGCTCCTGGAGCTGCAGGGCTTGCTTCAGTGTGCGCTGTGCCCATGTGTTCCAGTACGCTGGGTTCTTCTCTTCGTCTGTTATACAGAGTGCACACACACACACACACACACGGACACACACATGAACACACACACACATATACAAACACACACACACACACACACACACATCCATGTGCATGTGCCCACACACAAACATATTTAGGACATATCCCCGAGCATACTTAAAGGAGGGGGGCATGAAAATGAAGATAAGAATGCAGACCTTATTTCTTATCCTGTCATGCATGTACTGCATAAGCCTCTTAAAAACCCATCACAACCACAACCCCCACCTCAATTGCATGTTCAAATAGTGTTATGCATTTCCTTTCCATAAGACAACCTAATCTCCTCAAAACAATCACTTCACTTCCTAACAAAGCTTAATGTAGAGTATAAGTGATCTTACTGCATTGTGGCAACCCAAGGGATCTTTTCTTTCAATATCATTAGACTTTCTTTCAATATCATGAAAATCAAAAATGTATTCTATAATAATGATGAGCAAAAAGGGTAACACTGAGCAAAAAAGGGTAACACTTCCTTTGAACCTTGTGTTATAAAACCTTAGACAACAATATGCAATAACATGCATCACATATCTTGTCATAGGTTGTCAATGACATGGATTTCCCCTTGAATTTCAATGACATGGACTTTGCTTGAATTTCCCCTTGGGGATCAATAAAGTATCTGTCTATCTATCTATCTATCTATCTGGATAGAACACAGAGCTGTGTCATGTAACCATTACCCATCATTTCTTTTCAGGACGGGGTTACAGTACTATTATGCAAAAAGCTTCAAGAATACCTTTACACAAAACCAATGATGCTGAAAAACATAAGTGCCATTCTCAGCATGTGTTATGTAAGTAATATGATGTCCTGTGAAGTCCTCACAAAGGGCCAGTGACAGGTGTTGTTAAATTGCATGGGCGCCCTTTAATCGAGACATGACTTACCAGGAATATTTTTTTTCCCTAGGCAATGGACACCCAGGGCTATGAGGGAGCAGAGGAGCAGATTCCTCACCAGCATGGTGCAAACATTCCGATGTGCCATTGTCTCACAAGGCAACTGTCACATTCCACAACCCAAGGAAAGGAGAGTCCCAAGCTTGTCCTGAGCAAAAAAAAAAAGTCAACAGAAGTCTGTCATTCTGTAAGGAACAGGTTTATTCATGTTTAATGTTTGTCCCAATGAGTGTACACAGGGATTATCATACATAGTAACTACAGTGTATGTCCTAAGGAGTGAGAGCAGTAGGTTTCCTGTTAGGGGACATTAGCTTGGCTTCTCATCATCAATTTACATCAGCAAAAACGGTTTAAGCAATCATGGCTTCCACCCAAACGGGCTGCAGTCTTAAAATGTATTTGTATCATGTTACAAGTCTCTCTCGTGGTCTACAGTAAAAGGAAACAGAGACTCAATGACTTCCCATACTGAGTAGGAGAAATTGATTGTCTGGTAAGACAGTCTCTGTTGTGGCGGGAACCCTCTGGGTGTCTCCCCAGAGAGAGAGTGGGGCTCTTGTGTGTGTGTGTGTGTGTGGGGGGGGGGGGGGTACATGCGCTAAGCTGCTCTCACCTCCTCCAAGGTCACTTTAATGGGATTGAGTGCCACAGCGGAGAGCTTTAACAGGCCTGACAAAGCCGATTAAGTGGACACCTCCACCCAGTAGGGAAAAAGGTCCTTCAAACTTTTGGTTCCCACAGCATTGTCTACAGACATTTTATTCCCAACTCATCACAACTAGGGCAACCTCTTGAAAGATCATAAAACAGATAATAGAACTCAGTTATAAATAATCCTATTAGAGCTGTATAATACGTGGATGGGGGAATGAGGAGGAAAAAAATCTATTCATGCAATAAATGTGACATATTTCTTCGCTATAAGCTTGTTAAAAATTCCTCTGCTGGTCCATTTTCAGACATCTTTTAGACGAGAGAACCTTCTCAGCCAGTACTTCTTCCCACACATCACTACTTCACATAGCCTAGTTTCAATTTACTCCACAGTAAGCTTCAGTGAACATGCCAGAAAGAGTGATGCCCATAGGACTCCTGATCCTTGACATGACACAGCCACAGATCTTCTATACGGAACGCTACTTACATCTCTAAAAAACGTACAGCTAACCACATGTTGAACTACATCATAGTGCTTAAAGTTTGTGTATGTTTAAAAGAAAAAGGCTAATGGTTAATCCCTTGTCCAGCTATTACCGAGCCAACGCTGGCGCTCATGCTCAGAAGCGTTGGGGAGTTCCGACGGGCAGAATGCTGGAGGCCAGTCTGCAGGTGAAGAAACAGAGCAGCGCCAACACGATGAGGAGCAACAGGCCTGACGCAAGGGTGGTCAGCACCACAGAACCAGTCTCTTCTGACATGTCGGCCCAAAACCACCAGGCTCCTCTAAATAGCGGGTGGCAGGTCTAAATGAATCAATCTGGTCAACAGGATGGTCAGTCCAGACGAAATGCTCCTTCCGAAAAACAGCCGTCTGTTTGACCTGGTACACCAGCTGGAGGGTGTGGGGACGGGGTGGGGGCAGACTCAACAGGGGTGTGTCCAATGAGGTACTTCCTCCAAGCAGGTGTTGTCCCGCTGATAAGGTTGAGTCCAAATTTCAGGCAGAAGAAAAAACAGTGCAGCTCCCAAAGGCACAGCACTCCCTCATCCCCCTTAGAGCCAGAGCCATCCAGGGCATGCAGACAGCACAAATCGATACCCTGAGAGTGGACTGGTCTCCCTCTAATCAGTCAGCGAGAGGTGCATTTGCCCCCTGTGGGCCTGCGGCTGATTGGGAGACGGAGGATTAAGACTTAACACCATCCCTGCCTGTCACAAACAGGCTCTCACATCTTCGGCCAGCAGAGTGTGTGTGTGTGTGTGTGTGTGTGTCTGAGTGTCATGCTGACCTCAGATATACTACACAGCAGTGGATACACAAGATGTGTTGCAGACGGATCCGGACGCTGTCCACCCTAATCTAACCACAGGAAGCATGCCTTGAGCCTTCCTTTAACTCTGAACAGTGTGTGACAAGAGAGTTTGTACACAGGCTATCAGAGACTGTTTATTTGCAATTTTGGCGCAACTGAGAGTGCACCCTGTTCTCACAACCACATTTCTGTTATGCATCAGCGTCTCTGACAAAAAGAAACAAGAAATCTGGGTGGTATCGTGAAATGGCAATAAACTTTTTCAAACAAAGAGTGATAAACGGAAATCAACCCAAAATAGACATGGTGAGAAAAGACAGCTCCTGTGGATATGTCAGCATGAATCTCAGCATTAACAGCATCGATGCAGTTACAGTGGTGACAATTAAGTCAGTGAGAGGAAGCCATTGTGTGATTGCCCAGAAGAGGCTTGTTCTGGTAGAACTCCTCCCCAGGAATGTGTGTTAAGCATATGGATTTGAAAATTAACACACAAAATCAACGAGGCAAACTGATGAAGGATATGAGGTGGCCCAAAGTAAAAAATCTATAAGTTCACAAATCTAGAGCGGTTGAATGAATCTGAGACAACCAAAATATTGACACTCCCCATCTGTGCACAACGTTGTTCACCCCAGCTATCAAAACGCTGCCTCAGCCCCTCATTGCAAACAAAGGACATTCCAAGAGCTTTGCTGCCTATGCCCAATGCTGCCCTGGGGCATCTCAGGCCTTTCAGCGTTCCTCCCTATGTGTAACAGTGCTGGGGTGTGTTTCCCAAAACCATAGTTGCTAACCTGTTAGACAAGTTGGTTGGCAATGGGAAATTGCATTGCAGCCAACAAAGTTGCTAACTTGCTATGGTTTTGGGAAACGTGCCCCAGATCAATTGAGATGGCGAACGATTGAAATAAATAGCTCACTTTCACTTAGCAGCCAATAAAATTATTTCACTGACAGCCATCAGTGACAAAACACTAAGTGAAAGATAAGTTCTAAAACCCTCTGCCTGACAGAAAGACTGTAAGTTCCATATTTTTGTCCCCACAAAGGTTTCTCACTTCCTACTTTGTCCATTATTTTTTCTTCTTCTGTTATCAATTAATATTTTTATTATTATTCTCCTATTTCAAATTCAGTGAAAGACGTGTTTTGTACCCACACCAGACCAATGAATCAAGCATAACTCAAAAGAACATTCTGGAGGGGGTTCAGGAAACACATTTTCTGAAAGTCTGTGAAAAACAATCTGTTGCTTTGTGATATAAAGGCAATAGTAGCAATGGCCTAAAGATAGATTTTAAGACAGTTGAAGAACTGGCTGTCTGCAAAAAGGCGAAGCACACTAAATTACCACTCCTCAACATAATTTAATCAATTATAATCAATAATAATCAATTCTCACAGAGAAACGTGCACTCTAAACTGTCAGAAAAACTTGCCCTGTCAACCAGTTTTCTATATTGAAGTACTCAAAAATGGTCTGTTGTCTGCAATTATAGATTCATGACATGCTTGGAGGCTGAACCATTGAAGAGGGTGCTGTCAGCCCTTTAAGGAACCAGGATAGTAGTGATGTTGTGAAAAGGGTTTTTGCCCTTAAAACACTTTTTTAGGCTATGAAAAGGGCCAATTTTTTTTTTAAAAAGGGCATCATGTCCAAATGCACTGCCATTCACACACATTCGTATCTCAGGGTGAAAAGGGTTATTCTATCCTATCTATTTGCCTTTATGTGTTATGCATAAAGGGACTGAGAGAGAGAGAGAAAGAGAGAGAGAGAGAAGATCCTGTGAACCAACTGTGTATCAATCGCATATGCCTACTTGGAAAGGAACACCCACATTTTCAAAACTGTGCACAATGTGATTGCACTCTAAATAGAACATTTCTATTGAATCTTACATAGGAACCTAGAAGGTTAATATTGCTAGAGTAGTGTACGTAGTAGTACAACAGAAATCTTACATCACCCTCACCTATACAGCATATTGCACATTGTTTTCATGTCTAACTTTTCTTCAGTTGACCAATCGTCTCTAATAAAGACCAACCACCACTGCACAATAAATTCCACCACTTTACAATGCTGCACTGCCACCTCCCTCCTTGGCTCAGCTGGAGGAAATGCACCTCAGTCGACCAATAACCTGGTATAGAAGCTATCATTCCACAATGGCACGATGCCAGCCCCCTCTTCTCCTTAGCTCAGCAGGAGAATTTTAACTTGCAAGTGAGGTCAGCCTCTTTTAGCTCTATGGCTCAGTCTGTGAACTAGTCGTTTTCAACCGAACACTGCTGCAGACTAAACGGAATAGGCTATATGTCCAAAGTAATACAAAGTGAAACATCTCAAGCGAATACAATTTGAACTGTTTAGTTGTTTGGTAGTAGCCTAATTATTTCGGTTCGGTTTCGTGCGATTTCTGATTTCACGTTTACTCTATTAAAGGCAAACAGCACGAGCACAAATCAAGTTAATATGGATTCAGAGAAAAAGAAGAAACACAGAGACCCCAGTGGCCCTGGCCACCATGATACCATTTGAAAACATCGTCAACATGTAGAACCGAGAGAGAGAGAGAGCTCTAGGTTTAAATGGCATCTCCAGTCTTCCACTACGAATAAATTATGCTTAAAGTATGAGCATTTAAGACAACAGCACACATTGTTTGCAGCCAGAAGGACTGATGTCGGAAGTGTCTCGAGGACAGGTGGCCACCCTAAATTGTATCTCAAAGACAACAACGCGACTGACAACAATGTCCCATTGAACTGCAGCACTCCCTGTCCGATGCCAATAGCTTAACAATCTTGTGATCAAGTGACAACGAGAACTTTAACGAACTACAAAGGTCATTTCTTGATACAGGCAACAGAGAAATGTGATTCCCTTGCTTAATTCATTTAGAATAACGTTGTTTAGCTTTTATCTGCCGTGGTAATTAGGCTACCGTACACTACCCTGATTAATTTACCCTGACAACTTTGAATTAGGCTGCTTTGGCAGCTGACCTCACTGGCGGCTTTCTAAAATCCATTAAACCACACTGAAAACATTCGCGTAAAGCAGCCTCGCCAAAAGAAAGCGACGCGCTTTTGCAGTCCTCCAAAATAATCAGTAAGGACCCATTATCCTTTAATAAAGGCCCGTCAAACAATTGCTTTGGTTTCCACAACCACCATAGTATTCATGCGTGCTGAAATCAAATCTGTTGTCAGTGCCGGGCTACTTCGTGGTTGGAAACGAGTAACACGTGAAATGTGAAGACTCAGTTACTTTGCATCTTGCCGGTGCTACAGTAATTCGTGGTCATTTCACCAACACATAGCATGCATTATCATTAACTTTTTTATAAAATGTATATATTGTATTAGAAAACCTTACTGAAACCTAAACAGTTTATCTGTGTTACATGTTAACATTTAATTACCTACTCACCGGTGCGCTTTTACGCTCCTGCAAGCAGTCTCTTCAGAAGTGATATAGGGGTAACCACACACTCTGCGTTCCTCGCGTGTCTCTTGCCAATGCTTTTATAGCGCTTGTAGCCCTCATTGCCACACTGACGGAACATAGCGGTCATGGGGACTCACAATGGCGAAGCTCTACCAGAAAGTAAACCGTTATTTGAACCGCGAGCTCCTCCTTGCGAGCTATCGGTGGACTGAGCAGGCAGTTTCCCTAAAATAAACACAAAAGGCGCAGTGGAAATTAAAACTTCCGCTGTCGGAATCTTCAATGGTTTTAGGAAAATCAATAAGTTATGCTACTATACACGAAATTATTCATACATCCACAACTGGCCAAATCCATGTTAGGCTTTGTCATTAATATCCACACGATGTCACTGCAGACCTCTTTTGACATACAGTAAAACCTTGGATTGAACTTCATACCCAACCAAAACTATCACTCTTGGACGCGTTATCGCATCGTTGGTCAACAACCGTACTGGGTCTTTTGCACTGCATGGACTTTTTGCAGTTCCTTGAACCTTTTGAGAAACGACCCATTTTTTCGCGCATTCGGACAGCATGGAACTGAGGACAATCGAGTTACTCCGCTCCAACCCCAGTTGCTATAGCCTAACTAGTTTAAACTTTAATATGTGTTGAAATTTACTCTGTCTATTCGTTGAGCAACGATTTGAGGAAATGGTCCCCTGCCAAGTTTAAACTCAAAGTCCAACAACTTCGCCATACCATAACAGCATATGGGAAAACCAGGCCCAAGGAGCTGCCTAATAAATGTATTCCCATGCATTGCATGCCATCCTATTTCTTTGCAGATTTCTTCTTAAATGCTCTTTAATCCCTCTTAATTTAGGGTATAAATAGTAGGCCCTATAGACCGATATGAGACCGTATTGCACGCACAGCCACCAGTGTTGGGAGTAATGCAAAAAAAAAAAGTAATCTAATTACAGTAATGCATTGCTTTTTGCTGTAATGCAGTAATGTAAGGCATTACCAATACAATTTCAGTAATATTTTACTTGGTACAATTCTCTGTAACTGAAGTTACTTTGCTTTTTAATCCAAAATTGAGAAATGCTCAATTGGCACCAGAGAAGATTATCCAAGAATTAAAAAAAAGTCATCTATGCTGGTCCTGGAATTTGATTGCCTTGTTTAGATGACTGTAGAAAGGGAATTTGAGTTATCTCTGCCATTCATGCAACAGATCTAACATGGTTAGGCTACTTCTCATTTCAAGCAGTGAGAATAACTAAAATGTTGCTTTTACAGACAAAGATCGTAGCCATTATTCTCAAACTATTTGCATTAAGTCTACACCACTGTAAGTGGAAGGAAAGGCAACCAGCAATGATGAGAACCATTTAAAGTCAACATACAATTTCACTATGGCTATATTTTACTATATTAAGTTGTGAGTGACCTTTGGCCTTTGGGGCCTACCTACATTGTCCCATGAGCCATTACTGCAACCATTATATTGTTCTTTTGTTAGCCTTAAGCCAGTCATTATGCCATACCACATCATCTCCTGCCGGGTAATGAGCTGCATTGAACACATGAAGATCTATTGAGAACACCAAATCCATATTTCCTGTTATTTTGGTGAAAGTAATGTAAACGTAGTGTAATGCCTTACAATTCAAAGACAATAATATTGTAATGTAACAAATTACTTTGAGATGACAGTAACAACTAATAAATAATGCATTACACTTTTGAAGTAACTTGCTCAACACTGACAGCCACACAAGCCACACAAATGAAACGGGGCATGGGGGAAAGGCATTGAGCTGTGGTGGGAATCCTGCATAAAAAACTGGGGGGGATCACAAACTAGCAATCCTGTTAAGACTATTACTGCCATAATCTAGTGGTTTTACCTATGGGCTTAGTTTTTATGTGTAGCTCTTATGGGAAGCCTGGCTGACAGGGCTAAACTCAAAAGTAGGCCATTTGTTAGTCTACAACTCAGAATTATCAGAGTGGTTCTTAGTGTTTGAGGAAACCATCTAGACCTATATGTAGTTTACTGCAGACCAAGGTCAAAGATTAGAAGCATTTAGGCTACCCTATTATTATGGGCATCGCGTCTTTAGGCCTGCAACTGGATACACGTTAGCCTTGGTGCCATTCCGAACTTAGTCTCGCCCACAACATTCTGACTAGAATTGAGTATGACTGCATCAGGCTAGATACACGTGTGAGCTACATACACTCAGATTCAGATTGGTTTTGTACTGATATTTTCAGATTTTCACTCGGTGCCTGCTGCACAGGGATGTTGTCTGAAGCATCATTATTGTCTTTGGTTGTGAGTTAATTTTTGAGAGTAGGGCCTAGCCTAGGCTACAACAATATAATCAAGCACCCTATTCTTTCAGACTAGAGGGCCACATTTTTCTGGAGCTGAATCTGATCTGTAGCATTTTCAATTGTAAGGGAAAAGTTATGTGGAAGAAAATGTAAAAAGTGTAGGCCTATAGCCTAACTGTGGCTCAGAAGTGCTCACATCACTGGACAGCAAAGGGCAAGCCTTCGGCTGGACCAATCGAGTGAGGGGTACTTTTCAGTATTTTAATGGTTAAAGTAAATCTTAGTGGTTCCGCCCATTTCTCAGAGACATTGGGTAAATTTTCAGAAGCACCACCCCTCTTGTTATGCTATTGGTGTACAGTAGTTACTATAATAATCTCTTCTGCAATCGAACAGTTATAGCACTTCCCACGTACAGAGCGTCCCGAGGCAAAATACTGTTTCTTTAAAATCTGGCCGCACTGTGGTAACTCATCGCAGTGCTGTTAGTCCGTTAACAGGTCACAGAAAAAGCTAAACGGAAATCATGGTAAGAAGTTTACTTTTTAATAGTTTTTTGTCGCAGTGTGAATGTTGCTTGAACGTAGTGTACAAAGTGCTGATGGTCAAAGAACAAATCAACAACACGCTGGCAGCCTAGACACACACACGGGGCTCAAACGTCACGTTGTCAGAAGTCTGTGATGCTTTGATGACTAGAGTATGGTCAACAGTGGCTCATGGTATCGCTTATAGTCCACAAACATAAAGGCTCTGCCTCAATGTAGCCTATTTGAAATGCTATTTAGGGAGATAGGCTACAAATGTGACACATTTCACACTGACGTTTCAAACACCTCGTGGGGACGTCGCACTGTCTTGTGTAGTGACCGTATGCAAGACGTCCTTGATATTTTGTCTGTCTTTAAATGCGTTTAAACACGTAATGTTCTAATAATGAATAATAAAAAAAACATAGCATAGTGTGTTCTGCAATCAGAAAATAATTGCCCAATGATAATCCCAGCGCTGAGTCTTTGCCAGCTGATTTCTTTGCCTCGCATCAGTTACTCATTACCTCAATCAGGAAGGAGCTTAAAGTCATGGACACAGGCAATCTCTCGCGCCCTGGCAATAAATAAACACTGTGTCATAACAAAACGATTGACCCTCCAACTGTAAATTATACTGAAATCATGTGTCTGACAGGCTTCCTGCTGATTTCGTGCGAATGGATGTGAAGATCCACGAGTTGGATGTGTGTACGACTGCATGACAACTTAAGTTTTATTGTTATATGCGCAATTCATGCAGATAGTAGGCCTACCTCTTACAACACAAACTCTGAATTTGTCGAGGTTTAACCAATATCCGGAAATCGCATGGAGAGGCATGACCATATGACTGATCAGCTCAATACTTCCAAATTCCCTGTCACGCCACCCATTTCCTTTGAAAGTACGCTACTGCTTGCTGTGAGGTTAGTGTCAGAGGAGGAAGGGAGTTCCGTAGTATCCGAGGCCCCTTTATACATTTACCCAAAAGTAACAATTACTTTCGGCGGCGGAATATGTGTAGACGACTGCCATGTTTGCGTTAACTAACACTATACATTTCTATGGGAGATTCTTTGAGTGTGTCTCCTCATTAGAATGTCTCTAGTTCAGGGAGCCAAACATTATGATTTCTGTTAGAAGAATTATGCCAAAAAGAATAATACATTCCACAAATATAATAAGGAATCAAAAATGAATATGTGATGATGTAAGTCTGGTATTTTTCTGTTAGATAGGCCTATCTCTACCTCTGATGAGGAATAAATGAAACATTCTAGAATTTGTTCTTTGGATTTCTGGAGGATTCTTCTTTTCTCCCTTTCTTTCTTTTTCCAAATTTAGTGCTTGGTATGAAGCTCGTCTTACGTCACAGGTCATGACCTCAGATCTGTAGTCCCAGCCAGGCCCTTGATATCAATGACTTTGGTGGGGCTATTTCCTATTTATCACAGTGTAGAGGTTATTGAGTTCCCATGAAGTCCCGTGGTACATAGTGATGCATATTCATTGAATGATGAAATAAAATGGCAGCTGAACGATTAAGAATAACTGTATGTAAATTGTGAGATGTTTTTGGTACTGGGACTTCTGGAAGGCACTGATGTGATATCCACACATTGCACACAGACAACACTACCAGCATCACCATCAGTTATTTTCGTGGCATGCTAGGAATTTGTCCCCAGAGTTAACCAGAAACTTTTATAACCCCGAAAGATTTGCTAACCGACACATGGCCTAAGTATGGCATCTGATATTGTGGCTAACCAGCCAACAACAGCATGTTTGAGCATAGCAGCCGTGGAATAAGCTTGCCTTGCAGGTGTGAGGGATGATAGGATATACTTTTGTTTTGACTCTGTTTTGAGGAGGTCTTGAAAGTTTTGGCTGGAGGGCTGGTTTCCGTTTGTTCCACTGCTGTTATCTTTCACATTGAGGACATTCGCAGTGTAGCAGTTTACATGTTAGTATGAATACACTCTGATAAAAGTAGTTTAAAGTACTATATAGTAATTTCCCCATCGTTAAAAAGAACTGTATAATTCATATTTAACGACTCATTAAAGAAATCATTGTGGTCTGTTAATAGATTTGCTGTTCTCTCCAAACATAAGACTCGTTTGAAGGCCAGTCTTTTTTGACGACAACCAAAGATATCTGCAAGTCTATTTCCCCCAGGGCTAATAAACAAGAGGCTACTGTCCATGGAAGTAGGCCATTACCCCACGGCCACAACTCCTGTGACTCAGCTGTGACCACAGACCACAGTAAAGATTCCGTTTTAGCTCTTGTTCTCACAAACACCAAACACGCACAAACACCCAAACACGTTGTATACCCGCGGTCACAAACAAACTCCTGTGTCCCATGAGAATGCCACCTCACCACAAATAATTGACTGGTTTACAGGATCAGTGACGACTTACTGACGCATAGTTGTGGTTTTAAGCCTCGCTGGCGGGCAGAGGCCCCAAACTGTTCCAAGAATCCTGGAATATTGACTGCTGCTTACGGAGCCGCTGGCATGGGTGAGGTGCCAGATCCAGGAATGACGCCCAGAATAAATCCATCCTCACCTCTGCATGGCCAAGCCGAGCGGCACCGCCGGGCACGAGTCACGACCGTGTCTCAGGGACTGGAAAAGTGGTCTGCTTGGCTGAAGGCCCCACACACACACACACACACACAATGATGCCACTCCAACAGGATACAGGGGGATGTTACTCTGCTGTTCTGATTCATGACCCAGTTCAGCCTCCCCTAGCCACTGACACATGTCGGGTGGAAGGCCGTTGGCATTCCCCAACTACACCCACACACCCCCTCCCTAGTCCTTGCTCGCTCACCTCCACCCCGGGGGGCACAGTGTCTAATGAGAGGGTGTGTGGCAACAAGATTGCCAAACTGCCTCTGCTTACACCAGCACCTCCCCCGGAGCCTCCAGAGGCACATCTGCCAAGGGAGCGCAGCCAGGAAAGTGTCCAGGAATGAGCACGCCTCTCTGGGATGACTGCGCGCCAATATAGGGGGGTGAGCAGTGGGGGCAATGCCAGCGAATACCAAAGCCTTATGGGCTCACAGGCCCTCAAAGACTGCAGAACTGCACTGAGTTCAGTAGAAAGCGGTCATGGGGAACTAGTAGTAGCAAATGGCTGGATGTCCACCCAGGTTCGCTGTTGTCAGTGTTTGGCAATGTTTTTTCAGAGTGTTGTGATTTTCTGTTTTCCCCAGATAGGGTCAAGAGTGCTCACTAACAGTGTTTGGAAAACAGGCCTCTTCTGGTTGATATGCTGCTTAAGCCAACTTTCCTCTCCTTTGCCAGTATGGCCAGTATGATTAATTGTCCTCTAATGAGCAGGCTTTTGCGTTACTTGATACAAAGATGCGCAGACAGCTTGCTTTCAACTCGGGGCCTCGTTCATCGACAGAGAGTTTCAGCAGAGCCAGACAGTTGATACTCGTTCAGGTCGGAGCTCCAGAAAGCGTCCCCATTTCCCATGGTGTTCGGCCTGATGTCAGTCAGCACCTCTCTCTGCTGTCTACTCCGTTCTGTCTCTCATCGGCGGCGCGCTGGTTGTTCACACCCTTACAGTGAGGCTATAGCAGTGGTTCTCAAACTTTTTCCCCACTTTGGAAGCCCCACCTAACCCCATCAACCCGGCAAAATGTTAACTTTACCACGTCCACGTTACATTTCCCATCTCAGTCCGCTGGATCAGATGTTATTTTAATTCATATGTCTGTTTATGACATGTTTCTGTGTGGCTATTTTGTTTTGAATATGATCTTCCCTCCTTGTAAGAGAGGCATTATTAAAGATAGGCACAAAAAAAACTTTTTTTTTCCCCCACTAGTGCCCGCCCCACACTTTGAGATCCACTGGGTTATAGGATGCAAAGGTGTCATGGAGCCCAAACCATCAGCGGCGTATTGGGTTTGTGGGGTAGCATACTGAGTGGTCTGGCAAGAGTCCGATAACACAAACTGTGGTCCGGTGCAGGTCAAGGAGGACATGGAGAGAACGAGGAGGAGGGTGGGAGGATAGAGGGTTATGGGTGGGGGAGGAGGGTAGCAGACAGGACAGCGGTCAGCAGGTCGACGGTACTGACAGTGGCTGCCTGCATGCCCGGGTGAAATGAGGCTGGCGTCTTGGGTTCTGAGGTCCTGGATTCTGGCTCTAGACGCCGGTTCTGGCTCTGTCCCCGGAGAGTGTGGCCGTTGGGGGATTTTGAGGTTCGGAGAGGGCCAGGCCAAACCTAGCACACAGGGGAGATGAGCCAGATATCAACAAGGATGAAGAAAACACACACAAGCAAACCCAAACATACACAGACATACACACATACTGTACACACACAACCAATCTGTATACACACAAAACACATTGTACACACACTTACAGGACACAAACACAAACTCACATATTATGGAAGCATTACAAGAATGCTGTTTGATACGTAAATGCCACGGTTTGACATACTATGGTTTACTAAGCAATAGCTTATATTTTTAAATGACCAAAACTGGAGGCCAAGCCAGCAGTGTAACAGTGGAAAAGGTTTTAAGACAGCCAAGTTATAAGATGATTGAATGTGAATCATGATGTCGGTGTTTACTGGAACACTTCAGAGATACCATAAGTCTGATCTGGCTTCCTGTTGAGTTCACCTATTGGGTATTTTAAGTTTCAATTTCAGTAAGGAAATCAGGCTTTTTTTGTAAATGATAACTCCACCAGGGAGATCCTAAAGAAACATGCAGTTTCCCGTAACTTATTTTATTCACAGAAGGAAATGTTCATGTTGCTCAGGTATGGCGGGAAAGTGTTGTCAGGGTGTTTGTGCTCCCATTGTGTGTGAGTGTGTGTGTGTGTGTGAGTGTGTGTGTGTGTGTGTGTGTGTGTGTGTTTCCCACTACAAGACTAGAAGACTTGCCAAAATTCCAGAATCTTCTTCAATCCCAAAAAATCCCTCTTAAAAGATCTGGATCAAATCCTGTCTTGTAATGCCTTTATGGGTGTTACTCAGAGTTGCTGTGGATCACGGTTGTATAGAAGTTGTAAAAGTGCCAAGATATGTATGTTCCATAAAAGAAGTCAGCAAGAAAGATTTACAACAGCACAACTCTGGGAGGTTCAGATTGGGTAAAGAACAATTGCCTGTCACACACCTATCGGGTAACCGTAACCTGGGCAACAACTGGAAACATATAAGGGGAGTCTCTGAAGGTCCCTGAACCCCGCCTCCTCAGCCTAGAATATCCTTTGGGCAGGACAGAGTGGGCATGCCCTAACCTCTGAACGTTCCCTCCCAGATCTAAATGAAACCACACTCTGGAATGCACACATTCTCTCTCTCTCTCTCTCTCTCTCTCTCTCTCTCTCTCTCTCACACACGCACACACACATGCACTCACACAAACACGCCCCTCATTCTCACTCCCTCATGTAAAGCGCTCCAGTCCTGCCGTCCACCTCCTCCTGTTTCTTCCTGTGTTTTTGTGTGCGTGTGTGCAGCTCCTTCCTCGTTTGGGCTGCTGCTGCTGTTTTCGGGACGGCACGTTCTGAGCGTGAGGACAGTTCTGGGAAGGGGAGTCCTCCACTCCAGGGTTCCACTGCTCGTCTGTTCCACACACCGGAGGGGGTAGAGCTCTAAGCTGGGAAGCCCCTCGACGTATGTGTGTTTGTGTGTGGAGGGGGTGTTTTTTCGGGAGAGGCGATTCCTAGTGGTGCTCCACAGCCGAGTCCAAACCACAGGAGTGGAGAGGGAGAGGGGACGTGGGGGGGGGGGGATTTTGGAGGCTGCAGGGACAGTGTGGGGTGCAGTTTGTGGTCAAGCTTTTGGGGTGAATGAAGGAGAAGGTGTCCGGGCTATGGTGAGCGGAGGACAGACCAGAAAACACACCCCTTAACAACAACGAAGGACTTTGTTGGGATAGCAGAAACACACAGACACATGTGCGCACAGATGGACTCACTCTCTCGTGTCCTGATCACACAGAGAGAGAACCTTCCCAGTATTCTGGACAGATAAACACACACACACACACAGCCACACACCAGGGGCTATCCTGGAGGAGAATGGAAGCACTGAGGGAGTCTATTCTGCATTTGACCTTTCAGATGTCCACCTACAAGCGGGCCACCCTGGACGAGGAGGAGCTGATCGACTCTACCTCGGATGACGTCTATCCCTCGGCAGTCATGCAGGTGAGCAGGCCCACTTTCTCTCTCTCATAATATCGACGGGGATAACCTTAATGACCTGGAGGGGGGGCCGGCCCCACGCGTGTCCAAACACATTCCTCTGCTTGTGTCAATACCATGGCTGTTCTGCATGGTTGCCGACCCGACGTCACACTGGCTGTGTGAAGTCATGAATGTCAATAGGAAATTAACAGTTAGCCTAGTTAGTCAGAGACTGCGCAGGTGACATGGTTGATCCATTGTATAAAACTGTAGTCCTGAGGCATCTGCTTAAAGTTAGGAAATATGTGTGCAATTTTAAAAAAGAAATTCCACTTCTGGAAGAATATAGAAAACAGAGTTTGCTTGTCCGTGAAGTGTTTTAAATTTGCAGATGTATCCATAGGAATGTAAGAAATATTTCTTTGAAGTCGTGCTCCAGTATTGGCCGTAGAAGTCAAAAAGCACAAATCTGTCATGCATTTATGATCAGCAATGGTTTATGGAGAAAACCTTGTCTAAATAAGTAGACTGTATTTGGACTATAACCTATCTCTGCATTGCAATGACTGCCACTACGGAGTGGCATATGGGAGCTCTTAACCAGTCATTTGTGGTAAAGTAAACTGGCCAGTTTGCTGTGTTTCAGATAGTCAAATGTCACTCACTTGTGTAAAGATGGTATGCCAGATAGAACAACGGATTTGCATGGTCTGTGTGCAGCTCAAAGGACGTCCCTATGTGATCCATTCCCTCTCTGCCTTTGAGCTTATTGCATACTTGTTTGCTTGTGTGTCCCTCAGAAACTCATCATTCCAGTTTAATACTAGTTCTAGCTTGCTCTCATTTGTTCTCTCTCCCTTCCTCCCACCTTCCCTCCCTCCTTCTCTCTCTGTCATATATACTGACTCTCTCTTTCTCTCTCTCTTTCACTTGCTTGCTTTATTTCCTCTTCTGAGAACCTCAGCCTCATTACTCTTAAAGCATTTCTAAAATATTTTCCCTGGCTTTGGAAGGGAGTTAAGCGTCCAGAGCGTTTTTGTTATTAAGGCAAATCTTTGGCTTTCTCTCTCTCTCTCTCTCTCTCTCTCTCTCACTCCCTCTCTCTCTGTCTCTGCATCTCCCAGTGCTTTCTTTCCCTCAGGGGAACTCGGAGATATATATATAAAAAAAAAACGCTTTGGGTTTGGCGCACAGATCCCCAAAGAGCGGCGCAGCCTGAGAGAGAGCGTGGGATTTACTTTAACGATCGTAGACTCCATCTTCCCCCGCCGAGCAGAGTGCAAAGAAGACCACATTTGCTTTGACCTTTCCCCTCTTGGGGTTAATGGAGTACTTTCGTCTATCTGGGGTAAATCTGACTTGTGTTACTCAAATTAAGGCTGGTTGACTTGATTCTTTTAAAGTGTTCACTACACCAATTATAAGTGTCAGGGAACCACTTGGAGAAGTAATTGAAAAGTTGGTCATTGAGAAATGTAGCTTCTCATGTTTCTTTTCTTGGTGAAGGAGTGTTATTGAACTAAAATGTGATAGCAATACAGATTGAAAGTGCACAGTAGTGGCATGTGATGTCCTGTTGGCATCCTGTCTAGTCTGACATGCAAAGTACCTGGACTGTATAGAGAGGCACTGTCTTGATTTGCCTTTTTTCCCCTTTGTGGCATAGGCATGGATATAGGAGAAAAGGGAAAAAATATGGACATTCAGAACATTCCAAGTTAAAATACTTAACATAGAAAGATAACTTGTGGTGAGAATAGATAAGTGTTTGCAAAAGGAGTTGGTGCCAACATATGTCTTTTCACTGTAGCATTTTTAAAAGAAAACCAGTTTAAAACCTGACTTGTTAAAACACTGTGGTATGTTTTAGACAGAAAGCCAATTCATCAAGACTTTTTTTTCCTTTTGTCACAGAGACAGGTTGGCTCTGCTGTGTCTCTAAAAACACATTTTCTTTGTGATGAAGACAAGACCGAGATAAGCCAATAAATACTAAGGGACTTTAGCAGTGTGTAGACTTGTAGCACGCCCCATTTCACGTAGAACAAAAGGTGTGATGAAAACATATGATTGCGTTAACAGGAATACCACTAAAGCTCCATACCAACAACCCAACACAAACGTATAAAAAATTAAACTGCAAAACTAAAACAATACTTACTTTTATTCTCTTGAACTCAGTATGACCTACCTGAATAACCATTGCACATTATTATAATCTTACTGGAAGGCTTTGCTTCCATCTTTTGACACCTACTCTCTAAGTGGTTCTCAGCTTACCTGGAGAGATCATATCGATCCCTTAATTTGTTCTTATTATGTTGTCCATGTTAGAACAGATTCCAAAACTGCATTAAGGTTATCCACAACAATTGTCCCATAGCATGCTTACAGATAGTAGTTTGATGTGAAGTTTAAAGATACCTTGTCAACTAACTGAAGGAATGCATGTGTGTGTGTGTATGTGTGTGTGTGTGTGTGTGTGTGTGTGTGTGTGTGTGTGTGTGTGTGTTACCCAGGTGTCACTGAATCGAGGCCCAGGCCCCAAGTGCTGGGCAGAGAGGACGCACATTGAGAGGAGGCTGCTGGTCTTGGTCTGCACCCTGTCCCTTGCCCTCTTCATTAGCCTTCTGACGCTGGGGGTGCACTACCGGGCAGGTAGGTGGCCAGTCTGTTTGTCCCAACGTCACCGTAGAGATGAGGAAGATGTTGGATAAATGTGCTTGGTGCTCTTTGCTGACGCCAAGATAATATTGTGGTATGGTTGTGGAAATATACTGAGTGTAATTCAATTAGGAAAGTTTATGTAAGGGATTTAGCATGCCGGTAGTTTTGTCAGGATGCTTTTGTAAGAAAACCTTCATTGGCCCATTTCTGATTCTTTAAAGAGCCTTCTTGTGTGGCAGTCTATTGATATGGCTCATGTCTACTGGCTAACATTACTATCAATGAGTAAAAAAATGCCTGCTAAATCATCACTGCCCCTGCAATGCCTGTTGCTGTACTTGATGTCATGGTAAGCAGGCTTCCTCTCTTCGTCATCTTAGCATCATCATCCTATGATGGTTAGTACATAAAATAAATCCCACCTCTGTCAAAGGACAAAAACATATTAATATACCACAGTCTCATATCATTTAGTCTGATCTAAATCTGTATATTTGGGTGTGCGCTGACTGGCTCCCTCCATTCAGCTGATAAGGGTCCTGATGGTATCAGTCCAAGGATCAAAAGATTAATTTCCCAGGAACTGGTGGGTACCTGGTAAGGTCTGTGCGCACATCACAGAACACCACCAGCTGTTTCAGATGGAACGATACCGGCGCAATGCAAATTTCAAAGCTTGAATTTCCTCCAATGTTGACATCTTCGATTCATGGACGTATAAAGTGTCCAAGCGCTGATTGTGGAAAAAACAGCTCATTTCTGTGCAGTTTGTGCAGTTTGGGAACGTGTCGGAATGCATAACACATCCCGAATCAAATTGTGGTAAGGTCGTGTTTTGGGGTTGGGGGAGGAGTCGAGGTGGTAAGGGGTGGGTTATTCATTTCATAATGAGGTGGGGAGTGTTTGGATACCTAAGCAGTGAAAATATTTGCTGGAGGGAGTCTTTGCGCTGTTCACATACACACTTCTCCAGAGCCAGAAGAGCCTGTCCAGGGGTGAGATCGGAGTCATTAACCTGCCTCTCCATTTTCTTGGCTCAAAAGTTAATATCTGACCGTATTTGGAGAGGAAACAGAA
The DNA here is from genome assembly GCF_046254945.1 of Alosa pseudoharengus. Taxonomy (NCBI): domain Eukaryota; kingdom Metazoa; phylum Chordata; class Actinopteri; order Clupeiformes; family Clupeidae; genus Alosa; species Alosa pseudoharengus. The sequence continues at coordinate 17,649,395 of NW_027468837.1, forward strand.
ATGCCACTTCCTCCTATTCAGCCACCCACGGCTGCCAGCTTCGCGACGAACCCTGTTCTCTGAAATAACAAGTGGCTCACAAAGGGAGAAGGAAAAGGAAAAAAAAGAATGAACAGCCAGACTGTTTACCTTCTCTCTCCTTTCCTCCTATTCAACTGAGTTCACTCCCTCCCTCCCTGCTTCCCCTATCTTTCTCTGTGTTTTATCATTTCAGATTAGGGAGTGAGGTTCCATCTTTGAGCCAAGTGTTTTTTTGCTCGATGGGCCTGACAATGAAGCCCATTGTAGTGCACTCCTCCTCAGCCTCCTCCTGGTCTCCACTGAGCTACACAAATGCAGGCAGTGCCGCGCCACGCCAATTATGCGCAGCATCGACGTAGCTGGTCTTATTGGTCTACTTTTGTGACAAAGGGCTTATTTAATAGGGAACACAACCTCCTTTGCTCCTTGTCTCTCGAAGCAATGCATATGCCCCTGACATAAAAAATGCATGCACATATGCAAAGATAGTGATATCCATATGCAAAGATAGTGATATCCATATGCAAAGAGAGTGATATATGCAAAGAGAGTGATATCATATGCAAAGAGAGTGATATCATATGCAAAGAGAGTGATATATGCAAAGAGAGTGATATATGCAAAGTGATATGAGAGAGAGAGTGCGAGAGGGAAAGTATATAAACGCTTTGAGAATTCAAGGAGTATAAAAATGTCTTATATATCCTCTTCCAAGAGCAACAAGCCATAAACCTCTAAGCTGTACTGTGTGTATGTGCATGTGTGCGTGCGTGCGTGTGTGCATGTGTGTGTGTGTGTTTGTGTGTGTGTGTGTGTGTGTGTGTGTGTGTGTGTGTGTGGGTGCATTTGAGGACATATACATGTTTTTCATCCAGAATGCCTGGATAGTTGCATGTGTGTGAGTATATTTATGTGTGTGTGTGGCTTGCCAAATAAACTGACAAGCAAACTTAAAACAGCCTCTTTGCACCAAGGGGAAGGAAAACAAAATATCATGTTGACACTTTCTCTGTTGCAGCCAGCGAAGCCCTTTCTCAGTCAAATATTTACGCAACAAGTCAGTCTTGAAAATCAGCATAGCTGTTACTCAGAGGCTATTGACATGATCATCTTAACACTCCAGATAGAACTGTAGCTGTCCAGCAATGTCGCTTGACAAGTCATTCCATGTACCATCACCAGTGCGAAAGATAAGGAGCAAGCTAAGGGAAGGAAAGACAGACCATTGATGAGGTTGAAAGGCCTTTCTCAGTGTTGGGCATGTTGGTGTTGGCTGGATGAGAAGGCATGTTCTTCTAGTCTGTATCTCTCTGCAGGCTTATCCATTTCTCCTGTTGATTTCAGCACATTTCTGAAAATCGCCTATCCTTTCCTAGAAGTCATATTTTGTATTTTTGGCATTGGTGTGAAAGAACTGAATGTATCCAGATGGAGGTGCCACCTCCAAAGTCAAAGTCTCAAAGTCAAAGTCTGCTTTATTGTCAATTTCTTCACATGCCAAGACATACAAAGAGATCGAAATTACGTTTCTCACTATCCCACGGTGGAGACAAGACATATTTTACCAATTAAGTCCACAGACAAACATAACATTCAAGTAAACAATAAAAAGCAAATAAGAAGGCACATACAATGAAGAAATAAGAGCAGCAAAATTGGGTTGAAATTGTGCAATTGTGCATAGACAGTCAATATAATAGTGCAAAGTCAGGCCAATAAATGGTTCAGGTAGTTCTGTTTGACCTAAGTAAGCAAGTGGCATAGTGGTGCAAGTTATGTAAGAGCAGCAGAAGTGTGTTGTGTTTTCAGGACAACAGGACAACAACAACAAGTTGCAAAGTGTGCAAGTGTACAAGTGGAGTAGTGCAAGTGGAGTAGTGCAAGGCAGCCATTGTGGGTCCAAAGTCCAGGATGTTATGTAGCTGAGGGTGGAGGGGGGAGAGGGGGGAGAGAGTTCAGCCTCCTAACAGCCTGGTGTATGAAGCTGTTGGTGAGTCTGGTGGTGCGGGAGCACAGGCTTCTGTACCTCTTCCCAGAGGGCAGTAGATCAAACAAATTGTGAGCGGGGTGACTTGCACTCACAATTGTGGTCACCTTGCGGGTGAGGTGGGTGGTGTAAATGTCTTTCAGGGAGGGGAGTGAAGCACCAATAATCCTTCCAGCTGTGTTCACTATGCGCTGCAGTGCTTTCCTGTTGTATTCAGTGCAGCTTCCACCCCACACAGCGATACAGCTGGAGAGGATGCTCTCAATGGTGCCTCGGTAGAATGTGGTCATGATGGCTGGTGGAGCACTTGCTCGCCTGAGTTTCCGCAGGAAGTAGAGGCGGCGCTGAGCTTTCTTCACCAGTGATGCAGTGTTGGTGGTCCAGGAGAGGTCTTCACTGATGTGCACCCCCAGGAATTTGGTGCTGCTCACTCTCTCCACCACAGCACCGTCGATGGTCAGTGGCAGGTGTTGACCTCTTCGGAAGTCAACAACAATCTCCTTGGTCTTGCTGACGTTCAGCAGGAGGTTGTTGTCCCTGCACCATGTGGTCAGAAGGTCGACCTCCAACCTGTATTGAGTCTCGTCGCCCTTCGTGATGAGACCCACCAGAGTTGTGTCGTCAGCAAATTTCACTATGTGATTGTTGCTGTAGGTTGCAGTGCAGTCATGCGTCAGCAGGGTGAAGAGCAGCGGACTGAGCACGCAGCCTTGGGGGGCCCCCATGCTCAGTGTGATGCTGCTTGAGATATTGTTGCCAACACGTACTACTTGAGGCCTCTGACAGAGGAAGTCCAGTAGCCAGTTGCAGAGGTAGGTACTGAGTCCCAGTTTGTCAAGTTTGCAGATGAGTTGTTGTGGTATTATGGTGTTGAATGCAGAACTGAAGTCTATAAACAGCAATCTCACATATGAGTCTCTTTTTTCCAGGTGGGTGAGGGCTGGGTGGAGGGCAGAGCAGATTGCATCCTCTGTGGACCGTTTGGCTCGGTATGCAAACTGGAAGGGGTCCAGGGTGGGGGGAGAATGGATTTGATGTGTGACATGACAAGCCGCTCAAAGCACTTCATGATGATGGGTGTCAGTGCCACGGGGCGGTAGTCATTGAAGCAGGATGGAGCAGTTTTCTTCGGCACAGGTATGATGGCGGCAGCTTTGAAACATGATGGGACGTGTTAAAGATGTCTGTGAAGACATCCTTAAGCTCCTCAGCGCAGTCCTTCAGCGCACGACCTGGGATGTTGTCTGGGCCTGTTGCCTTACGGGTGTTGATAGCAGCAAGTGTCCTCTTCACGCTGTCGGCAGAGAGGTACAGGGGCTGCTCGTGTGGAGGGGATGGGTCTTCTGTGGGCAAGTGCTGTTTTGTGCTTCAAAGCGAGCAAAGAAGCGATTCAGATTGTTGAGCAGAGGAATGTTGCTCTCACAGCTCTGTGGCGCGGGCTTGTAGTCCGTGAGGGCCTGAATGCCCTGCCATAGGCTTTGTGCGTTCCTGCTGTCTTTGAAGTGGGTGGTTATCTTGTAAGTGTATTTCTTTTTTGCTTCCTTGATGCCACGGGACAGGTTGGCTCTCGCTGTTCTCATGCCAGCTTCATCCCCAGCTCTGTAGGCTTTGTCTCTGGCCCTCAGCAGCCTGAGGACATCCCCTGTCAGCCATGGCTTCCAGTTAGCCCGAGTGATGTCTTTTGTGTGGGTCACATCATCGATGCACTTGGTGATGTAAGAGGTACAGTGTCTGTATACTCCTCTATGTCTGTCTGGTTGTTGTAAGTGGCTGCCTGCTTAAACATTTCCCAGTCTGTTGTGTCAAAGCATTCTTGAAGAGCATCGGAGGCTCCCTCAGTCCACAGTTTTACCTGCTTACGAACCGGTTTGTTTGCTTTTACTCTTTGTCTGTATGCGGGCATTAGCATAACAATAAGCGCTTTCAGATATAACCTCCGGAGTACATGCGGAGGTTTGTCAAACTGGAGGTCCTACCCTTCGGATGATTCAGATATGATGCTAACCTGCGGACCTAATACTGACCTTATACGACGTATGTGTGAACGACATACACGCACATTACAGAATCTCCGTGTGGTTGTCGAGTGAGGGGTGGGGGCTTGTAGAGTTCACAAGATGTACATGAGATATGACGCAGAATATATGCGGCCGCTGCCTGTCACAGCTGCTTTTTGTTTACAACGTAGCCTATGCATTATGTAGGCTAAAGAAGACAAATCTATTGTGCGTAGGCTAATACTTGAAGTAGGCTAGTCAAGTAACGGCTCCCACACACAGCTGCGTTCCGTCAACGCATGCCAGTGGGTGTTCCCGACGGTAGCTATGCAAATGACTTGAAGTAAAACCTTAATGTGATTGGTTGGTGCCGTCCGTAGATTGGCTTGATTGGCCGGTGCCATCTGTCGGTGCAGCAACAGCTGAACTCCTCAACGCGAGCGGCGGGAGAAACGCGACGCGACGGACCCACAATTCAGTTCGGCAACGGATCACGTGAGCCCATGTAAAGTGAATGGGATGCGTCTCCAGCAACGCGAAGCACGCAGCTGTGTGTGGGAGTCGTAAGCAAACAGTATTTGTATGTGTGCTTCGAATAAACACATTTACAGTGTTGGGAGTAATTACTGTAATATATTGCTGTTTGCGGTAACAATTTAATGTAAGGCATTACAAAAAAAAAAAGGGTAATATTTACTCGGTACAAACTTCACTAACGCGCGTTACAATGCAGTTTAACCCAAAATTAAGCGCTTGTTTTGTTTTGATACATATTCGCAAACACCACGCGAGAACAACAGAGGAGAAAAAATCCGCGCAAAATAGTAGAACGTCCTGATACTGGTTGAATATGACTGTGGCTGCAGCAGACTCGCAGGCGGACTCTATTTGCGGGATGGACATAAGCCTACGCTTATTATTTTCAGCTTGTCAGAGACAAGGCTATGAAGAACATAATAGTTAGTGCACTTTGTGTGCGAAACCGAAAGATCTCTCAGCTCGCGAAATAGCACAAGTAAATTAATGAAACATCTAAAGTAGTGCCACGCTAATCTTTTTGATTCTTGATAAAACACAAACTATGCTGTTGTGCATGTCAGCTTTGTGCTGTGAACTTAAATTGAAGAAAATAAAGGGATAGAAATGCAGAAAAAGATTGTGTAGCCTGGCAGTGCCACCGCTCCCACCACGCATCACGCACTTTGCGTTGGGCACCAAAGGACAGAGGGGGCACCCAAATGTAACCAAGGAATAGTAGCTTTACTGCAAAATGCGTTTCACTCTTCATCAATAACGTTTACAATGTCAAAATGCACTAACACGATGTTACATGCAAGTTTGATACCTTTTGGGTTCTCTCAATCACCACGTAGTACTAGAATTGGTGGGTCTTCAATCATTCGTTTTCCAAGCATTTAGGCTACATGAAGCACATGATATGCTGAGTCGACTGAAACACATTCCATTCAGATAGCTAGGTGGATACCAGGCTCATAATTCACTTGTATTCGCAAAACTAAATGTGAAGCAACATGTCATTGCATACTTCCATTTCCAAAGCAATGAAGGTTGCTTAAAACAACTTAACATTTTGCATATTATTGTTAATATTGTGCTATCAATGTAACTCAAACAAATAAGGCTTGTAAACAAGAGCTGGCAAAAGGGCATTATGACAACGTAAAGATCAATGCTCTTAAAGTGACAGTGCACCATTTATAAGTAAAACAGCATTTCTTCAGAAATTAATGTTTAAAAATACACATTAATGGTCTGTAAATAATAGGCCTTTTATTTTACTTTAGGTGTTTGAGTTATCATTTAAATGTCACTCACTCAAAGCCACTCACTTAGGGCACCGAAATGGCCAGCAGGCCACCATCTTGACATGTCTTTATTAAAGGAACCGTATGTAAAAATTGTATTTCAATCTTACATATGGTTCCTTTAAGCTTTGATTTACAATATAGTAGGCTCTCTATTGATTTTAATGAGTAGGCCTAGGCCTTAAAGTTACAGTATTTCTATCACAATTTACCAGACTTTGACCTTTTGTCGGTTTTTAACAAAATTCTGACTATGATTGTTCCTTGTATTGCATTATGAGCACTGTGCCTATTGCATTCTACTGTTGCCTTAAGCCTAGCTCAGTCATTATGGTATACCACATCTCCCTCCATTGGAAGAGCAAGCTGCATTGAGTGTAATAAACTGCATTTAGAATGGCAAATCTAGATATTTTGGTGAAAGTAACTTGTTTATGTAATGCCTTACAATTCAGAGACAGTAATATTATAATGTAACAAATTACTTTGAAATGACAGTAATAAGTAGGGTTGGGTATCGTTTGGGTTTTATCCGATACCGGTGCTAAATCAATACTTTTAAAACGGTGCCGGTGCCGAAACGGTGCCTGAATCGGTACTTTGATTTTTGATAAGACAATTTTGAACATGAAATTGAACTGTTATGTTCAATTTACTATCAATATCTCATTGCTCCTACGAATAATACATTTAAATGTTAAAACAGCTTGCCATGCATGCACACACAATGGTGAGCTCTGCTTTCAAGTTTACCCAGTGTAGGCGGTTTGCACTAATGCATGTTAAAACCGCTTGCCATAAAACTGCCAGGTCATGGACAACGGCATTTGAAAGCAAGCTAATCTAACAGGGACTCTATTTTCCAGTTAATTCAGTGTGTTCCCAAATGCTTCAAAAAATGTCTTGTCTTAACCCATAAAACGCAGTAGTTTTGAACATGTTAGGCTACATGTCGGTGTTGAAGTGTTTAGATTCCCAGTGCTAGCCTAGTATTTTAACAGCAACTATGGCTATTCGCTAACACCAGTCAGCTGAGTTTAATTAGCGATAACGTACGGAGATGGTTTCGTAGCCTCTTTGACAGCTCAGTGACATCAGGTAACCTACATATTTATGTTTTTGCCAGCTAACTTTTAACATTATCTTCATATTCATTGTGATGCTATATGGGCCTCATGCACATGAAAGATTAATATCATGCCATTATGTTGTTTAACACACCGTGAAATAAAGTTTTCACCTTACAACTTTGCTGATAACATTTCAAATAAATGTCAGTTAGCGCATTAGCAAGGATATTGTGTAATGTATAGGTTAGCCTACTGTTGACGTTGTTTCATAGCCTTTTGCTTGAGTGTAGTTAGGCCCACTGCTAGATTTTGACAGGAGCTCGCATGTCGCTTTAAAGTAAGCTACTTTGGTAGCCTGGCTGGCCATGGGCTCACGCAAGCTGTCAAACACTGTCCACTCGCCTATGTGGTGCACCCCTCTGGTTTATACATCCAGTGTTTATCATATGTTAGCTAACTGTATCTGGATGTGTTGCTATCAGAGCAAGACGTTAGAGATGGCGCATGACATGCAGTGATGCCTCGTATAAAAACAAATAATAAACGCTATTTAAGCACCGAAATGAGGCACCGAAATCCACGTTGTTATTCGATGCAGTTACTACCGTTTGTGTCGGCACCGGTGCCATATTAGAACCGTGTTTCGGTGCCCAACCCTAGTAATAAGTAATGCATAGTACATTACGATTTTGAAGTAACTTGCCCAACACTGCACATTTATCTGTTTTCAACGTTATGTACCAGAATTACTTGGCTATAGAACCCCACATCTGGTTTGCGTTGGAGAGAGAGCATGCACAAACTTTATGGTAGGCTACCAGCCAATTCAGTAGGCTAACTCAAGACTGCAAGGCCATCATACAACGTTTTTAAGCAATAAACAAAATACTAACATAACAGTGAAGTTTTTTTTTTCAAAAGCATCCTCTCCCCAGGTGTCTATTGCTTTTACATAAGGAGCTTGTAACAAAGTTGGCTTTTCTTCGTTTTCATTTTCTCTAGGCATATATGCTCAACAAATATCAGCGAGCTCTGCGAGGTCTGCTGTTTATTCTGATATATGGTTTGTCATGTGTTGCGTGAACTCTGTGAAGAGTGTGTAGGCCTACGATATTCCACCGAGACGAATGGAGATGGGCGCAGAGAATAATTAAATCTCTTGGAAGTTATTTTTCTCACGAACTGTTTATCACAGCAAACAGTAGCACCGTTTAAAAGCTGAGAAAAGGTTCTTTCATGTGACACATGTGTGATGAGTAGCCTACTTCTCGAGGAGTTCAACAGAGAAGAATGGGTGAATTTGGACGCACTTCATGCTTGTAGTGAAGTAAAGCTGAAGCGCTGCATGCTGCGGCTCACTGGTAGTTATTATAGGTAACTTCAAATCAGCGCGATTTACCCTTATAGGCTACTGCACATTACAAGATCTGTACGAGATGATCCGCAGCACTGACGTGAGAAATGATTTAACTCTTTGTGTAGCGCATATGAGCGCTTTTCCCCCCATTTCAACCTGAATATTGGTGGGGACATTTCAGTCGTAATTTAACATTGGTGTGGACACGTCCTTCGGTCCCCACGCAAATCTACGCCCTGCAATGAACAGAAAACCTTGTTGGTTAACAATTTATTAAATACTCCTGTTATTGTCGTCAACGACGTCGCTGTAGGCTACTGCCTTTTCAGCGCCTTCTGCTTGGTGATTCAGTCTTTTGAATTCGTTTGGCCTTGCCATGCAGTTGTAGGCTACAACGTCTCTTGCCGTTCCCTTCATGTGTTCTATCAAAATGTTGTATGCCCTCATGGACAGTAGCTCCGTGATGTCTGCATCTTTCCAGGTCGGAGATTTTCTGGACAGCATTATGCCACTCCATCATAACACTGGCATTTAAGTCAGATCTAACCACATGGACACGAAAGAAACGTCACCAACACGCCCTCTCACTAGGTGTGATCTTAACCGCATGTTCTACGCTTCATTCAGACACAGCACATTTAGGCCTACATAATGTCCGGAGGAAATACTAGGGGGGGAGTAGTATAAACACCGGGTGAATTCGGACTTCCATATGACCGGTTATGTCGTTCAGATATACGGCCCCACCGTTTAACATCGGCAGAACCTCCGGTCTTACACGTATATCTGAAAGCGCTTCATGATATGGTCAGAAAGTCCAATGTGGGGGAGGGGGGTGGCTTTGTATGCTCCTTTGTGTGTAGTGTAGACCAGGTCCAGGATGTTGTCTCCTCTTATTGAAAAATCAACATGCTGGTGTAGCTTTGGAAGAACAGCTACCCTCCACTCTTAAATACACACACACACACACACACACACATACACTGCATTTGAAGTTTTCATATGGAGTCGTACGTGTATGAATTGTGTATGAAAGTATGAATTAATTAATTATGAAACACTATAGAGCTGTCCCATTATGGGGAAGTTGTGAAATTTATTGGATCCATTGAGGGACATCCAGATCATAACTCATGCTTTTTTACGCATCGCTTTCTCTAATCAGTTCCTGTACAGCGATCACTGACGCATCTGTGTGCATGACATCATACATGCCCTTTCCATAATTTAACACACACACATACTTTATTACATAGCTTTCAGTCGTAATCAACCATGCATATGCCATTAGTACACACATTACAAAGCAGTGAGAGTCTGAGAGTTGCTGTGTCTCCCGTTGCTAGGCCACCATGGCGTGTGTTTGTCGGAGTCATGTGTGACCGTGGCCAGTGCTGTCCTGAGCTCCATGGACCGCTCGGTGGACCCCTGCCAGGATTTCTACAACTACGCCTGTGGGGGCTGGATCAAGAACAACCCGCTGCCCGAGGGCAAGTCCCGCTGGGGGCCCTTCAGCAACCTGTGGGAGCACAACATGGCCGTCATGAAGAACCTGCTGGGTAAGCACCGTCCACTACCCCACACCCCGCCTTAGGCCTGAGTGGTCATGCTGTAGTCAGCCAACTGAGTCAAAAGCTGCTTTAAGCGCTAATCCTTTTATTTGGGATTTCTGAAAACCCGCAAGTAATCTCTCCTCTTACCGAAAGGGCAATTGCATTAGTGTGGTGTGGAAATGATGCTGAAGACAAGTATAGCCCCCTATACACACACACACTCCTCCAAAACACAAATTCATACACACACACAAGCACACTGGCTATCACACACTCAGACACTCTCTCTCACACACACGCACTCTCTCTCTCTCTCACGCACACGCACACACAATTCCCTCAGTTTCTTAATATCAAGATTCAAGATTACTCTGTTTATTGTTCTTGTTTGACTGTGTCGTAATAGAATACTGAATGGATATGACTTGTCCTTATTGCTGTTGACTTCTGTGTGGTGGTGGTGTTGATTTTGGTGTTGACGACTTCTCTGTGGTGGTGGTGGTGTTGATTTTGGTGTTGATGACTTCTGTGTGGTGGTGGTGTCGATGGCGGTGGTGTTGAATTTAGTGTTGATGTCCTGTCTCGTGTGTCCCTCAGAGAACACCACCATGAAGGGGCTGAGTAAAGCGGAGAAGAAGGCCCAGTGGTACTACCAGGCCTGCATGAACGAGGGCAAAATTGAAGCTCTGGGAGCCCAGCCCCTGCAAGAGCTCATCAATGTTGTATGTTTGTCCTGATTTACCCATAAAACACTACTGACATTCTCATCCTTTCATCCTGACATTAGGCTACATGCTTTGACATTTGGTGCATGCTGGTATTGCCAATACACATGGCCTGGCTCTGCCACCCATATGCTCATGGCAATCCAAATTTCCTCAACTGTAGTTCCCCATTGGTGGAACATGCTACTACCAGTTCCTACCAGAGCAGGGCCATCCCTCTCAATCTTCAAAAACCTCCTGAAGACCTACCTCCTCTTTTAGCACTACTAACAGCTAGACATGCTTAATAGCCCTTACCACTACCTTCCTCCCTATCCTGACTATCCCTCTTCTCCCTCCCTTGACTTCGCTTGAGCTGCTATTCTATTCTATGTGAGTAGTGCTTATTGCTGCGCTAACAATATCCTAGTGGCACTGTACCTTTATTGGACCCTGATGGCTGTAAGTCACTTTGGATACAACTGTCAGCTGTAAAGTGTAATGTAAAATGAAATGCTAATGCACTACAGGTCATTGTCTATCACTGTTTACTTTCAGCATGGCTAAAGCTGGCTCTTCTGTTGTGTACTTTGATGTTGGGCTGTATAGTTAAATAACTCACTATGTTGTTATTGAGATACCATATTGTATGTATTGAAAATAACCTGCAAATAACCTTGCAAATAACATACAATTGTTGTTGAAAATGAAGAAACTCACACAGAAGCTAACACCTTGATGTAATTCAATATGAACATGTGCTCCATGGCAAATGTTTGGGTAGTTACACATGGGTCCCGGTGATACCTGTTGCTGTGTTTGTTTCATATACACACCTAGTCGCTCCTGGGTGTTGTGTTGTGTTAATCATAAGTCGTTGGCTCCACCTGTGCATTGGGCTCGATAGCTTTAGATGATTACATAAACAGTGTTTGCTTTGGTTCGGGCTCAGCCACATGGGGCGGTATGAACTGTGCCCTAGAAATATTGTTTTTTGTCTTTCAGACAGGGGGCTGGGGCCTCACGGAGCCCTGGGAGAAAGACAACTTCCAGGAGGTCCTGCGCATGGTGTCGGCTAACTACCACACCTCTCCCTTCTTCACCGTCTTTGTAAGCACAGACTCCAAAAGCTCCAACAGCAACATCATACAGGTGTGTACTTAATCTGAAAAATACACACAGGCCTACTGATGAAATCAGCAATGGTTATGCAATGGTATTGAAATGATTATGCAATGGCATGTATTTATCTATTCACATTAGGGAAAATAATGCATAAAAAGTCTATCTGATGTCGGCTGTACTCTGTAGTAATTATTCTCAGATAGCGTACTGGAAACGATTTTGCAATGGGACCTAGAGGCAGGGTATTTGGTATACAGTAGGCGGCGTCCAAGTAGGTTGTGTTTGTTCTTGCTGGAGAGGAAAAGTTCAGGGTAGTTGAAGAAGGACAGGAGTTAAATACTCTAACGTTTTTTTTCCCCCTCCGTGTTTTGACTGGGCATTTGGTGTTTCCTTGAACTAGTGGTTTTCTTGTTAGTAGCCTTGTGCTATGTTCCTTTAAGCTTTGTATCTGGATGGTAAACATTTATTTAAGATATCTGAAATTATTAATGTCACTTAATAATGTTAGTACAAGAGTAAAAGATGAGTTACTGGACAAATAATTTTGTTCGGTGTCATGTTTAGATATGCTATCAAATAAACCTGAATTCAAACCAAAACATTCTTAAACTCTTAAAACCATAAAAATACTTTAGTTCAGAATGAGTCTGGATGTAACCTAAGATGTATATCATTATTGTGAATTGTTTTGTTATTTGTATCCCTTTACATAGTTTTGATACTAAATATACTGGAAAAGCAGGATGTTTTTCCGAAAACTTGGCATCTTCTTGCCTATTTATTTGACACAGTCCATTTGGTCTGGCAACCATTACAGCAATAAAAACCCTATTACTGGGCAATTTTAGGTTGGTTTCCAAGCAGTGAAAAGTAGTCCTTTTAAGGGTAGATGTTTGCATTCCTCCGCAGGTGGATCAGTCAGGGCTGGGGCTACCCTCACGAGATTACTACCTCAACAAGACTGCCAATGCAAAGGTATGCAGACACAGTAAAGTATACATCCCATTCTATGGAGCTGATTTAGATGGCTGCTAATCAGAAGGTTATTATTAAGTCTCCTCTTTAATAAATTCTGTAGAATGCCTTAAAAGATTATGTTGTTGCAATCCTACATGCCAGCAATCATACATGAAAGTAGTAACAGAATCAGCAGATTATAATATATGACATCATTTGACATAATTTGAGAGGTTCTTACTGTGTCTACTGTGGCTAACAGTACCTGAAGGCATATCTGGACTTCCTGGTGGAACTGGGGGTCTTGTTAGGTGGCTCCACAGAGACGGCCCAGACCATGATGCAGGAAATCGTGGACTTTGAGACCATGCTGGCTAACATCACCGTGCCCGTGGAGGAGAGGCGAGACGAGGAGCTCATCTACCATAGGATACATGCCAAGGATCTTGCAGTGAGTTTCTGCTAACAGACACACATACATACATACACAAACACAGAGAAATGCAGTCCCCATATTTAAATGTCTCTGTGGTTGGCTCAGGATTATTTGAAACCCTTAACCATAAGCATATTATGTTGAATTCTTTATATGTTTTAAACTGAACTGGTGATCATGTTCAAATCTTATCACATATCTAATTAGATGATTAATGCACTTCTCAGTTCTAAACCACTGGGCTAAAATAATGACCTTAGTGTTGTCTGTGCTGCACTGTTTGCCGTTTTCTAAGCTGTACAACTCAATATGCCATCTCCCTGTTCTGTCTGTGCCCCTGGGTTATGTGTAGACGCTAGCCCCTGCGGTGGACTGGATGCCCTTCCTCAAAGACATGTTTGCCCCTGTGAAGCTGAACGACTCTGAGCCTGTGGTGGTCTACGCCAAAGAGTACCTTCAGAAGGTGTCCGAGCTCATCCAGAACACCAACAAGAGGTAATAGACGTGCATGGCTGTCTGCTACACATCATCTAATGAAACTGCAGTGTACCCTGTGCATGGAGACTACATGCAGGCTTCCCTGATAACCAGTGTAATTGATGTATGGTATATATTTAATTAATTAAACAAAATAAAATGATTACAACCTAGTGGAAGGTAATATACTATAGTACCATATTCCTATTGTGAAATAAATATAAAAAAATATCACTCACTCTTATGCTAGTTTCAGAGAAGTGATATCCACATCACGTGTGGTGGTCTAACACAAGACTCATTTCCCCCTAGTGTCCTAAATAATTACATGATCATGAAAGTGGTGAGAAAGATGGTCTCCATCCTTGACCAGAAGTTCCAGGACGCAGAGCAGCGCTTCTTCGAGGTCATGTACGGCACCAAAAAGGTGAGAGAGGCATTTAACAGGCTTTATAAAAGCATGAAGCAAAGTCACATTGATCTAGATCCTGATTCCCAACTCTGATACTAGGAAAGAAAGCCCCTGGCAAACAGATCCCATCTGATAGAACTCCTAATGCTACTACACGTAAATCCCCCTATCTTTCTTCCTGAAGGCACCACACCCACCACATCCATCACTAAGTCCCACATTTGCTTATCGCCCCGATAAAAAGACATTAGCCTCTGGACGAACATGACACCTAAAGTGGACTATGCGTTTGATCTGGCTCAGATTAAAGCAAGCAGCATTAGCGGCTTTAGCGTCCTCAGCAGTGAGGAGGCAGTGGAGTTTGAGATGAACTGAGCTGGAAATGGTAGAGGCTGTCAGATTGACCCCCTCGCTGCTCCCCTGGGCTGACGGAGACCTGGGGGGGGGTGACGTGGTCGCTAGGCCCCTGTAGCCTTCGGCAGTCCAAGCTCTTATCAGGACGCTAGAATCAGTTCCACTAGCTTTCCCTTCCGCTAGGGTCATGCTGTAATAACAAGCCAGGATTCTTAGCTCGCTGTGTGGGCGTGAGTTCACGCATGCATCTGTCAGTGGGCGGGGGCATGTGTGTGTGTGTGTGTGTGTGTGTGTATGTGTGTGTGTGTGTGTGTGCATGCGTGTGTGTTTCTGTGTGCTTAAGGGTGTGTGTGGATTTTGCTATCCCTATCTCATTTTAAGGAAGTACGAGTTTCCATGTGTATGTGTGTGACATGATTGAGCCTCTCCTTGTGGTTTTACACACAGACTGCTGACCTCTTCAGAAACTTCTCCTGACCCCTACACACACACACACACACGCACACACACACACACACACACACACACACACACACACACACACACACACACACACACACACATATATATATATACACACTTCTCATTTTTTCTGTATCTCCAGTCATTTCCCTTCCTGCCCCTTACACTCTGTTCTCCCCCCACAACACACACACACACACCCACACACACACACACACACCCTTCCTCTCTGACTGTTCCCACCCCCACTCCCCCCGGCTGTGAAGCCTCTTTGTGAAGACTCTAAACATCCCAGTAGGAGAGGGGAAGTGAGGGGTGACAAGAGTGTCCTGTTGCTGCCAATCTCTGTGTGGCTTGTA
Organism: Alosa pseudoharengus; assembly: GCF_046254945.1. NCBI lineage: Eukaryota > Metazoa > Chordata > Actinopteri > Clupeiformes > Clupeidae > Alosa > Alosa pseudoharengus. The sequence goes on from NW_027468837.1 coordinate 17,664,492, forward strand.
AAAACAAAAGCCAGGCTCCATGGGGTGGAATGCAGTCCACATGATAGATAAGAAACATATAAGGAGCTTAAACAAAGCTTTTCCAAAACATCTCACCATTACTGACTCAATACCATTAATCATCTATTTGTGAATGTTTTAGGTTGCTTGTATTGCATGTTTATAAAGCCTGTCTGTTAGTCATTGAAATAGCCTTACTCTACATGGCCATTAAGCAAGATTTCCTCCTTTGTCGGGAAGTGATGCTTCCCTTTTTCTAAGCCCTAGAAAAATGTTAGTCATTGATCTAAAAGAGACAACATACAGAACAAAGAGCTCAGACGTGCCGTCACTATGTGAGGATTCTTTGGAATTTTAAGGATCATATTTAGTAGGAGCACCTTGGCTGGGATGGAACAGTCTGCTTTGTGATTCTCTGTGGGCATGTTGAGGTGGTTAGTGGTGGCTTATGAATGTGGGGGTGAGGCTGAGTGAGAGGAGGATGTCTTCACAACAAACCGTATTGAGATTAAAATGTGTGTCATAAACCTTTGGTGTTCTGAGACAGGATGAATCTGTTGACTCTGTGTGTGTGTGTGTGTGTGTGTGTGTGTGTTTCTTTATTGTAGAGTTGCACCCCACGCTGGAAACTGTGTGTGAGCGATACAGACAGCGCATTAGGCTTTGCACTAGGGGCCTTGTTTGTCAAAGCCACATTCGCAGAGGACAGCAAGACCATCGTAAGTGACACCACCACACCACACACACACACACACACACACACACTCACAAACACACTCACCCCACCCCAGATGTGGAAAATTCTTTCCATTTTTTTTTTTTTTTAATGTCACTCAGCACTCTGAGCTGGCTGATTTCATGTTTAGGTCCAACCTCTTCATTCAACAGTTATGTCAGTCAGTCACTATCCAGATGGCTGACCAATAGTGCAAGAGGTTTTTTTACTTAAAACACTCTCGGGGGAGCTGTCTGTCAGTGACCTGTCCTTTTTTGTGCTTCCCTCTCTCTGATAGGCTGAAGCCATGGTCTCAGAGATCAAATGGGCCTTTGAGGACAGCCTGAAAGATACTGCCTGGATGGACCCGGACACCAAAAAGGCTGCCAAGGAAAAAGTAAGTGTGTGTGTGTGTGTGTGTGGGTGCGCACGTGCGCGTTTGTGAGTGCGTGCGTGTGTTTTTAAATTTATTGTTAGGAGGATAACCCCTTGAGATGAGACATCTCGTTTTCGAGGGGGTCCTCGGGACATAAGACAAAGACAATACAGCACATGTACATTCACACCCTCTAAAGCTCTCCCTCATCCCGCCTCGCCCACCACAACCACCCCACCAGGTCCTTAGTGAAAACCAGACCATGTATTAAACATAATACAGTATTAAGAGGCATGACAACATTTAGCCCACACACATATGTATATACATACCAGTAAATACGTATACACACATGATATAGTCCTATATACGCACACCTACACCCATAGTCGCATATAAACACAAAAACACATGAGTAAAAAGTAAGGACAAAAAGTATCCCACATGGTATTATAAAAAACAAAAGACCAGTCACACATGAGGAAAACATTTACAGGAACAGTTTACTTGCAAGTGAGTAAAGAGCGATGTTTTAAAAGAATGCAAAGAAGTGGCAGATCTTAGAGACCCAGGTAGGCAATTCCAGTCTGAGGGGGCTTTAAAATTTAAATATACGTCTACCACTCTCTTTGGAGATGTTTGGCACAGTGAAGGAGGGATATTCATTGGGTCTCAGTCTATAGCTGGGTCTATATGGAATTAAATAATCCTTGAGGTAAGAAGGATAATCAGTGTACACACATTTTAAAATAATCTGATACCAGTGGTACTGTCTTCTGGCTTTTGGTGATAATAAGTTCAGTGAGTCATACATTACACAGTGATGAGTAGTAAAAGGGCATCTTAGCACAAATCTGCATATATTATTGAACGCAACATTTAATGATTTCAGGTGTGATTCTGATGCGTTTTGGTAGACAACATTTGCATAGTCTAAGATAGGAAATATTAGTTGAGACACAATCCTTAACCTAATCGGTTGAGTAAAACAATTAATAGAGCGATACAAAATTCGTAAGTTACAGTACTAGTACCAGTGGAGTATTATCTGAGAATTTGAGTGAAAGAGTGTTATCTTGATTTGATGTAGCTGATCTGGTGGGGAACAGCATGCTGTATGACTTTTTCTTGTTCAGTAAAAGGTGGTTGGATTGAAACCAAAGTTGAATGGCATTAAAGTTTGATTGCTGTGTGGATTGAATCTTAGAAACAGACACGTTAGATGTGTAAATCACTGTGTCCTCTGCATAGAGATGAATGTGACAGTCTGAACAGATTAGAGGAAGATCATTGATAAACAGTGAAAATAGGAGAGGCCCTAAGGAAGAGCCTTGAGGAACGCCTTTCTCAATTATTAAGGACTGTGATACAGAACCATGAAGAGAGACACGCTGACGTCTACAGTGGAGATAAGAATTAAAATGAATAAGAGAGTGTTTGGAGAGGCCTATTGCATGTAGTTTGTCTATAAGCAAATAGTGATCGACCATATCAAAAGCCTTAGTGAGGTCTATAAATATTGCACCAGTCGACATGTTATTGTCTATGTGTGTGTGTGTGTGTGTGCGCGTGTGTGTGTGCAAGTTCTACTTTGAATATATTCACCGAGCATGGCCAAATTCAGTCCTCACCCATTCCATTACCTGTGCCCTCCAGCTCAGCTTAGCTCAGGATTTGACACATAGATGGAAATGTCAGCCTGTCGGGGGTTGTTATGGCGATGCTGCCTGACAGTGGTCCAATGTGCCGGCCCCGGCTGTGGGGGTTTTGCGGCGGACTGCACATCTTGTCCTCCCTGAGGAGACAGCGTGAAACATTGGGGGACAGGGGTTGGGAGCAAGCTGAACTTTTGGTTTGTTGATAGAAAAGTGTCCTTACACAACCCTGAAGTAATATTATGATAGCACTCCCCTACGTATTTTTTTTAAAGTTGTCAGTATCAGTACTGGTAGCAAATTCATCCAAAAGGGAAAAGTTTTTTTTAACTTCTGAATTATACAAAAGGGATATCATGTAAAAAATGGAGTGTTGTTGCTCCGATGTTGTAGTGGTAGCAGGCGTAAACACACAGGGCCTATAGGGCCTCCTACCATGGCCTATGCTAACCCTTTAGCTCAATCTAAACCCAGCACCAAACACAGCCTCTGCCATAACGCATATTTATGTGTTGACTATGGAACTGATTAGTTGGTTTGCAAATCTCAGTTGCTCTACAGCTCCACCTGGTGGTTCTTTTTTCTCTCCACAGGCTGATGCCATTTACAACATGGTAGGATATCCCAAGTTCATCATGGACCCCAAGGAACTGGACAAGGTCTTCAACGATGTAGGTATAAATTAATACGGATTGGTAGCATTGTGTGGTTAATTGACTTATGCCTAAAGGTACTTAGCACAAATCAGTACATGCTTACTATGCCCTTTCAAGATAATTAGAAGGCTACTTAGTGGGCTGCTTTTGGATAAAGGCACCCGTGGCCACTCTCTCAAATTTTGTTTTGTTCTCTCATTCTTTCTTTTGCAGTTTGAGGTGGTGTCAGAGCTGTACTTCCAGAATGTCATGCAATACTACAACTTCTCTGGCAGAGTCACAGCAGACCAGCTGAGGAAGGCTCCAAACAGGAACCAGTGAGTACGGTCGGCCCTGCACCTAAAATACGGCTCAGCTCCATGAACACACACACACACACACACACACACACACACACAATCATGTCACACACATACACATGGAAATTCGTACTTCCTTAAAATGAGATAGGGATGGCAAAATCCACACACACCCTTAAGCACACAAAAACACACACACACACACACACACACACACACACACACACACACACACACAGACACACACACACACACACACACACACACACACACACACACACATTTCTGTAGTAGCAGGTGGTTTGGCTCCAATCCTCACATGATTTCTCGTTATGTGGCTTGTCGTCCTGGAAGCACTTTGTGGTTGACAAACACTCAAACTTCGAAGATCACAGGAAGTGACACCTTGACACCTACATTGGCTGTTATGAACCGTACAGAGAATACAAGAGTACAGAGACTTAGATTTAGACACATAGAAAACTGGAGAGAGAGGTTTATGGATATTTATGTGATTTCTCATATGCACAGGTGGAGCATGACCCCTCCCACAGTGAACGCCTACTACAACCCCACCAAGAATGAGATGGTCCTGCCTGCCGGCATTCTCCAGGCTCCATTTTACAGCCGCACATGGCCAAAGTAAGACCCTCTCTCTTGGTTCCTTGGCAGCCTTTTTGGTGTCCAGGTCCATCCATGCATGGCATGCATTCATGTCCATAACCAAGACTATAGTCCTCACCATCCACCAGAGAGAGAGAGAGAGAGGAAGTACTGCCCTCATGCTAGGCTAGTTACCTCAGCCAAATAAGCCATAAATAGCCCATTAGACAGTTAGCCTTACAGATGGAGACAATGTAGAGAACAATGGTATGTCGTTAATGTGAATTGGTTGTTGAGCTGGCAGATTCCTGCTGGGAGGATCAGACAGTCCACACGGATGACTTTATTTGTGGCCATCGGATGTACTTGGCTTGTTTGTGAAGATGGTGCCAGAAATGAGTACATGTTGTGTGTGCCAGTTTTAAAGATAGCTGGGATGCTGAATGCTGAACTGGCCAAAGTTAAATCTCCCAATTCCTGACCCCCTGTCTTAAACGCAGCCACAAAGCACTTTTCCTTTGATTAATATACACGTGGTACAAGAGAGCTGGCCTGGTGCTAGCTGGTTTGCGTTATGTTTTCAGGGACAACACAGAGCATAGACGACTGTTTCCTCACATTCTGTTGATATTATTTGGTGATACTTTTTGGATGTTTGAAATGAAAAATAAACTCCACATAGCACCTTAATACTACTTACATATGCAAGTTTCAATGCTTAATGATTCATCATGTTTCAGAGCCCTGAATTTTGGTGGAATTGGTGTGGTTATGGGGCATGAACTGACACATGCCTTTGATGACCAAGGTAAGTACTCAGCAAAAAAACGAACGCAACTTGATTCTGTGTCATTACAGATTACAGTCAACGCTTGAGTAATTTTACACATTTAATACAATTATGTTGCTTTGAAAAACACAATCTAACTGTGAGATGATGCCACTGTGTTTGGCCCATTAGGGAGGGAGTATGACAAGGACGGGAACCTGCGCCCCTGGTGGCAGAACTCATCGGTGGAGGCCTTCAAGCACCAGACCCAGTGCATGGTGGAGCAGTACAGCAACTACACCATCAACAAGGAGCCTCTGAATGGCAAGCACACTCTGGGGGAGAACATAGCCGACAACGGGGGACTGAAGGCTGCATACAAGGTCAGAAAAGAGACATGTCTGGGTACCTCAGCTGGTTAGGCAGGACAAGGCCAGGGCCTAGCCATGGGTGCACATTATCAGGAACATGTTCAGAAAGTAAATATTTTCAGTGCAAAATGAAAAAATAACAAGCTCTGCTGAATTACAGGATATAATGAACATTAAAAATGAAATGCGTAACTGAGCTATCTAAAAAAGTTAGGTAGGATTTGCTCAAAGAGCCAGGGATTTAAGGCTTTCATTTACAAACAAAATAAAGGGAAAGCATCAGATTTATGACATTCTCTCAGGAGGCAAAGTCGAATGTTCATTAAGTAAGACTGCTAACATAATGCTACTATGCTCTTGATAGCACTCATCTGATGAATGCCATGTTTAATGAGCCAGTATTAAAGCTTGTGTGCTTTAAGTTCACTCCCTTAACAATCATTATCAGAATAGAATGTGAATGTATTTCAAAGAACTCCAGTCACCCCCCTTATACACTCCCCTTTATAGACAGATGTCTGTCTGTGCTTAGGAAAAGGGCCCATTAACACTGAAGAAGGCAACACAGCGAAAAACGTTTGTGCAATGAACATTTTTGTATGCAAAGTGCTGCCTTTTTTTTCCATTAACACTAAAGCCAGAACAGCCTGTGTGTATAAGTATACAGTATATACTCTTTTGATCCCGTAGAGCGTATTTGTGAGAAGCATTAGTAGAGGTTGGCGAAGAGGAAGAGGAGGCCTGACCTCATGAGGGGGTCCAGTCAGTTTAAAAAAAGAACACGCTAACACGTTTCCGAAGCAGCATGCTTTGCGCAATACACAGAAAATGTGTGATGCGCATGGAACATGTCACCCCGAACACCTCTGTCACTCTTCCCACAACCCGCACCCCCCAGATAGTTTTCCTCCTTCATTACTTTGAGGTTAATAGGGGACGAAGGCGGAGGAGTGTGTGTGTGTTGGGGGGGGGGGCATCAAAGCCTGTCTAGGGTGGAAAATCGGGGGAAAGCCTATCTCACTGTAAAGCTTTGGAACATAACAGGTGGCAGAGCGGGCCGCAGCTCGCACATTCTTTCCGTCGGCTCAAAGGCTGTAGGTTACCGGCGCAAAACATATGGTAGGGAAGGACCTAGCGTGCCCTGGGTTAGCGCAGGTGTCAAGAGGGGAAATCAAGTCTAGGTGGTGTAGGTGGACTGTGCTGTGCTGTGCTGGTGAAGGTGTTTCTGTGGAGCTGAAGGAAAGTGCAATTAGGGAAGTGAAACCTGATCGCTGTCTCGCAGGCCTACGTGAACTGGACCAAGAAGAACGGGGAGGAGGACACACTGCCCGCCCTGGGGTTGACCAACCATCAGCTGTTTTTTATTGGATTTGCCCAGGTGAGGGACCGCAATTCCTTTTCCTATTTGATTCTCTGACATTTGCATTACATCTTCTGTTTGATTTGATTATTTGATAATACCACATACAACTCTTTGGATTTTTTATTATAAAAACAAAGGTCGTAAACAAATGTGTTATTTATTCACATATGCGATTATGTGTGTATAAATTTGTTATGACATGTTGTTAGAGCTACACCCAGTGTTAAATATTATCAGATAATACTATGAAATTTGAATGAGCACTGAACGTGACGTGTTTACTGTTAAGCCATGGACAAGGTTTGCCCTCCAGTTTGGATGCCAACGTTGATGTGGGCTTGGTCAAACACAGGTTATTCAAGATGGCACCTAGCCATTATTATGCAGTGCCAAGAGTTATGAAGTATTGGAGGACGATGTCCAATGGCTGCACTGTTAAATATTGTGAATCTGGGGGGGGGGGGGGGCACTTTATTATTTCATTCAATATTACAGCACATTAAAAACTTACACGGATCAATTTAGTAAATGTTCTGTGTTAAAAGTTCCCCATACTATGTTGTTTCATGAAGGCTCCACTGTGTGTGTGTGTGTGTGTGTCACCTCTTGGCCACACAGGTGTGGTGTTCTGTGCGTACCCCTGAAAGCTCCCATGAGGGTGTGATCACGGATCCCCACAGCCCGTCACAGTACCGTGTCATCGGCACTGTCTCCAACTCCCAGGACTTCTCCAGGCACTTTGGCTGCCCGGCCAACTCCCCCATGAACCCCAAGCAGAAGTGCGAGCTCTGGTGAAAAACGCGCACACCGGGGCCCTATGACCCTGGCCATGCTTTGCTGTGGCAAAGTGGCCTGTATGGGGTCATGAGCTCTCCTTCACAGATGGCCAAGACAGAGACAGAGGTGATTGACTGGTGAATGAACAAATCACAGCAGCTCTGCTTGCTCAGCTCTTACTTCTCAGGTTGCCTAATCTGGACTGCCAAGCCTGGAGGAGGAATCCCGATCCCGACTCAGCTCGTCTTCATTAATATGTGGAGGAAAACACACTCTTCACACTTTTTTTTTGTTTTGTTTTAATCTCTGAGGAGCACATTGAAATAACGAAATGTGTTCTGCTCCTTGGTTGAGGTGAGGAGACGCACTGTTAACACTGGAAACCAGACAGGTTGAGTTTAATGAAGAGACTAAAGGATGTGTGGGTGGGTGGGGTATAATTCTTTGCATCAAGGCTTATGAATAAAAAAAGAGGTCATGCACCTCTGTCTTAATGTGTTTTTTTTTTAAAGTGGAAAAGAATATTTATTTTTCTGCCTTTATTACAATGCCTTGTCAATTCGTAAGGTTCTTGTTCATATGTAAAATAGCTTGGAAAGTTAATTCTTAAATACATTTAGATTGTTTTATGTAAATTTGTATAAGTCTGTATAAGTCAAGTTAAGTGTATTGTAAAGCTCCTGCCAAATGCTCTTGTGAATGTCTTTGTAATGGGCGCTATGCATCCTTAGAGGACAGAGGCCTGACCCTTTGGATGTTGGCTCCATTCTCCACCTGGGCACATTAAATGATATAAATGCACAGAGTTTAAAGAAGTGACTGTGTATATATATTGTGCAATAACTTGTTTTGTTATAAAGTTTGAAATTTGAAGATGACTGATGGAATGTGAGATGTGTTTAAAATAGCAGCTCTCTATGTTAGAATTGGTCTGTCTACTAACACCGTCACATGCATTCATTTAGAACAGCCATTATGCGACAAATGCTGGTTCTCATTTTGTCAGAAATGTTTCAGTATGGCCTAAGAATGCTATGTGTTTGTGTGCAGAACCCCACAGGCTACCTAGGCCACATCTGAGATGTAAAAGAACTATGAAGTCACCTGGTATTGCATACCCCTTGGATTTTAACCATTTATGCCTCATTTTGTATCTCTTACACATTAAATTCGAAAATAAAAATAATTTCCATAAAATACACCGTTGTTGTCTTCTCTCTCATTTGGCAGTTGCATTTACACTCGCACGTCTCAAAAACCTCCGATAGATGTCGCTGTATGAATGTATTTTAGAGAGCCGAGCTCACGTATTTTTTAAGCAAATAAGCATTTTTTCCACTCTTAAACTAATGTTGTGGTGAACTGTTGTGGTCTTCTTAATCACGCATTTGTAAACCATTTAAAAGTTATGTTCCTGCTAACATATGTACTGGAAACCACTATTCACTTTGCTTAACGATAAACTATGTGCCAAACAATATGCAGTATCCCAACTAGACTACATTGAGACAAACGCTCTGTGTCGATAAAGTTCTAATTATTTTAATGTTGCATTATGTACTGATGGCTAGCATACGTTGGTTTTAGTCAGTGCCTCTGAAATCTCGACATGAACATAGAAACCCAGCATCAAATCCTACTGATACGTCACTTTTGTCAGTCCTAGGTTAACCATAGGCAGTCAGCCGAGTATACCCGAAATTAGCCGACGGTAGTCGAACAGTCCGTCCTACCGGACTGCTTGAGGCGGCCGCAACGCCATGTTGAGCGAAGTCTCCCATCTCTATGAAAAAATAAGTTTAAAATGCAACATGAAGATATCAAACGCTGACTGAGTGAAGAGGGCACACCGGGGAATATACTCTGAAGAACGGAACCGAACCAGATCCGCGGACATCCCGGACGAGGTGGCGGAGGCAAGCCCCTCACCGTCCCCATGAATAGCTCTACAATTCTTGTGACTATAAGCGACTATACATTTAAAAAGCCAGTTATAGAAATGGATTGTGAGACGGAATCTTAAGCAAAAGGATTTGCTGCAACGCTGAAGAGGAACATCTCGTCTACTTATGTATAATAACTAGATAGTGTGTAAACATAATTTAGTAACGTATTGTTTGCTTTTGTTCAAAATCTGCAATGAGTTTGCCACCGAAAGTGGTGTCGAAACCGGCTGCTGTCGCAGTTAGTGGACCTGTAACCGGGCCATCTCCATCAAGCCAACTGCGGGCGTCTCTGACCTCCGTGTCGCTACCACCGGGAGCCCCGACTGCTCAACCGCCTGCTGTGCCGCCACCCCAGTATCCTTCACTGATAACAATAACGTTAACGTTACCCCCACTCAAAGCTGGATCCCACCGGTAACCCTGGTATATTTTCTGAAGACGTAGCCAGAATGGGAAAATAGCCTAGCTAACGTCATTACATATAAGTTAGCTGGCTTGCTAATGCGATAGTGGAACAGGAGAAATGAAAATGATGGCTAACAGTCCAGCTAATTAACGTTAGCTCTAAGATTATCCTGCTAATATTGTTTTTAATCATGATAGCTGGCTAGCTAGCTAATAGCCAAACCAACATTAGCTAGCGAGTAGAGCTAACTGCTTGAAATGCTTACTAGCTAGATAAGTTAGCTGGAGAAATCCTGTCAGGAACCGGGTTTATCTAAGTATTTCAAGCAGTTTTCAGCTACTTTTCTATATTAAAGAGGCTACCGGTGTGCTAGGTTGGTGGGCATGACAATTGAAAAATGGAATGTTGGAGAGTACTCTACGTGATTGCGTCAAGTGTAGTCGGCTTTGTGTGATGAACTTGACAATTTTGTCTTTGTGTGAGGGGGAACGATGGGGACACTTGCTTTGCTAGCTAGCTAGCTTGGTCTGCTAGCGTAACATATAGCCTTACTTTTGGGCGACTGTCATAAACTCTGAACACCAGGTTTTGCCGGCTTTTGTTGTAATGTCCGTAAAATGCCGAGTGCTACATATCTTATGGAATAATCACGGGGTTGAGGTCTTGGTTCATTTGAACTCTGATCGCCATACCGTTATTTTGTATCGGGATTTCCCCCGTTTCCTGTGTACATTAATCTGTGTATATTAATCGAGATGCGGATCTGGCCAAATCAGCTCACGTGCATCTGCATCATCGGCCCCTCATCGGTTGTTCAGAAAATCCACTGACAGTATGTTGGTAAAGAAAACAAAATACAGTAGTTAGTTTTAGGTCAGCTTGCAAATCGTAGTGTCATTTGAAAGCAGTCCGTATTGTATAAGCTACGTGGACACTCAGGTGCTGATGCAGCTGAGTGTGCGCCACAGATTCGAGAAGAGAAATCACCATCTAACGTTACCAATATATTCTTAATGTAATCAGTCATGATGTTGTTTTTAGTGTAGCAGCATCATATATTTCAGGAAAAAGTTAGCATAATATACGACCAATTGCTATTGTTCCACCCCATACGTTATTGGATTGTTGTCAGACATTTGAATATAGTGGATGTGTGTAAGTGTATGATTAGCAGGCCATAGGACGTTCATTCAGTAGGTCATTCATAGGACTCATTCAGTAGGTCAATTGCATGGTAACACCGGAGTTGACGGGGATCTGAGTAAACATTGCTAGCTGTTTTCCTGTCATCCCCTGACGTTGTTGACATCTCCACGTCATATTCGTGAGGATTCAGGTCCGTGAGGTGTCTGATGGCAAACCATCCCCATCCCTCCCTGTCTGTTCTGGGCATTGTAGATTCAGGAAGTGGCAAGGTTTTTTTGCCGTTGCTCTGTTACACATGAACCAGCAGTCATAAAATTAGTGCCTTGAGGTTTCAGTGAGAAGAAAGCATTGTGGTTTGCAAGTGTGGATGGTGGACTTCCAAAAACAGACCAAACTCCCAAAAAGGTTTTCTGGGTGTGAGTGCTATCCCCTCTGTCCACAGGGTTGAACAATAACAAAAACAGAACACAACACATAATCACCCAGGCCATTTAGGCATTTTATTTGTTGAATGGAAACACTGGCAACTACACAGCTATGGGTCTTTCAAAGGAGCTGAAGACTGTGGTTTGTGGGTCACACTAAACATATCTGTCCCAGTCATGGACGGAGAGTCAGTAGGAGGTTGTTCTCTTGCATTGATATTCTCCATTATGATTCCCCAAATGCTTCCTTGATGCTCTTACACAGAGCTTGGAACCTTGCTTCAACCTCAGTACTGCTCCACCCTGTGCACAGATTAGGCTTATTGTCTTGTCAGCGATTAGCCTCCTGATTGGTGCTGTCAGTTGTCCTCTCTTGATAATGTAATTAACCTTTTCTGAACAGGATGGCAGAGTTGCATGGTGGGGGTATACAAATTCTGAGGCACCTAATTCTGTCTGCATGGCTGCATTTGCATGGCTGCCGAACCTTTTTTTGTCTGTAGGTGCATTTGTTTGGATGTAGAAAGTCAATGTAAACAGGAAAGTACAGGAACATAATACAACAGGGGTTGTTGGGAGTGATGGTAACATTGTTTGTTATTTTGTTTTTGTGAGAAGTGTTCTCAACAGACATCAGAAAGCCAGCTGCAGACAAAAGAACATGTTGGCTTTCTTATGGGGAAATGTCAACGAGATGACGGTGATAGCCATGTTAAATGCTGTCAGATCTTGACATTTCCATGCTCTGGACCAGGGCACACATGTGGTTCTGGACTTCAGATGTTGTGCCAACGTCATCCGGGACATGGGGACTCTGGGAATGTGACAGGTGTTGATTAGCATGTCTGGAAGCGTGCATATTCTTTCAAGCCAAGTGACAATATCTTCAAACCAAATGCTGGCAAAATCAAATGTTTTCCATCATACACCACAGTTAAATTGTGTTTTATGGCCAAGTCACAGAATGCCTCAAAACTTACCATATTGATTTGTTATTTTGCATTTGTTTACCCTGGAACAGAAACTGACACTAAATTTAAGAGCGTGTTTTTGGGACCTTTAGTCAGAGAATTGGCCCAATTTAACTAAAAGGCATTGGGTTTTTCTATCCTAGGATGTCATACTTGGTAATCATAAGTGAGGGATTTGGGGAGTTAGCCTATTAAATAAATAATCCCATCAGAACATCTTAGGATAAACCACTGAGCATTGCCCCTGTACAGTATTCTTAAGGCAAAAATAATGAACACCTTCTCATGGTACACACATTTTAAAATACTTTTTATTGTTTATTAAGAAATAATTTGTGGCAGCTGAGGGAAGTTATGTAGTCTGACATGACTAAATGCTTCACCCGAGTCACAGATGGGTGTTCACCAACCATACATCCTAATCCATACATATCCCTATGGCCATTGGTGGAGACAATATACCTGCCATCAAGTGTGGTTTCGGGCCTTTTTCCGTAGGGTGTATTCCACAAAGTAAGACTTCAGCATGCTGAATGAAAATCTGAAAATCCCCACAAACCTGAGGCACAGAGAGCCTTGGTGAAAAGTGTCATTTTTGGGTTTTATTTTGTGCCGTTGTCTGGATAATGAAGTAATCCTGGTCTTTGTCAATATTTGTTTAAATGCACCCTTATGTCTAGACCAACCTATGGTGTAGTTTCACTTAAATTAAAATATATTGTTATTATTTTTATAGATTACTTTTAAATATTTGTTTTAACTCATAGCTTTTAATTAGTATTCGTTTAAAGAGGCTCCTGGTTAGCAACAAAACCACAAGATAGTCAGCAAAGGCCAGTAAGATTACACCAGAGTAATATATGGATTACAGAATACATCTATTCAAGACACTTTTGGTAACACTGGTAGGTTACCACTTCAGTTTCTTAAGTTATGTGATGCAAGCTTTTTTTGTAATTTAATGTAGGGCTCATGTTAGTAAGATTGCATATCTTAAATATAATGTTATTTATAAAGCGAACACACTTTAGCTTGCTTAGGTAAATTTAGCTGACGTTAGCTTCATCCCTGTGAGGCCGGTAAATGTAAACATAGCCGCCATGGTATTTATTTTCCTTAAAAGAATAGCCCAAGGTCTAGTTTATAAGGGAGTATATTTCACTTTCAGTTTGGCGTTGGTAGACTGCCCCTCTTAGCTAATCTCCAATCTTGCTTACCAGTTATTTCTTTTATGTAGTTTTGTTAATTAACAGCCAAATACATTAATTTTGGTTCAATATTGGTTATCGTCCATCCAGTCATTAGATATCGTTATTGTCGTTGGACCTTAAAACTGCATATCAGTTGACCCCTACTGTACACTGCTCTCTCCAGTACCACGTTATCCCTATGCTTGCTAGGTCTAGCAAGGGCAAAGGCCAAAACACAGACCTGTCTTGGGAGAACTTTAATGATGTGGTTGGTTCCACTGCATAAGCCCCCTGGTTCACCGAGTTTGTCAGATGTTTTTGTGATTCATTCAGTTGTCCAATACTATTGATCTATTGATTGTATTGAGGACTTGATGCTATGCAGATGTCTGTGGATCACGTGTGGTCAAAGTGGTCAGCCAACATGTACTCATGACCATCTACTACATAACAACACTAACTCAACAGCATGAGTGGACTTGAATCGACTGAAATCTATATCCATTGGACATTATAGCTCAGAAACATTTCAAACCAACCATGGATTATCTCATATGGTGTGGTTACAAACAGTACAAAAGGACTGTTGAGGGCATACTCGTTCGATTCTGTCCTGCTTTTCAGAGCCCTGCTACTGCTCTTGTCAAAAGAGGTATGCAAATAGAGCCATGAAGCTCACTGGGAGTGATTGGGAGAGGTTGGAGAGCCACCATGTCATTCATAGGACTCATTCAGTAGGTCAGTTGCATGGGAACACTGGAGTTGACGGGGATCTGAGTAAACATTGCTAGCTGTTTTCCTGTCATCCCCTGACGTTGTTGACATCTCCATGTCATATTCGATCGTCAGGTCAGTGAGGTGTGTCTGATGGCAAACCATCCCGATCCCTTCCTGTCTGTTCTGGGCATTGTTGGTTCAGGAAGTGGCAAGGTTTTTTTCTGCGGTTGCTCTGTTACACATGAACCTCCCAACATGGACACATTTGGGTCTACAGCTAAAGTGGTGTTCCAACATCTGTACCAAACCAAAGAGCAATTTCCAGTTGCGTTTTTCCTAGGCTTACATCGTGTGAGTTTAGAGAGACTAAATAGACCTAGTTAACATGGACACTAGTCTTACTGCCTTATCATATGTGTTGTCTTTATCAGTTCTATCTCTGCTTACTGGTCTTAAATGTGTATTTCATTTGCTTTTTATGTGTGGAGGTTTAAGGTGTATATAAGATGTGCTGTTCTCTTCTGAGGGTCTCAGTTCACAGTCATGTCTGAGTTCTTCTCTCTACTCTTCAGTAGCAGAGGAGTCCGCCTGCATCAGCTAATGAACCATCTTTAATTACCTGAGGAGATCAGTCAGGTGTGTTAGTACAGGGGTGGGGAAACGCACAGTGCCGTGCAGCCATGGGGAATGCTTTGTGAAAGGCATGCCCAGGCTCTTGGCCGTGCCTGTGTGTGTGTGTGTGTGTGTGTGTGTGTGTGTGTGTGTGTGTGTGTGTATCTGTCTCACCCGCCTGCCTGCCAGCCCATGCTGTCTGTGGCATCTGGTGTTGGGTGGCGACACCTGATCTGCTGAGATCAGGCCGGGTGAGGTGGTGGAGGTGGGGGAGTCTGATCTTTGTGCCCGCTCTCTCCCCGTGCCGGCTGGCACCTGCCTCGGCCCAGGCATTCCTCTCATTCCTGCGCTTGAACCTGCTGTCTGGAACACTAACTCAGCTCGCGCAAGCAAGTGATAGGCAGAGTCTGTGCATGTGTGTGTATGTGTTTGTGTGTGTGTGTGTGTGTGTGTGTGTGTGTGTTTGTTTGTGTATGTGAATGTGAGAGAGAGAGTGTGAGTGTGTGTGTGTCCGTGCGTGTCCATGCGTGTGTGTGTGTGTGCATGCATGCGTGCGCATGAGGAGGTTAGGTGGTGTCAGTTTATAATGGCTTGTTTGTGCAACTGCGCAAACAAGGACTTCAAAGGACACCATTCGTCCCATGCCTGTCTGCTGCCCCATTGACCTAATTTTAGTGACTTTTTTTACACTTAAACACAGCTCTGGGCCAGCAGCACAGTGCTGTTTCTCTGAATCATTATCCATGGCTGGTTCAAGTCAGGCGTTGGGTGAGAAGGTTGCTTGTCCTCATGAGCTGCTGTGGGGCAGTGCCAGATCCAGGCCCACCATGTTGGGTCCGTGTGGTAGTCACCCAGCACTTCCAGAGGCTGGGATTTGGGTCAAGGAGGACCAGGTGATTGCATGCTGTTGGGTGTAGGGGGTGTCTGTTGTGTTGGGGGTTTCCCAAAAGTCCCTGTCTTCCTCATTCATTCCCCTTATACCCTTTTATCTTCCTTATGCACTCCTCCCTCCCTTTCTCTCTCTCTCTCTCTGTTTCATTCGGTCATTTGTCTTTGCTGCCTGTCTTTCTGGTTTTGAATAGAACTTCCTCTCAGGACTTCGAGCTGTGATGTGTAGCTGCCTGTGACTAAAGCGCTGGCAGAATGTTTCATCTTTCATTTATGTAGGTTGTGTGTATGTGTGTGTGTGTGTGTGTGGTTGGAAGGGGGGGGGGGGGGGTGGGGTGCAGCTCCTGGTTGCCAGAGCGACGGCGGCCGCACACAGCAGGGGCAGACAATGGCAGCGCTGCTTAGCATTCTGTGTGCATTGGGCCAGCCGGCCACTTCCCACCAGGCTCGTAACAATGGCCCAGGTCACACACAGCCCGGCCGGAGCCAGATACCAGCACAGGACTCGACGTGTGGAGCCTCTCTCTCGCTCCCTCCCTCCATGTCCCTCTCTCTCTTTCCCTCCATCTCCCTCTCTCTCTTTCTCACTCAGTCTTTCTCTCATTCTCTCTGTTGGTTTCATTCATTTTCACTCTTTCTTTGTGTATGTCTTTCTTTCTTCCCCTTTCTCTCATCCCCATCCTATTCTCACTTTCCTCCCTGTCTTGCTGTGTCTATTTCTATTGTTTTGTATTTGTTTCTCAGTTGTGGTCACTCTTTTGGTATCTGCGCTGCCCTTCAGCATAGGGATCGACCGATATGTTTTTTTCAGGGCCGATACCGATATCAATTATTACCAAAAACAGGAGGCCGATAACCGATATGTAAAACCGATATGTCAGTTGTTAAAAAGGGGGGTAGATAGTAAAGGATATATGCTGCAAAAAATTTATTCAAAATCATTTAATTATGCAAACTTTTCTTTCTTCTTTTGATACACAATTGTCTATCAACTTGCATCACTTTGCAAGTGTAAATCCTGTGTATCATGTTAATCCAAGAGCTGAGTGATAGCAATTATTTTCATAGAGTAGGCCTGCACAATGAGCTATGTGCTTGTTAAAGGGACCTGTCACAAAGAGGATGCTTTGCCATCGTGTGTGTGAGTGCACGAGAGGGAGAGGGAGAGGTGCATGCGTGATGGCAAGTGTTACGGTTGAATAGTTTAACAAAACAGTTTTAAAATAGTTCTTAGGTTATTTAAGCATGCAATTTGTGTCCATGTGTAGGCTATAAGCTACACTTTTGAGAGCCTAAAAGGCACGTTAATAGCCAGCTCAGGACGCGATTTTGTTCAGGTCGGATTAAATTACGGTTGGCCCTGGGTTCATGTAGTCTTTTCTGACAGTCCGTTTCAAAAAGGAGCAATTATACTTTTTGACGTTCGCTATCGCATAATTTAGGACTTGTCTGTACTATGTCCGCCGAGGTGTCCCGTTATTCACAATTAACGAACGAGGCGGAGCCAGAGAACTCCTGACGCGCAGCACCCGAGTTTGTGGGATAACTAGTAAACAGCATCAGTAACGTGCATCAATCGGGCTAAATGAAGGAAGTGGGTTCTTTACTTATTGATCCGGATCAAAGAGACAATAGCTTACAAAGTGGTGTTTTTGTAACTTCCGTGTAGATGATTGTGATTCACTGCAACTTCAGCAAAGTAGGCTACCTTCCTTACCTTCGAAAAATAGCTCCGTAGGCTACAGCTGAAGCCCTGTCTGCCTCAGTGAGAATCCTAAACTTTCTCTGTGTTCAGTCTTCGATCCTGATTGGCTGCATTCGTGCTAACTAACAAATCAGACGGTGTAGTGGGCGGGACAATGCTCTTGATCACAGAGTAGCAAATGCAGGGAGTGAGAGACGCTTTACAGACAAAGTAGCGCGTTTCATTCTTTATCCATTTCAATATCGGCTTATCGGTGAAAAATTACCGATACCAATTATTATAAAAATGCTAAATATCGGCCCTAATAATCGGCCAGGCCGATAATTGGTCGACCCCTACTTCAGTATTTGTTAACTCTCGTCTCTCGCTCTATCCACCTCACTCGCCAAACGTCTCTCCCCATCTCTTCCAGATCTACCTTTGAGTTTGACCATTGGCATGGTTCTCTACACATATCTTTTCTATCCTTTGGCTGATCTCCAGTCCATATTGACTTCTCTCTCTCTCTATCTCTTTCTCTCTGTCTCTCTTTGCTCAGTCTGTCTGTCTGTCTCTTGAGGTGTGGGTGCACCCTTAGGTCATGTTCTATGTTTGGCTCTCTCAAAACACAGAGATCTCAATGACATGGTCTGGGCGATCCATAGTGACACTGTTTTCTGGAAGGTGCAGTTTGCATTAGGGGTGTAACGGTTCATGTATTCGTATTGAACCGAAACGGTACGGGCGTCACAGTTCGGTGCATGAATTTACACGGAGAATACACGGTAAAAAAATACATAAAACTCGTGTGCGGATTAATTAATGTCATGCGCAATTACTGTTAAGTAGCGAGAGTTACGGGAGTTCTTTAGCGACACCTAACGCTAATCTGTAGCCTCGCCTTAGCTCTGAAGCTCTGATTGGCGCCTATGTTTTTTTTTGTCAGGTCGTCGGTCGAGTCCGTCAGTCATTAGCAGCACTAAGATTAGACCTACAAGAGTTAGAGGATCCGCAAGTTTGAGAACTTCAGTTACAGTAACGTTAGTACAGGCGGAAGAGTGGTGGATAAGATGAAATTGTGTGTCGGCGTTGTTCAGCATTGGGTATGTGAGTGGAAAAAATGCTACACATATTCGAAGCCATCACCCAGATGATGTAGGCTACCAATCACTGAAACGAGGGGAAATAAACTTCCCGTGCGCTTCAGCAGCCTTTGGATACACATACAAATAGGGCCAAAACCTATGGCTTAAATTAAATGATTTCGTAATGACAGAAAGCTATGTAAATCGCGTGGTAATTACCTTTATGTTGGGGTAACTTGTAACTTCTCACACGAGGAGCTGGTAGTGTAAGTGCAGACAGTAAAATAAAGTGACAACGCTAACCAGGCTAATAAACAAACCATGCTACGGTGAGTTAACGTCAAAGGGCAAAGTCACGTGACTTCTAGTTGTAGTCTGTTTATGAAATGAAAGGAGCAATTTCGTTTTTTTAAAAAAGGCAAAATAGTGTGATATTTTCACAGTTAGTAGGCTAGATTATTACTTTACACACAATGAAAAATATTGAGGCAAATTGTAGACCCTTCCATATACAACTAAACACAGATGTTGAAGGTCTTGCTTAAGTGGATTTTTAAAAATCATTTTCTATGTAATTTGCACTTTCAGAAATAAGAGATGCTGTAGGCCTATTTTCAGTTTTATAGCTGATTGTCTTATTTTGTTTACAAGTTACAGATTGAGTCTGGGCACTTATTGTACTGTTTAGCCTACATCTTACACACTTCAGGCTGTTGCAGATAGCTCAGGGAAGAGACTGTATGACACTAGGTGGTACAGCCTGAGACATGTACAAAAAAAAATGCTTTCTGCATTTTTGTTTTGCTTTTCCCTCC